>NC_092357.1:3409275-3766775 GCF_963676685.1 Mytilus edulis | reverse complement strand
AAGACCTAATAATAATAATCAGAAGAAAACCAATAGGTCTTTCCACGGAAAAGTGGAAAGACCTAATAATCAGAAGAAAACCAATAGGTCTTTCCACGGAAAAGTGGAAAGACCTAATAATCAGAAGAAAACCAATAGGCCTTTCCACGGAAAAGTGGAAAGACCTAATAATAATAATAAACAGAAGAAATACAGTAAGGTCTTTCCCTTTTGAAAAAGGAAAGACCTTAATTAAGTACATTTTAATATAATAGCTTTCAAGACTTCATAATTATTAGGACTACATTTGTACTTGTATTTTAACTGATAATTGTTGGCAGGCCTCCGTGGCTGAGTGGTCTATGTAGTTATTACTGTATTAAATCACTAGCCAGTCAACACTGAGGTTGTAAGTTTGAACCCTGCTAGTACGGTTGCACTTGACTCCAATCTTAATTGACTAGGATTGTCAGTTTTCCTCTTGAAAGTTGGTGGTTTTTCTCCAGCTTCCTCCACCAATAAAAACTGTCCGCCTTAAAATAGCCTATATGCGTTGTTTAAAAGTGGCATGTATCCACCAAAAATAAAATATAATTGTTGACAACCATGACAAACACATCTTGTTTTTTTTTCTATATTTTCATGTACACTTAAGTACAATGTACATGTTAAGTAGACCTTTCAGTTTCATGCACTCATAATAATTTGAGCTTCAATCAAATGTAATGAATCATGATTTTCTTGATATGCTGGAATTTGATTCTCGTCTTGGAACCACTTGATAACAGTGTAATTGTAGTCTCAGCTTGATCCAAGGATGTACATGTATAACTAATATATACGTCCTTGGCTTGATCATAAAAAAATTTGGGAAAAAATTACATGAACATTATTACCTTTGGCTATGCAATGTATGAAAAGCTGTATACCTTTTATAAATCTAAATTATATGAAAAGAATGGGAGTAATAGAACCTCACTGACATCTATCCATTCATTCAGTATTGATCCCCCCTTTTTAAAATTTAACTAATCTCTACAGAGTTTACAAATATTGTTATTTGGGATGAATAAAAAAATAACCTCATGATAGACAATGAAACAGATGATTAATAAATGCAATTACTGATTACTATCGGATATATACATTACAATATCGTTCTCGGGTTTACAATCAACAGTCAAATAGGTTTTTTGTGAAAAATTTGCACCCACATCTTTTTGTTTTTGTCCAATTATGATTAAAAAAAAAGTTGCATTATTATATTTACCAAGGTACATGTACATTAATGTACGTAATCCATGAAAACAAAACACTTTCGACATTTCGAACTTTTGTTGCCTTGAATTTCTCTAGACTTTCATTTCCATGTTTCGTATCCCGATTTCTTCTAGTTGATCGACAAGCCACTCAATTCAATTTATCTGTTTATAAGTAGAAGAAGAAGTAGAATCTATCTCTGTCCATTCTTAAAACTTAAATAAACAGCTTAGACTGCTGCAGATGATCGCGTGAGCGTCCATGGTTTGCGTCATAGTGCACAAAACGATAACGGTGAAAATATTTCCGAGTTTTCCCGGTTTTCGAATTCGACGTAACAAGTACGTAATACGAGGGTCTGGAATCAAAATTAAGGATTTAAGAAAAGGGAATAAGGGGGAAAAATGCAGAATAAATAATAAAAAATAAATAATAAAGAACAGAGAGAGAATAATGGGATAATCAATAAAAAAAAATAATTAAGAATAAAGAACAAACTATAAAAAGTAAAGAATATTTATTCATATTATTATCTATTAATCATAACTCATTCACTTATTTTACATTCTGTTTAATTCAGAATTAGAAAGCTCTGCTGTTGGGATGATATGCTTCAATACTCATTTAGACATTTTCTCCAATTTTCATTAATGTTTTTCCAAACATATGAAAACATATGAAAATCATATGTTTTTCATATGTTTATAAACATATGTTCACATATGTCATAAAACATATGATTGTAAACATATGTTTATCATATGTTTTGAAAATTTTTCCTGTGTATAAGGCTGGTTTTTGGTATGTGAGTTAACCATAATTAGTTACCGATAAAGTTTAAGTCTCCTTCCGCCTCGTTATTTTTTGCTGAAATTCCTGACTTTGATAAATTTTTGAAAATCACAGTTTCACGGATTCGGATGAAAGGACAAGAATTTGAAAAGAATAAAAGGCATGAAAGAGAAAGGATGAATAATTTGGGAAATATATTTTGTCATTTGTTTTGTCTGGAAGCAAGGGGGATAAAAGTAGGAGCTACAAGGAGAATACTAACCATTCGGTCTAAAAAAAGGTCTCCAAAATTAACATACCGCTATACCAACTTTAAATCTAAGATAAGTAAAATAATCATCTGTTATGTTGACTCATTGTAGAGAATTGCAGACCGTAACCTTATAATATGCATTAACTGCTAAAGTCGATATCATTTAGTCCTTTAATCTGTTAAAATGCAATTCAGAGATTTCACGTCAAGTAAAAAAAAATCACTGCAAAGAAAATGGTTTATTCACTCAACTGATTTTATTAAATAATAAGTTTTTCAACGAAAAAAATCATCTAATTATTAAAACATCAAAGCTATTGACGTCAATGATAATACTAGTATTTATCATTTATAACGTAGTTATTATGATGTATCACGTGTCTAATGTTATTAGTTATCGAATTTATATTATGACAAAAGTGTGTCAGAAATCATATCTGAAATTCTTCCTCAGTCATGATAACCTTCCATCATTAGCGAACTGAACAAAGAAATAACACGACAGATGATGAGCTTTTTGATTCTAATTTATTGAACTTATTTTCGTCAAATTACATAAAAATATAATGTACTAATGATAATTTCTTGATAACATTTTATTGACTTGTAATAGTGCGACATGGTGTTGTTTTATTCTGTTATAGGATATAATTAGGAGATAACTGTATTGTATTTTAAGCTCCGACGGCATCAATTGGGGATTTGATGGTCGCAAATTAAGTTTACTGGCGACGCGTTAGCGGAGACAGTAAACGGATATTTGCGACCATCAAATCCACAATTGATGCCGTCGGAGCTTAAAATACAGTATTGTTATCTCCATTCTAATGAAACTGACAGAAAACAACGTTAAAACATGCATTTTAAATCTGTCATATGCCGTCTGCGCTTGCGCGTACGTCCGATAGCATCAATTGTCAATTGATGCCATGTGAATAAGTGACGTTATCCAATCAAAATAAACGTTACAAACGTTGTTGCATTAGAATTTGCTATCGTTATCATTCACTGATATGTTTAAACTGTTCTTTGTAATTATGTACAAAATGGTAAAATTGCACTTCACAATGCTACACAAAAAAGAAACACGAAAATCACCATGTTGCTTATTGATGCTGGTATTAATATCAATGCACAGGACAAGGTTAGTAAATAATAAACAAAACCAAAACACAACATAATACGTGCTTATATGTGCAACGTTAAATAGCAATGTTTGTTAACTAAGTATAACTTTTGATGTCTTCAAATGTTATGGACTACCTCCATTTTATACTTAATTTAGAGTTCTGTATTTTATTAATACCTCTTACCTGAACCATATCTACATGAACAAAATTAATCCCACTATTTTGTGGGCGTCTATTTTGCCATATACAACCACACGTTACACCTATGTACGCGTCCATGTTTGTTAAATGTTATGTCTGAGTATTGCGGATGGAGGACATTCTAAAATACGCTTCATCGACGGCGTCATCATCTTCTGTGTTATAGTCCTCATCATTCGGGAAAGTCGTATATGCCTTTAGCTTTGATAGATGTTCATAGTTCACATGCTAATATAGTTTTCTATGCCTGTTATATTGTGCCTATTCCTTCTATTTTATAAGACCCTATATTTTTATACATCATTAAGGAAGCATACTTTAGCATTGTTTTGAAAAAAAACCCACAACGAACAGCAATATGTAGTGTTATTACGATTGTACAGGTAGGAATTATAGCTTCAACAATTGGCGCAAAAAAAGAAATTTGAAGCATTATATGTCGGACTTAACATTTTGAATATAAATACTGTTGCTTTTTCATCAATACGTTTGTATTCATAGATGAGCTATTCGTGTATTCGTAATATGTGGTTTTTTTTTTTTGGTTAACAGAGACAAAAGATGCATCAACAACACGTCAGTTATATATTTTTGTTTGGTGTTTTTCTCCAATCTGATGATTGAAGCCTTTTTGAATTTATTAGTATAGTATGTTCATATGTTGTGCTGTTTAACAACTGTCCCATGTTTAGGGAAATTTGAGAGCATATACATACGTTTAACCCCGCCACGTGCCTTTTGGTTTGCTTTCATTGTTGAAAGCCCTACGATTTCTTATAAATGTTTGCATCCACTTCATTTAAACGTAGGTGGATAGGGGTCTCGATGTCAATCAAACCAAATCTCCTTTTATACTGTACTGTGAAATAAAAATATCAATGTCACCATCGAGTCCTCAACACAGCGAGAAAAACTTCGCAGCTGTAGTCAGGCTTTAGCTGATCCCTACACAATAATCAATCTATGTATATTCATAAAGCTTAAATGCATCCATGCACCATGCAATATTAACTAATGACAAATTCGTATAAAACTCTGATATCGGGTACCAGTTTGACTTTACGCAAAGTGCCAGTCTATGCTGGTTTACTTTCTTTAGTCCAATAGATTGCTTCCTGTTTTATTTCATATTATGTTAATATATAGTTATTTTGTTTTTTTATCCAGTTTGATAACACTGCACTTCACGTTGCTGTAAATCACGGAAATACAGATATCGCCAAGTTGCTGATTGATGGTGGCATTGATCTCAATATAAAGACACGGGTCAGTGGATTATAAGTTAAACTTACAATCATATTGAATTATCGGCAATACCAAAACATTCATTTACTGCATCATGCGTGATGTCAAACTAGACGCAATTAGCTTTATAGTATGTGTGTAGATACTCTTTAGTAAAGTAAGGTTGCACAATTAGTGAAAAGCGACAAATTAGAATCTTCCATAACAAACATTGTAAATTGCAGAATATTGGAAAAGTTAGTTGACTTAAACAAAATTTCCTAAGGTTGTGGTAACAATATATCGAGAAAACACAAGGGCAAATTGTAACAGTTCTAGTGGTGAAGCTTACAATCAACGACAATTTAAATGTGATGAGATAATAACATACCACAAAAACAAAACATAAATAATATTCAACTGACATGTACTGAAAATTTAAACCAAATACAAATTATATGAGAGCACACTGATATAAGTATTCGAAACTACTGAAACTGCACTGTTTTTTATAATTTAACATAACATTTGATATGGTTTACATAGAATAACAGAAAACAGGATTGCATAGAGTGAGCAACAAAACTACATAATGACGTTGGTTATGTTTCGATAGTCAACGTCGACCGAACATCTTTTCGTAACCAATTTGAACAAGATGACGGTGACAATGACACCGCTATTAACATAGTTAATTTTCACTCACGTGAATCGTTAACTAAAACATGTAAAATAATACACAAACACGTACACATTCGTTTAAATGATAATGAGTTTTTTTGCAGTTATTTTTTTTAATAACATTTTATTGACACGGTGTTGTTTTAATCTCTTATTTGACATAATCTGCTATCGTTATAATTCCCTGATTTGTTAAAACTATTGTATGTCATTATGTATAGAATGGTAAAACTGCACTTCACGATGCTGCACGAGAAAGAAACCCGGAAATCACCATGTTGCTTATTGATGCTGGTATTGATTTAAATGCACGGAACGAGGTTAGTAAATGATCAACAAAACCGACACAAAACTATGTACTAAATGTTTATATATGTAACGACAAATAACAATGTTTGTTAACATAGTATAACATTTGAATTCTTCAAATTGAATTGACCTCACCCTTTTTATATTAATTTAGAGTTCTGTATTTTCTTACTACTTATTAACTGCACCATATATACTTTGACAAAATTAATTGAGCTATATTGTGAGCATCTATTTTGTCATATACAAACACACGTTACACCGTTTGACGCCTCCATTGCTCTTTACAAGAACCAGGCAGGGTGCCATATACATGTGATTTATGAGGGTTTCGGATTTGATCTATAAATTGCATAGAAGAAGCAGTAACTGAATACTGCTAAAAAAAATATGAGTTGGAAAATACGAGTAGTTGCCATGGTAACGGACACTCTATTTTTTGGTTGTGAAGCATAGTAAAATCTTTTAAAAATTAGCTAAATCACTACAATTCAGTGCCTGAATATGAATAGAATCAAGCATTTTTCATTAATTTTCATATGCAACATTGATACATCTTGGTTTAAGCATCATTTTAGTTAAGATTGCATGTAAACCAAATTTGTAAATGTTTTGAAAATTTTTGCCAAAAACTGCATATTTTCAACTTTTTTGAATTTGGGATTTTTGCGAAATTATCAAATTGTCTGTGGTGTTTTTCAGACAAGGGCAACTGTGTATAGCATAGTTAGCACTTTAGTTATGAAGTTTGGATACCACTTTACCAAATTAAATAGAAAAAATATTGGGACTTTCTTTAGTTTTATCACCATAGCAACTGATTTTTTTTCCTTGGAATATAATATTGCAGTTTTAGAGCTTAAATGTACTGAATTGTTTCATAACTAATAAAAAAAATACATTTTAGCATAATCTTACTCTAAATTACCATCGTTATAGTTGCTGACTTCAATAGTTACCATGGAAATACATATTACTCATAGCAACATCTATTTTAAAATGTATCAATAGAAACTTATGTAAAAAAATACATATATTATATATAGACGGTGTTTATATTCAAATTGGAATATGACTGCATGCTGTGCTTCACTCACAGTCTAGTCTGTTCTTTTCAGAATGTTCAACAAATGTAATATGTAATGAAACATTGGGGTTAGAACCGAAGGTTTAATAAAAGGGGGGTAGGTTTATTTTAAAAAAAATCATACATGTAGATTCGGAGAGCCTGATTGCGAATAGAATCATGATTATGAATAGAATCAATTTTATTTTCAGAAATTTCATATACATGTATAACGTCGATATAACTTGGTTTTAGCTTCAGAGCTTAGTTAGTATTGCAGTTCAACCCCGACTTTTAGATTTTTTGTTATAAAATACAAAAAAAAATAATCTGAATCTGAATCATCAAGTACTGTGAAATTATCAAATTTTCTCGTGTGTTCTTCCTAAAATTGAAAATATGTAAAACAAAGCTAGCATTATAGTAACAAAGTTTGAATACTACCTGATCACAATGAATAAAACATTGCGTGGGGCTCTCTTAAATTTGATCACAATGTTAGTATTTTCCCCTTGGAAAAATAGTTATTATTTGTTGAATTCTGCAGTCTAGGGATTTCAATGTTCTCAATTGTTTCCAAACCTTTATGAAAATACATGCATTGAAGCATATATAAGCTCTAAACTAAGTATTAATACAACAGTTGCCATGGTAACAAATATCACCCATAACAGACAATCAAATGATATGTAATATAGTTTATGTACAGAATTACATATAATTATGTTAATAATGTTCATGTTTCTAATGGAAATATAACTGCATGCTTTGCTTTGTTTCACTCTCAGTACTGTCATGACTGTCTTTGCTCATTGAAAAGACTTAACAAATTTAAATATATACCCTGTTGCATTTTGGGGGAGGAGTGGAGGTTGGGTAGTTTTTGTTTGAATCTTTCACAGATCAGGATAATGCACAGCTAAGGTGTACATTAACTACCTCAGATATACTGCAAAGTTCAAATGTACTCTTAACTGATCATAGACTTTGAAAGGGGTGTAATTCCAAAAAACAAAAATAAACAGCTGCGCCAAGAGGCATGTTACACCCGTCGCTTTTTCAAAGAATAATAAAAGTTTAATAACTTCTCAATGTCATATCACAAATTCATGAAAAACTAAAGGGAAGTTATGTTAATAGATATAAACTCGTCACCAAAGTTTCATAACTGCTCAAAGCATTGTCTGAAAACTGGAATATCCCCCCCCTTTTATGAATAAAATCACATTTATCCTTGATTTAAAACGTATACAAATTAAAAGTGAGCTCCCGTCCATAAATATAAACAATTTATTGAACGAAAAATGGAAAAAATAGGGAGAGTTTAAGATTGGAAAGTGAAACATTTTTTTCTGTTTATTTAACTTTCTAAATTGAGGTACATTTCTCATTGGTTCATCTTTCTCTAAGCATATTACTTAGGGGAGGAAAAGCATTACATTTATATTCAGTTATAATTTTTCATACACCTTTTTGAAAGTACACCAACATAGAACTAAAACTGTAGGAGATGTAGGTTATACGTCCATTACACAGCATTCAAACGAATGAAACACTTAATGACATTTAGCAGGCAACATAAAGATTTCAACAATACTAGTAGTTATAGGTGTCTACACAATATGTCAAATTCTTAATCATTACTAATTTATCTATATAAAGATTAACTTGAGGATTAATTTGTATATAGTTGGGATCCTGCTAACATATCTAACCCCGCCACATTCTCTATGTATGTGCCTGTCCCAAGTAAGGAGCCTGTCATTCAGTGGTTGTCGTCTGTTTATGTGTTACATATTTGTGTTTCGTACACTTTTTGTAATAAATAAGGCCGCTAGATTTTCTTGTTTGAATTGATTCACATTGTCATTTCGGAACCTTTTACAGCTGACTATGCGGCATGGGCTATGCCTAATATTGAAGGCCGTATGATAGATAACCTATAGTTGTTTATTTCTGTGTCATTTTGGTCTCTTGTGAAGAGTTGTCTCATTGGGAAGTATACCACATCTTCTGTTTTTATATCAACAGAAATAATAAAAAATTAAATACATGAAAGTCGAAAAATATTATATGGTATGTATGACAGAAAAAAAGGGCTCCAGAAAGGTTTTCCTTAAAGATCAATTGGTCACTTTTAGAAATTTCTTCAGTTAACCAGGTCATTTAAGGTAAACTATACTGTTCTAAACTGATCAGGTACTCGGTCTTAACAATTTTTAAAGTATCAAACAAAGAAAAGTAACGCAAAAGGGGCATAATTCGGGAACAGTTAAAGTGACGCCAACAAAATTCAAACTTGATCTCTGTTTTGTGGTAATAAGCATTGTGTATATGTTTCATAACATTTTGTTGAGGCAAACTAACATCAGAAAATGGAAACCAACTTCGTGACAACTACAGTACTGACGGACGATGGTGAAACTTATGATATGAGACAAATCGTCACAAGAAACGAATTGAAACTGAAATAAATAACCATAAGTCACCCTACGGCCTTCAACAGTGAGTAAAGCACATATCACATAGTACCATATGAAGGCTTTGTAAACAGATATCAAACTTAAGCTGAAACAAAATACTTAAAATAAAAAGATCATGATTGTTTAATCAGTAACTCTTGTTATCATAGTTATGTTATTTGGCACGTGTCAATCGGTATATCAAAGAAAAACAGGCACGTGTCTAAATGGTGTCTTTCTCCTATTCCTACTTTTAAAAATCACTATTCCTTCAATAGTTGTTTTGATTAATTATTAATTGTTTTTATAACAATCAAGGTTAATTAAAAATTCACCTAAGATTTACTTGTATTTTTTAAAAGAAAATATAGTTGATACACTGTTGAAGTATATTACTTTAATAAAAATTTGATACACTGTTCATTTGCAAACTGTTTTTTGTTTTCTTCTTCAAAGCATACCTTAAAATAAAGAATAAGTCAGATAAACAGAAGTATGTGATATATGATTAAAAAAACATCGAGTTTGGAAACTATTGTTTCCAGTACACACATAGTATCTGGAGAAAAGCACAACGAACAGGGATTTAGGTTCCATACTGCTATATGGCACTGTACGGCCTTCATCAATGAGCAAAGCCAATACTGCACAGTCAGCTACAAAGGGCCCCGAAATCACAAATGAACAAAAAAATCAATGTAACAAATATTTTAGTTATGTAACACAACAAATGACAACCACTGTATTACAGGTTGCACTTTGTGAATACAGCTGTTTCTCTAACCACGCCTCTTTTGGGGAGATTAAGAATATTCATAGAAAATTAATTTTGTTTACATACTGGTTTCCAGTTATGCTCTCTGTGTTCCATCTCATAGAGACATAACTTTGGAAGGTTACCAGTAAATATACACGTGCATATTATTTACATTGAAATCTGTGGTAACCGTTCATTCGAGGAAGGTGTAGTTGAGAAAATTAGTGTTTATTTAAACTCTGAAAAGTTCAAGGCATATAAACGTTGATTTTTTTCAAAACTTCATAGTAAAAGTGGTACAGTTTTAGCCGTAAGAGGAGTTCCTATGGAAAATTGCATTGTCAATATTTACAGAAATGCAACCTATATAGGGTGAAAAAAAGAGAACATTCAGAATTTTACCAAATTTGCTTATCTCACAGATTTTTAAGAATTTAACTCAAATATGAAGATTTATAAATATTTCATGAAGATTGGTAGAATCCTGGGCCTTAGATATGATGACTCAGCATAAATTCACAGTTTGCAGTATGCATAGTTTACTTAAAGTCCTGAATACAAAATGTATTCATAATATTTGCATATATGTAAGTTAAATTGTTAGCAAGTGCTTACATTTACTCTTTGCAGTCATTGAAACTCATCGATCCTTCCTGAATACTATTTATGGAGTGTTTGTGTCCTGTCGATCACCCAAAAGTAAGCCGTAGCACCTAAATCTGCTTTTTTGTCACCACGGCATAAAATAATACAAGCTAGAAATACAAAAATATCTCAACCAAACTAACAATAGTGTGTTCTATCCTGAATATGTACTAAATATTCCAAATTGCTAAAAACAGCAGAATAACTTAAAAATTTGAGGCCCTTGGGGCAAAAAACATGGAAAATTGCCTACCCCCTGGGTCATAAAACAAATAATTTGACTTGTAAATGCTATGATTTTTTGTTTTTTAAGTTCCTGATATAGAAAACAATAACTATGCTTGGAACATATGCAAAAATCTGATGTTAGTAGTCATCTCTATAACATTTTAAGTGAATTTATATCTCAGACTGGTATCTGCATACATACAACTATTGCAAATATGGCTTTGTTTGAACACTTCTAGTATATTTATTAGGTAAATTGTGTCAGATATATGGTTACAGATGATACTGTTGTGACAAGAATTCTAAATTGACCATAAGAGGTAAAAAATGTGAACTTTAATTGACACATAGGCATACAGTAAAATGTGGACCGGAGACAGAGGCAGGATTGGATACTTTATATTATCTCGAATGTTGAAATGATTGACTGCTAAACATTACATTTATAGTATTCTGATATGCTTTCAATATCAAATTAGTTTTAAGCAGGTTTTAGGCATTTTATATTAGAAAATATGCAAATAGGGTAAGCTGGCAATAATTAAAGTCTTGTTTTCAAATTCTTTTAAAAATTGAAACAGGGGAGGGGGTATAAAATGTTCAGTCAAAAAAAAACTTAGAGTATACACAGTGATTTCTTTAAGGCTATAATTCTGATAAATGAGTATTAGTGTGAGAAAAACTGATTTTAGAGAGTTTTCTATTTGAATAAATCTTTGTGTATAGAGGCTCCTGGCTTGGGAAATGCACATACATACAGAATGTGGCAAGTTGAAACATGTAAGTGGGAATCCAATCCTCCCCGTAAAACATAAACATAAAGTGGACATGGCCGTTTACTTGTACATACCAACAACAAAAGACACTTAGTACATATCTGAGAGTATTTGCAGTTACTGAAAGCTAATTTAAAGCCAAAACAACAAATAGAAAAATTACGCAACTAATTAGACTGCATGCCCTTAACTGATTATGAAACAAAATACTGATGGGATCATTACACAATACTGGGACTGAGACTACACATCATCTGAAAGGATGGCAAAGCAAGTCGACGACACATTCCAGCACCCGCGACCAAACATTTTAAACAAATAAAACTACTGAAACATGAGGAATCTAGGCCTCAACCATGATTCACTATGCAGCATTAATACCCCACCAAGAAACAACAGTTCAGTGTGGCAATGCAGCCACTCACCTTATTCACGTTGAATATATTAATAAACTTTAATAGACTAATATACGGTTGATTTCTGATGTGTGTGCTACAATGTGTGATTTGTTTTAGTGCTGTTTACTTATATTTTTTGTTTCATATTATAATGCTTGTGTGACTTCACTTGGGAATTTGAGTTATAAAAGAAATATAAGATAATTTGCTACATTTCTTTATTTCGATTGTTTTATGCTATATGGTCGCGTTTTTTTCTCTTTCACTTATTCAGAATTGCCATTCTCAATTTTATTCCATTTCTTTCATTTTAATTTGAATTAAAAACACACAATTCAAACATATACAAAAATAACCTATTTCCTATCCCCAAAAAAAACATTGGCCAATTAAAAGTTGATTAAGTTTAATCCTTTGTTTTACAAATTCAAATGACGTCATCATTTTTTGTCATTTTTTACAATTTCACATTTGACGTCACTTGGCGTTGAGGTTTATACATATTCGGATGTGTCTACATACTGTGTTGCAAATGTCTGGTTATGTAATGTATTTCAGTTGTTTCCTGTAATTAGTTAATATTTCAGTTCTATCATGTACAGCCTTTGTTTATTAATTTTATAAATTTACTGTTTGCAAAAGTATAAATTATTCTAAATGATAAGGATGTTCTGGTAACTAACAGAAAACCCTGGCCGTTTTTGGCACACCTTTTTTTTATCTTTTGGTCCTCGATGCTGTTCGACTTTGTGCTTGTTTCGGCTTTCAAACTTTTGTATCTAGGCATCACTAGTAGATCTTGTGTGGATAACATGCACTTCTGGCGTATTTAAATTTTCAACTTGCTGCCTTTTGTTGGCTGTTGTTCGTGTGTTTCTTTGTCAATTGTATTCTCCAATTTATTTATATTGTAGTCCTGTAGTGTTGAGTTGTCATCTTAATGTTATATTTCACATGGCTATAAAAGGGGAGGTTTGGCATGCCACAAAACCAGGTTCAACCCACCATTTTTCCTTTAAAAATGCCCTGTACCAAGTCAGGAATATGGCCATTGTTATATTATAGTTCGTTTCTGTGTGTATTACATTATAACGCTGTGTCGTTTGTTTTCTCTTATTTTTTAGTGTAAATTCACATTGCGATAAGACGTGTCACGGTACTTGTATATCCCAAATCCATGTACTGTGGATTCATTTTTATTCGTGGTATACCAATTTTCGTGGGTTTCGTGGGTCACAGCGAACCACGAATTTAAGAATTCAACGAAGAATAATCCCGAGAAATGTGTATGGAGTCGGATGTTTATTTCCGGTTATGTTATGCAGTTCTAGTATAGTGTTGACTAGCGATAAACATTGTAACATAACACGTGTTTTTTATTGAAAGAAAATACAAATATTTTAATTAAATCAATAATAAATATATCGAATATCAGTGATAATTTACTTTCTAAAATTGATTAACACTGTTCATGGAAAATAACTGCAAGTTGTTAATTACCGTGTCATAGTTTGGTTACTAGTGATTTAAAATCAATAGGATTAAGTACGGGAATATTGCCCGTAGGTAATATTGTTTATGACAGGAACATTTATTTTCACACCTTATACTTATATGACTGTTTATTATATCGTGATTAGGGAAATGAGCTTTCAATCATAAAGTTTTGAATGCCTTATAGAATTCCGAAAAGAATTTATAAATTGTAAAACAAACAAATAATTAGTTGTCTCTGTCCATTATTGTAATAGAAGTTATCAATGAACACTTTAACCTAGAATGACCAAGGGAGGATTTTGACAATTCAAAACTTTTTCAATGAATTCCTTCTTTTTTGTTTGTTTCATTATTGACCAAACCAAGGAGGTTATATGATCTCCTGAATCAAAAAGAAATCCACAAATTACGTATCTGAATTTTTTTTTGTAATTAGCGATCCACGAATTTACGTATACCACGAAACGTCTTTTTTTCTCTATCCACGAAAATTGATACCCACGAAAATAAATGAATCCACAGTATTTGGTTTTGATGTTATGTATATATGTTATATTTGTTATTCTCGTGGGATTTTGTCTATGTGTGTTACATTTTAGTGTTATTTCGTTGTTCTCCTCTTATATTTAATGATTTTCCCTCGGTTTTAGTTTGTTTCCCCGATTTTGTTATTTGTCCATGGATTTATGAGTTTTGAACAGCGGTATACTACTGTTGCCTTTATTTTACATAAGTATTCCTCCTTTTCCAACATGAAATTTGAACGTTTCTTACAGATTTATAAAAAAGTGGGAAAAGGAGGAATGAACAGTCTAAATAATGTAAAATATCTTATTTATTTATGATTATTTTTCTATAAAATTTGAAATTTTGCATTAAATATCTATCTCTACCATAATATGTAAAAATAATACATATAACAGCAATCTTTCTAGTCCTTAGTTGCATTGTATAGGTCTTGAGTGCACTAAGGAGTCCTTAGCAGTGTTTAGACGTACCGTTCACTTTTACGATTCTAGACCAAAATAAAATTTGAATTTTGTGATATTGAGAAAAATCCAGGAATACAATTTTTTAGGAAACCATGCACCAAATGCAGTAGTCCTACATTATTAACTATGTCTCTCCATCTATGCCATATTTTGTTATTACAATAACCAAATAATCCTTTCATGAATTAAGAGAGACGAGTTGTAAATATAGAGAAATATAATTGCTTGTTGATTATGGTTGAAAGAAGTCCATTTACAGGGCTGCAAAACAGATATTATAAGGTACATAATGGTTGTGTATCAAATCTGAACTTTTTTGTTCCCATGGTAACCAAAAGCAGATCTAGTGTTAATTAACTATCTAACTGTTGAGTATATAATTAATAATTAAATGTATGAACTTTAAGATGCCCAATGTCATTTTTTTATGATTTAAAATATAATATTTAAGCTTTTTCAGAAAATGTCAAAATACAGATTTTTGCACCTTTTTGAATACCATTTTAGTCTTATATCAAAAAAAAATTCACAACCTCAACATCGAAATATAAACTTCAAATAATGCTTAATTATAAGTTGACATTTTCCAATTTTCATGCCTGATTTCATCATAAATTCCTCAAAAAAATGGCTGCATGTTTCCATAGCAACCGTTCAGCAAAATAAAAAAAATAAGCTTGCAAACTTTATTTCAATCTTAGCTGCATATTATATAAAAGAATAAAGCAGTTCTGAGACATACATGAACCACCCCCTGTCTGGATCTTACAAATAGCTGTACTTAAATGTTATGTCTGAGTGTTGCGGATGGAGTACATTCTAGAAAACGCTTCATCAACGGCGTCATCATCTTCTGTGTTATAGTCGTCATCATTCGAGAAAGTCGTATAAGCCTTTAACTTTGATAGTTGTTCATAGTTTACATGCTAATATAGTTTTCGATGTCTGTTATATTGTGCCTATGCCTTCTATTTTATACGACACCATTTTTTATATATCATTATGGAAACATATATAATAATGTCATTTAACAGAAAGATGGTGACGATAATTTTTCCAGCGCTCTTCATGAACTTTATCACGTTCATTATGAAATGAAAAAAAACACCAAAATAATACTTGAGGGGATCGGTCACCTATATCTATAATATGAGGAAGGCGTTACCTTAAATGCCAGCTTTATACCAAGACAATGTTCTATATATTGATTGGTTGTTGGTTGCTTAACGTCCAGTGGCACATATATCATGCATGTCCTAGGTTACATTAACATATAGTTTTTGTCTAAAATAAAATAATAAGTTCAGATGAAAAATGTTTAGGTAATGATCATTGAACTTCAAAAGGCAGGAAGGGGTATGGTATTTTTCTTTTTAATAAAAGAATTCCAATTCACTAATTGATGAACAAAATACCAGTTCAAGCATAGGACGAAAAATTATTTTAGATCCAGATTATATCTTTCAGATATGCAAAATAAATTAAATCTTTTGTTTATCTAAAAACATTTAAAACTACCCAAACTGCACAGGTAAGTCTGTACACACGGTCCTACTAAAAAGCGCCCAGAGGAAAGAAAAAAGCGCCCGGGGAAGAAAATAAAGCGCCCGAGGGGAATAATAATAAACAATAAATGTTTTCCTGAATAAAAAAATCATTGCTTGCTTTGTCTAAAGTGTGTAGATAGTGTTGTTGCACTTTTACATTTTAGATTTCAAAATTGTATATAAGTAAGCCGTAAATATAAACAAGAGTATATAGAAGAATCATGAACGATATTGTCCTCGATCAAAACGTATATTTCGTTATTAAAAAAAAACAGTGCCCGAGGTCTTATATTCGCAACTGCATTTTGAACACTCTTCCAAGTTTTGTATTTTGTAAAACATCCTGGAATGTTCAACTTTATTTGGAAAATATTGGCAAAGTACTGAGTCTGGCAGAATTTACACCCGAAGCCAGTATCATCTTGTCTTGCAATTGGGAATTATATGTAAACTGCTGAAACTTGATAACAACATTAGAAGCCAAGATCAACAATATTTGGAACTACATCACCATGTATAGAATAATCAAAGTACATGCATTGTCAGAATCCATATGGGAATCAATCTACACTTGGTGTCTATATGCCATGTGTTGTCAGAATCCATGCTCTCAAGAAGCCAAAGATCAATTATAGTTTGGGACTGTATGCTTTACTGCTGGCAAAATCCATAAAAAAAATACAAGATCACAAAATGTCCTACTTTATCTACCTGTCCTAATTATGAATACAGATTATTGAGTCTTGTAAAAAAAATCACTGAAGAAGCATATTGATATATAGAAATAATGGAAAAATATATATAGAACTGATCAGCGAAGGATTGTACATGTATACATTTCAATATTTACTAGTATATTGAAATTAACAATGTAAATAAATGTCTTATAAATTTGATCTCATATGATAAAAGGAATAAAAATCAAAAATGTTTCAATTTTTTTTTAAAAGACCTGTTTTAATTTAATTATTTTTTCAGTTGCCTGTTGTGAATTTTTCTGAAAACATGATTCATGATATGCAGTTGTCTTTAATACAGAAGGCAGCTTATGATATATTTTGAAATATTGGAGATCATAATACCAAGTGGCAGTTGTGGTAAATGCACATGCTTTGTTTCATCTTTAACCTCTGACCCAAATGGCCACTTGAATTATTTTACACCATTTGGCATTTGTTGTCCATCCAGATGCTATTCTGTTTCTATTTCGAAAGTTATATTTTCTGGATATAATGAGACAGCAACCAAAGAAAACAACTTGTGTCTCAATAACCAGGCTACATATAACCATGATAACTGATAACCTATTTACCTATAAAAGTAAATTCTGAAATTATTACAATGTTTCACGATGAGACTAAATGTTTAGTTCAATTATTGTAATTACCAATAATTCTGCACAAAGATCTTTAATATTCAGTTATCAGAATGCGCGTTCTTATTATTGAGATAATAACCCCTTCGCATTATTTGCATGAATTAAAACATCACAATAATTTCTGAATTAACAGTATCATAAAGATCCAGATGACTGATCATAACATTAGATAAATATTGTTTTGTAAAATTAGATATCACTTAAATTGAGAGAGATTGCAACACAGATCTCAACTTTATTTTAAATTCATAGATAAGTGATCAAGGTTGAAGTTACTTGATTATGTATTTTATTGTCAAAGTCAAGTTTTGAAAGTTTGTGTTGTTTTGCTAAAACTAACAGTACATGTACATGCACTAGGAAAGCCATGTGTGTATGCTACATAGTGTAAGCAATAGTTCTGCTATATTTGGTGTATTGGAATGATTATTAAATGTATAAATTGAAATATTGAATACGACGATGTGATATGATTGTAAATGTGACTCTCCACAATTGATCATTGAACTTCAAAAGGCAGGAAGGGGTATGGTATTTTTCTTTTTAATAAAAGAATTCCAATTCACTAAATGATGAACAAAATACCAGTTCAAGCATAGGACGAAAAATTATTTTAGATCCAGATTATATCTTTCAGATATGCAAAATAAATTAAATCTTTTGTTTATCTAAAAACATTTAAAACTACCCAAACTGCACAGGTAAGTCTGTACACACGGTCCTACTAAAAAGCGCCCAGAGGAAAGAAAAAAGCGCCCGGGGAAGAAAATAAAGCGCCCGAGGGGAATAATAATAAACAATAAATGTTTTCCTGAATAAAAAAATCATTGCTTGCTTTGTCTAAAGTGTGTAGATAGTGTTGTTGCACTTTTACATTTTAGATTTCAAAATTGTATATAAGTAAGCCGTAAATATAAACAAGAGTATATAGAAGAATCATGAACGATATTGTCCTCGATCGAAACGTATATTTCGTTATTAAAAAAAAACAGTGCCCGAGGTCTTATATTCGCAACTGCATTTTGAACACTCTTCCAAGTTTTGTATTTTGTAAAACATCCTGGAATGTTCAACTTTATTTGGAAAATATTGGCAAAGTACTGAGTCTGGCAGAATTTACACCCGAAGCCAGTATCATCTTGTCTTGCAATTGGGAATTATATGTAAACTGCTGAAACTTGATAACAACATTAGAAGCCAAGATCAACAATATTTGGAACTACATCACCATGTATAGAATAATCAAAGTACATGCATTGTCAGAATCCATATGGGAATCAATCTACACTTGGTGTCTATATGCCATGTGTTGTCAGAATCCATGCTCTCAAGAAGCCAAAGATCAATTATAGTTTGGGACTGTATGCTTTACTGCTGGCAAAATCCATAAAAAAAATACAAGATCACAAAATGTCCTACTTTATCTACCTGTCCTAATTATGAATACAGATTATTGAGTCTTGTAAAAAAAATCACTGAAGAAGCATATTGATATATAGAAATAATGGAAAAATATATATAGAACTGATCAGCGAAGGATTGTACATGTATACATTTCAATATTTACTAGTATATTGAAATTAACAATGTAAATAAATGTCTTATAAATTTGATCTCATATGATAAAAGGAATAAAAATCAAAAATGTTTCAATTTTTTTTTAAAAGACCTGTTTTAATTTAATTATTTTTTCAGTTGCCTGTTGTGAATTTTTCTGAAAACATGATTCATGATATGCAGTTGTCTTTAATACAGAAGGCAGCTTATGATATATTTTGAAATATTGGAGATCATAATACCAAGTGGCAGTTGTGGTAAATGCACATGCTTTGTTTCATCTTTAACCTCTGACCCAAATGGCCACTTGAATTATTTTACACCATTTGGCATTTGTTGTCCATCCAGATGCTATTCTGTTTCTATTTCGAAAGTTATATTTTCTGGATATAATGAGACAGCAACCAAAGAAAACAACTTGTGTCTCAATAACCAGGCTACATATAACCATGATAACTGATAACCTATTTACCTATAAAAGTAAATTCTGAAATTATTACAATGTTTCACGATGAGACTAAATGTTTAGTTCAATTATTGTAATTACCAATAATTCTGCACAAAGATCTTTAATATTCAGTTATCAGAATGCGCGTTCTTATTATTGAGATAATAACCCCTTCGCATTATTTGCATGAATTAAAACATCACAATAATTTCTGAATTAACAGTATCATAAAGATCCAGATGACTGATCATAACATTAGATAAATATTGTTTTGTAAAATTAGATATCACTTAAATTGAGAGAGATTGCAACACAGATCTCAACCTTATTTTAAATTCATAGATAAGTGATCAAGGTTGAAGTTACTTGATTATGTATTTTATTGTCAAAGTCAAGTTTTGAAAGTTTGTGTTTTTTTGCTAAAACTAACAGTACATGTACATGCACTAGGAAAGCCATGTGTGTATGCTACATAGTGTAAGCAATAGTTCTGCTATATTTGGTGTATTGGAATGATTATTAAATGTATAAATTGAAATATTGAATACGACGATGTGATATGATTGTAAATGTGACTATCCACAAGAGTCCAAATAACACAAAAATAACTATAGGTCTCCAAAACAGCCTTCAACAATGAATAAAACCTATCCTACATATAAGGCCTTAAAATGACATATGAACAACTTAAAACCATTAAAATAAGAAAACTAACCGCATAATTTATGTACAAAATAATGAATGAACAACAAATATGCCTATATACTGCAGGGTATATCTGTACTGTGACCTATGGTTGTTAATTTCTGTGTCATTTTTTATCTAATGTGGAGAGTTGTCTCATTGGCAATCATACCACATTTTCTTTTCATACGACTGCAACAAATATTCTAGGATCGTATAATGGTACATGTATGATGTCGTCATCGTTCTGAACAGATTTTTTAGAATATTTTTCAGAAGGTTCAATACTACAAAAAGAAGGTTGAGTTTGATTTTGGTGATGATAGTCCAATCCGTTTAGGAATAAGGGGCCCAAAAGAAGCATTTTTTAAGTTTCAAGATAATAACTTGTGTATAATTGTTTTGATTGCTCTGAATACCACAAGTAAAAAGTTGGGATTCATTTTAGGGGTTATGGGGCAAAAAACCAGCATTTTTAAAGTTTCCAGACAATAGCTTGTGTGCAAGTGTATGGATTTCTCTGAAATTGTACCACAATGTTCCATATAACAAAGGAAAGACTGGGATTGAATTTGGGGTTAATTGCCTCGAACATGTAGGAATTCTGAGCCGAAAAAGGTCAAAAAAAAAGCATTTTTCTCGTTTCCAGACAATAATTTGTGTTTAAGTGTATGGATCTCTCTGGAATTGTGCTACTAAGGAAAGGCTGGGATTTGGGAGGGGGGGGGGGGGGGGGATTTCGTTCACAATGTTTTAAGGGGATAAAAATTTCAAATTTTCTAAATGTTTCAAGACGATATCTTCAATTGGACACTAACAATATTGTGCGATAGATTTGTACATGTAAGATCATTGACCACGTTTTTTTTTGTGTCAGAAACCTATATTATGTCAAAAATTTGATCACAATCCAAATTAAGATATTATCGAGCTTAAATATTGGGTCCAAATTTGCCCAAACTGTTCGGGGTTAGTCATCTGCGGTTGTATCAGGCTGCACTCAGCGAAGCATTTGATTTAATACCGTATTTTCAATTACAAAGGTTAGAGAGATGTGTGAAATATACATATAAAAAAGGAAGATGTGGTATAATTTTTATGAGGAAACTCTCCACCAGAGACAAATTTACGTAGATGATAACAACTATAGGTCACCGTTCAGACTTCACCAATGACAAAAATCGATACGGCGTAGGCAGCTATGATAAAAGGCCCAGAAATTATGTTCTTTTGTATGTATTGCATATAATAAATAACAATTTAATGTGTGCATACTGAACTTTCACTGAAAAATATTTCAAGCATAATACGGATGAAAACATTTAAATGATAAGTTTCATGAAAGTTATGCAAAGTAGGAGGAGTTCGATATATGCACTACCATAAGAAAATGATTCGATAATGTATGCTTGGTATGTGCAAAATCCCCCTTTTTATACTACGAGGCTTCGTATTTATACATCCAGCTGTATGAACACTCTGTCTAAGCAACGGAAAATCTTTCAGATTTTGCATATGTCTATGTTAACCCTATACGATATGAAAATAAGAAGATTGTCAATGGACAACTATCAACAAAAGTTCAAATTTAAAGGTCAATGTCATAAAAAAACATCTGTTTATATCATCATGCATATATCGATAAAGTTTTTACGTTTCTTTGCATCAGGTGGATCAAACCATTGTTTACAAAATAAATTGTCATTCGTATTTTTGGTCGCAATGACACACCCCACTTTAATCAGATACTCTCTTTATTAGCTTCCCTTTTAAAAACGCATGTCAAAAAGTAAGACAGAACTTAAAGTTTGCCAACATCATCGACTAATTAGTAATATAGCGTCCCTGTATACTGGGCAAGTTTTTAAAATTACAATCCTAACTTTTTCCTGAACCTAGTAATTAGATTTTTTTTATTAATCAAGTTTTTAGTAGTGTTTGAAACTGCCCGGTAACTACGGGTGTGTGTCCTTTATTAAAACTATGGACATGCATGTCAAACGGAACAATTTGCTGTCCTCCGCAAAGCATGCAGTATTGAGGGATAATATCATAGATCGATATAAGGTCGGAATTCCACGTCCCGGTTACGATTGGTCAATTTTAATCTACATGAAAAAGTGAAAAACAGAAAACTATGGAAGTGTTCTTTTATTTCTGCGTAAAATAAATAATCAATGTAGTGAAATGTGTTGCTGGATCCATTGGTCTATTTTAATGACACTTTCTTCAGGAC
The DNA here is from genome assembly GCF_963676685.1 of Mytilus edulis. Lineage (NCBI taxonomy): Eukaryota > Metazoa > Mollusca > Bivalvia > Mytilida > Mytilidae > Mytilus > Mytilus edulis. The sequence goes on along the minus strand of NC_092357.1, from coordinate 3,744,275 downwards.
TAAAGTTTTCAAGCTGATATTTCCTCTTTTTTACAGCAGAAAATTGCAAATTAACAAAATAACAGTTAGCAAAATATGTTATAGGAAAATATCATATTAAATAGAACACATTTACGCCGCCGATGTCTTATATAGGACTAGTGTTCGGGAAACTCATAGACTTATGGTACGAGAACATTTGTTCGATATGTTTGTGCCCATTATTTGATTAAATGAAAATGTTAGAACAAAGACGCTCAGATCTTTCTATATGTTTTCTTTTAATATCTGTCTGTCTCAATTTTTAAAGAGTGAGCGCTTATTCTTAATTTACAAATTGACTGTCTTTTTTTGAAGTCCTGTAATTCTAAATATTTTTTTTCACATTCTCGGGAATAAAATCCTAACAAAAGATCTTTCAAGTCAAAAAAATAATTAATATAACAGTAACAAAATGTTATAAAACGCTAAAAGATAGCTTGAAATTAAACCCCGGTGACTTCAAAGCATACTATACGGGTTTTATTTGTTTTTGGAAGCCGTACGATTATTGTAAACATGCAGTTGTTTATATCGATAATCGCTATCATATGCTTACGGGTAAACATTGCGTCATCAGCAAGATATTTTTAAATGTCTGTTCGTCGAGAGGTGGGGTTTCCCCTGTGTTATAGTTATACTATTTATAAGTTTAAAACTAGTTAGTGAGAGTAGTTGTATAACGAGTTCTTGTTTTGATTAAAAATATATACGGGTAATATATGCACGTGAAATACGTTGGCGATTTAAAAGGTTGGGTTCCTGAGAACGTTATGTCAAACTCCGATCCAGACCTAGATATACGCTATCCGACAAAATCTAGTGGTGTTAATACCGAATTATCGACAGACGGTGTCGACATTATCGAAGTTACTGCGAGCAACTAAACCTATATCTAGAGTCTTGTTTTATTTATTATACAAATGATTTAGCAAAGAAATGTTTTAAATTCGGACGAGCATGGCGAGGGAGAATTTAATCATATATAAATCTTAAAGACATCAATATGTCAGTAGTTTGATGAAAAAAAGTTTGAACGGTCTTGAGGGCTGAACGTGTATGATGAGAATGTGTGTTTGGAAGCAAACGCATCAGATACCGTCGACGTCGTACATGTCAGTATTTATATTTTCCTTTTTATAATGTTATGCTTTGAAAATCGTGTATATTCAAACTATTATGTGAAAAATAAAGCACTATATATTTCTGACCGTACGTTTTTTCTGTTTTGTAGAACGTTTTGCATCGCTTATTTACATCGTTAAGGGTGTTTTCATAAACGCTCGCATTCCAAGGTCGCCAAAGCTATTTTTGAGAATACCCCGAAAGGCAACCGTTTCCAAGGCACTCGTCGTAAGAAATATGCGTTAAAATATGCGCACTGTTAAAGGGCCGATCCACCTTAAGTGCGTTTTTGATCACGCCGAAGTTCAATGGTGTCATTGTTGATAGCTACGCCGAAGTACGATGGTGGTAACGGTGAAGTGCGATGGTCTACACAAAACTCATTTGCTAAGCTTTTTTTGTCGATGTATAAGTCAATGTGAAATAGAGACTGACATAGGGAATGTGTCAAAGAGACAACAACTCGCCCAAAGAGTAAAAAAAAAAAGAAAACTGAAGGCCACCAAATTGTGGGTCTTCAACACTGCGAAAAAGTCCTCACCTGTAGACGGACTTCAGCTGGTCAAAACACTGAAAAGTGTACTAGTTTGATTGCAAACATGGGACCGGGCAAAGAGAAAATTACTAGGCAAGATAATAGCTGCTAAATCTCCAATCAATCAACTTGTGAAAAAAAGTGTTATACTGGCGAGTCCAAAATACATTTCTTTGATATATTTATACACGATACTGGTTATGACTGTTTATCCACATGGGCGGATCCAGCCATTTTAAAAAAGGGGGGGGGGTTCAAAACCCAGAGTGAAAAGGGAGGGGTTATAGCTATATGCTCCCATGCATATACATTGATCAGCCAAAAAAGGGGGGTTCCAACCCCCGGACACCCTGGATCCGCCAATGATCCAATATAACTATATACATGTGCACTGTAAAGTTTTGGGCTCAAATGTCCCAGATTACAGGAACAAACTGCTTAAATATATGTGACGCTACGTATTTATGTAGAATATCGTAACTATGGTAGTGCTTGAATTTGAAGATAATATCAAAATATACAGTAGTATTCAACGTACCCGTAAAGCAACGCGAATTTTAGAACTGAAAACCTAACATTGGTGCCGTGTTTAGGATGTCGAGTATTGCGGAAGCATTACGCCGCGTAATCATATGTGCCGCTGTCACTTACTATTTGACGTCGCATATATATTACTCCGGCTGATTGGTGAAAAAATTGTGGGTTTGATGGATAAAAGAACCAAATTTGGCATGGTAGTAGTTCTAGGTATTTCAAAACATATTAGCTATGGACCCACATTGCAATTTTGATATGGCGGCTTTTTTTCAAAATGGCCGCCATAAAATATCAAAATATGCATAAATAACTTATATGAGGTCAGTTTCAAATCCAAATTTTGTGTGACAGTAGTGAGAGGTGTTTCAAAAAGTATAGACTATGAATACATCTTGCAATTTCAATATGGCGTGTTTGTTTGTAAGATAGCCGCCATAAAAAATCAAAATCAGAAATTTCACTTATACATGTTGAAATTTGGGATGCGAGTAGTCCTGAATCATTAGTACAACAATACCTATATATGGACAAAGTTTAAATTTCAAAATGGCGATTTTTTCCAAAATGGTCGCCATATGATATCAAAATCAACACATATACATTACATATAGTTACGAAGAGTTTTGTCTTGACATACCATCAGTAACACTAAGTGTCCTTTGATACATGCCACATTTTTATACATGGTATACTTAAGCAAAGCAACATTGGCTCTCTCAACATTAAAATATTTGCGAAGACATTATGGAAAATCGTTACTGTGATACCCTTCTTGCAGAAATGTAGCATACAACAGGAATGACGTGAAGACACTGGCGTTTTTTTCAAATATCTAAACTAGAATGAAAACTTCTAGACTCAAACATCTCTTTTATGATTATGTGAAAGAGGACATAGTTATAATCTTAACATAATTGAAGTTATATGATGCTTGGCATGACCTCAGGGCATGCCATAAGCAATGAAGTTACTTCATCTAGTCAAATATTATTTTGTTGATGCAATTAAACAGGGCAACTACAACATATTTGTATGACTACGAAACATGAATAAGCTGCACATACAGATAGTTCACACAGACATGATGTAGTCATGATGTCGTTTATGTACTAGTTTGATCCAATTATTAATTTATCTAAAGTTACTGAACTAGAAGATTCCATCTATTCAATATTTACTATGTGTAACCTGTGTCGAATTCTGGTGTTTTCATGGACATAATTGCCAACAACTACAGCTACAGTATCGGTACACACACGTAGGACTAACATTGCCTTATTTCAGCATTTTTGTATGTCGAACTTGAATAATTTGGTTATATATATTAAGCAAATGGTTCGAAATGTTCTATGATGTATTACTTCCTTTAGTCCAAAAGGTTGCTTCCTGTTTTATTTCATACTATGTTAAAATTGTATCTTTTTCAATCCAGGTTGGTGACACTGTACTTCACATTGCTGTAGAAGAAGGAAACACAGAAATCGTCAAGTTGCTGATTGATGGCGGCATTGATCTCAATATAAGGGATCGGGTCAGTGGACTATAAGTTAAGCTTATATATATATTGAAAAATTGGCAATACCAAAACATTCATTTAATGCATCATGTGTGATGTCAAACTAGACGCAATTAGCTTTCAAGTGTGTGTGTGGATACTTTTTAGTAAAATAAGGTTGCAAAATTAGTGAAAAGTGACAAATTAGAATATTCCATAACACACATTGTAGATTGTAGAATATTAGAAAAGTTTGTTGACTTAAACAAAATTTCCTAAGGTTGTAGTCACAATATATCGAAAAAATGCAAGGGCAAATTGTAACAGTTCTAGTGGTGCAGCCTACAATCAACGACACTTTAAATGTGATGAGATTATATCGTACGACAAAAACATAAATTATATTCAACTGACATGTACTGAAAATTTAAACCAAATACACATTATATGAGAGCACACTGATATAAGTACTCGAAACTACTGAAATTGCACTTGTTTTGTAATTTAACACAACATATGATATGGTTTACATAGAATAACAGAAAACACGATTGCATAGAGTGAGCAACAAAACTACAGGAATATATTTTAGTATCAATTTTGTCGTAACTATTAAAAATAATTCAAAGAATACATTTTATTTACAAATAGTCAGAGCATTGCACTCTGGGTAGCCATATGACTACGACGTACGTTGAATTATATCATTTTTTTTTTAATTTTAAAGACAAGAGAGGAAGGTGTCGACTGATAAATTTAGAAATAGACATACTGACAATTGTAAATTTTAATTCACGAAACAACAAAAAAGATGCGCAATTATGTTATGAAATCAGTTTAAATCCTTATTGGTAAACAAAGTGTAGAACAATACTAAAGGTGGACAGGGGTCTCGATGTCAATCAAACCAAATCTCCTTTTATACTGTACTGTGAAATAACAATATCAATGTCACCATTGGGTCCTCAACACAGCGAGAAAAACTCCCACAGCTGTAGTCGAGCCTTAGCTGATCCCTAAACAATAATCAATCTATGTACATTCATTAAGCCTAAATGCATCCATGCACCATGCAATATTAACTAATGTCAAATTCGTATAAAACTCTGATATCGAGTACCAGTTTGACTTTACGCTAAATGCCAGTCTATGCTGTTTAACTTCCTTTAGTCCAATAGGTTGCTTCCTGTTTTATTTAATAGTATGTTAAAATTGTATTTTTTTCAATCCAGGTTGGTTGCACTGCACTTCACATTGCTGTAGATCACGGATACACAGATATCGTCAAGTTGCTGATTGATGGTGGCATTGATCTCAATATAAAGGATTGGGTCAGTAACTTACAATCATATTGAATGATCGGCAATACCAAAGCATTCATTTACTGCATCATGTGATTTCAAACTAGACGCAATTAGCTTTCTAGTGTGTGTGGATACTCTTTAGTAAAGTAAGGTTGCAAAATTAGTGAAAAGTGACAAATTATAATCTTTCATAACGAACATTGTAGAATGCAGAACATTTGAAAAGTTTGTTGACTTAAAAAATAATCCTTAGGTTGTGATCACAATATATTGAGAAAACACAAGGGCAAATTGTAACAGTTCTAGTGGTGACGCTTACAATCAACGACAATTTAAATGTGATGAGATAATATCATACGACAAACACATGAAACATAAACAATAGTCAACTAACATGTACTGAACATTTAAACCAAATAAAAAGTATATGAGAGCACACTGATATAAATACTCGAAAATACTGAAATTGCACTGTTTTTGTAATTTAACACAACATATGATATGTTTTACATAAAATAACAGGAAACACGATTGCATAGAGTGAGCAACAAAACTACATATTGTAGTTAGTTATGTTTCGATAGTCAACGTTGACCGCACATCTGTACCCAATTTGAACAATATGACGGCGACAATAACACCGCCATTAACATAATTAACTTTCACTGCACGTTAATCGTTAACTAAAATAATACACAAACACATACACATTCGTTTAAATGATAATAAGTTTTTTTGCAGTTAATTTTTTTAATAACATTTTATTGACACAGTGTTGTTTTATTCTCTTATTTGACATAATCTGCTATCGTTATCATTACATGATATGTTAAAACTATTGTATGTCATTTTGTATAGGATGGTGAAACTGCACTTCACAATGCTGCAATAGAAAGAAACACAGAACTCACCATGTTGCTTATTGATGCTGGTATTGATCTAAATACACAGAACAGAGTAAGTAAATGATCAACAAAACCGACACAAAACTATGTACTACGTCTTTATATTTGCAACGACAAATAACAATGTTTGTTAACATAGTATACCGTTTTATTTCTTCAAATTAAATTGACCTCACTCTTTTTGTATTGATTAAGAGATCTGTATGTTATAACTATTTGTTAACTGCACCATATATACTTTGACAAAATTGATCGAGCCATATCTTGAGCATCTATTTTTTCATACACAAACACACATTACACCGTTTGACGCATCCATATGTCTGAGTTTTCTTGATGGAGGATATTCTAGAAAACGCTTCATCGACAGGGTCATCATTTTCTGTGTTAATGTCGTCATCATTCGGGAAAGTCGTATTAGTCTTTGGTATTGATAGTTGTTCGTGGTTTATATGCTGAAATAATTTTTGATGCCTGTTATATTGTACCTAGTACTTCTATTTTTTAAGACACTATATTTTTATATATCATTAAGAAAACATAATTTAGCATTGTTTTGAAAAAAAAACACAACGGACATCAATTTGTAGTGTTATTACGATTGTACAGGTAGGAACATTTTAAATATCAATACTGTTGCTTTGTCATCAATACGTTTGTATTCATAGATAAGCTATTCGTGGATCTGTAATATGTGGGTTATTTTGTTAACAGAGACAAGAGATGCAAAAACAACACATCAGTTATATATTTTTGTTTGGTGTTTTTCTCCAATCTGATGATTTAAACCTTTTTGAATTTATTAGTGTGTTCATATACTGTGTTGTTAAACAACTGTCCCATGTTAAGAGAGGGACGAGAGCATATAAATACGTTTACCCCCGCCAAGTGCTTTATGGTTTGTCTTCATTGTTGAAGGCCTTACGATTTCTTATAAATGTTTACATCCACTTCATTTAAACGTAGGTGGATTGGGGTCTCGATGTCAATCAAACCAAATCTCCTTTTATACTGTACTGTGAAAAAACAATATCAATGTCACCATTTGGTCCTCAACACAGCGAAAAAACCTCCCAAAGCTGTAGTCGGGCTTTAGCTGATCCCTAAACAATAATCAATCTATGCATATCCCTTAAGCATAAATGCATCCATGCACCATGCAATATTAACTAATGACAAATTCGTATAAAACTCTGATATCGGGCACCAGTTTGACTTTACGCTTAGTGCCAGTCTATGTTGTTTTACCTCCTTTAATGCAATAGGTTGCTTCCTGTTTTATTTCATATTATGTTAAAATAGTGTTTTTGGCAATCCAGTTTGGTGACACTACACTTCATATTGCTGTAGATCACAGATACGCATTAATCGTCAAGTTACTGTTTCCTGTTTTGTGTCTTATCTTGTTAAAATTATAATTATGTTTTTCTATCCAGTATGGTGACACTGCTCTGCACTTTGCTGTATTGCATAAAAACACAGAAATGGTCAAGTTGCTGATTGATGGTGGCATTGCTCTCAATATACAGAATAAGGTCAGTGGATTATAAGTTAAACTTACAATTATATTGAATTATCTAAAATAACAAAACATTCATTTACTGCATCATATTTGATGTCAAACTAGACGCAATTAGCTTTCTAGTGTGTGTGTGTGTGGATACTCTTTAGTAAAGTAAGGTTGCAAAATTAGTGAACAGTGACAAATTAGAATCTTCCATAACAAACACTGTAGAATGCAGAACATTTGAAAAGTTGACTTAAAAATATTCCTAAGGTTGTGGTCACACTTTATCGAGAAAACACAAGGTTCTGTTGTCACAAGTTTATTGATAGAGCTCACAATGACAATTTAAATGTGATGAGATTATATCAAAAACATAAAACATAAACAATATTCAACTGACATGTACTGAAAAATTAAACCAAACAAAAATTATATGAGCGCACACTGATATAAGTACTCGAAACTACTGAAATTGCACTGTTTTTGTAATCTAACACAGAATATGAGATTTTACATAGAATAACAGAAAACACGATTGCATAGAGTGAGCAACAAAAATACAGGAACACCTTTTAGTATCAATTTTCTCAAAACTATTAAACACAATTCAAAGTATACATTTTATTTTAAAAATAGTCAGAGCATTTATGGCTATGACGTAGATTGAATTATACTATTGTTTGGAAAATTTTAGACTAGGGAAATTTAGAAAAAGACACACTGACAACTGTAAATGTTTCTTCATCAAACAAAAAGATGTGCACATCTTTTATTAGATCAGTTTAAATCATTACCGGTCAACAAAGTCTAAAACAATAATAAAAGAAGTAGACATTAACAAAATATTCCTTGTAACATTTACTAACAATAAGACAATACAAAATATGACAAGACCTGCAATGTCTATATAACAGGTTTGAAACTGTTTTGATAACAGATTTAACACATGTAATGGTTTACTTTTATAAATTGTTATTTGGATTGAGAGTTGTCTCATTAGCACTCACACCACATCTTCCTATATCTTTTTAATTAAACCAAAGAAAAAAAATGTAAGGTATATAAGTAGGTCATTCCTACATTCAAGATCATAGAAAGTATTAAATTCGTCATCTGTCTCCAGTCCACCTCTCACTGTATGACTATCTATCAATAAACGTTTACAATTTCTGCCGTTAAATGGCTAGTTTAATAATCGTGTCATAACAATATCATACATCTTACATAATGTAGCCAATATATGAACTAGATGTGTTTAGAAAAGTCATACTTCCAAAATTTGTTTTTATTTGGTTACCACTCTGATGTATGAATTCATTAAAAACTTTATAGGACTGACTGCTAGCATCTGGTTTGTTTTATTTGACTCCTTAGTACAGCTATTGTTTACTATAAAAATACCTTTATAACTATAAAATAATTGTATTCACAGATAAATTGATTTGCATAACTCCTTAGTCATGAGAACCCAGCATTGACAGGTGAAATGATCTTTTTTTTTTTTAACAATGGTGTCGGGCATTTGTCTCTGTTTTCCCATGTTGTCAATGCGGCAACTCATTTGCTTAATATTGTCTGATGGTTCTGTGAATATTGAATAATTAATACATATCAATGATAGAACACGTTAGTATTTATTTTATTTTATTGAGGTAATGTTTGTATCTCTAGCTTGTTGTTTTGTATTCATACTGGTACAATTTCCAAATTATGTCTTTTTGAAGAGATCCAGTACGTAAAGAAAACACAAATTATATACATATCCCCATAAATGGCGTGGTTTGTGAAACAGATGTATTTACAAAGTGCAAACATAATTTATCGCATTTTACTAATCACAATAAAGTGGGATATTCTTGTTTCATGCATATATGTACATGATATACAACAAAGACCATAGCGCATTTACCATTTTGAAATACAATTCACAAAAGATATATATCACTGTTCAGTTAATCATCATGAGACAAGTGTTTCAGTATGTAAAAATACAAGTTGATAATTTGGTAAAAAATTAATTATATTTCCTTAATATGAGGGCAGTTATGTTTTCCCTGGTTAAATGTCATTGAGAATCAGATCGAATATTATACAATCTTATCTCGGATAAGTATAATCGGTGTTCAGATCTAGTAGGCCGATTTAATGAATGTCATACAAAACCTTGAAGGAATATTTCAGACAATGGGATGGGAAAGTCTCTTTTGATAACAACACTCGACTACAATTAAATGGTGTTTTGAAAAACGTGTACTACAATGTACTAGGGCAGGTTGCATTATAACAGGGGTAAACAATGGCATGAAACCGGCCATTAGTGTATGCCTTTAAAAACCTTTCAATGAAGCTTTGTTTCTGGATTGGTAATTCTAGTAGATTTATAAATGTCATGAACTTTGAACATTAACTTAAAATAAAACTTAAACATAGACAAAACCTAAATGATAACGACACGAACGAAATGTAGGTTTGCTATGTTTCTCTTCCGCAACTGTATTTGCATGTTTGTAACAAACAGCCAAATACATATATGAAAATAAAGAATATATGAAATGCACAAAATGAAATATGACTATTGTTAAGCATGGACAAGACGGACAATTTTACATATTTCCAGTCGAATGAATACATTTACTCTTTACTTATATTTCCCACCATTGTGTTATTTTAATATCATGATAATTGTGTATTATTTTTTTAGCTTGTTGTTAATATGCAATTGTGTGCTTCTGTATTAATATTTTGTATAGTGATTAAGATTTTAACACAATGTTGGCTGCTTACATCTTTTTACCGACTATGTCTGTTTGGGTTTTTATTTCACACATCGTTGTTAATATTATGGAACTACATGCGACTGTTATGCAAGTAAAAGATTAAGCTACATGTAGTCCACCATTTTCTACATAAAATTGTCTATATCAGGTCAGGAACATGAATAAAAGCAAGCGTAGTATACTGCTGTTCGAAATTCATCAATTTATTGTGAAAAAAAACCAGATCCAGATTACAAATTACAACTGAGGAAAACGCATCAAATCAATGAAGGGATTCCGACACAACAGTAACACAACATTAAAATGTAACACACATAGAAACGAACTATAATAAAACAATGACCATTTTCCTGACTCGGTACCGGACATTTAAAAAAGGATGGTGGGTTGAGCCTTTTTAATGGCATGCAATACCTCCCGCTTGTATGGCAATGTTTAATATAACATTAAAATGACATTATTACATGACAGGACTACAATATAAATAATTGGGAGAACTTATAAGACAGAGAAACACCCGAATAATAGCTATCAAAAGGTACCATGTATGACAGTTGCTTACTATTCGTTTGATGTGTTTGTCCTTTTGATTTTGCCATTTGATTAGGAACTTTTGTTTTTTGAATTTTCCTCGGAGTTCAATATTTTTGTGAGTTCACTTTTTACTAGATACGCTTTATAATTCCTGGCAGTTGAAACATCCTTAACTTTTCATTAATACAATCAGAGTTAGTAATCCACATTACTAATAATCACCAGGTTTGCGTAGGATTTGAATCCTTTGCATATCAGCATCACTGGGATGCATACACGACAATTTACTGAAAACATGATGTGTTATGACTAATTATGTAATATCTATTTTCAAAGGGAGTCTGGTCTTTATTTATTAATGTGTGTCTGCTTTGTATCGTTCAAATGAGTAAGTCCCTTTTTAACGGATGTAAAACACTTCATTCTTATGTTGTGCTGCAACACAACCAGGGTTTCCCCTGGGTCAATTATTTTTTTTTCGCCACCTCTATCGCCAGCACCATATATTTTTCGCCAAATTATTAATTTTTTCCCCAAGTAACACAAATCTATTTTTCTTTCAAAATTATCATCCCTTGTCTCCCCCCCCCCTAAATAAGATGAGTTTGTCCAAGTGCTGTCTATGATTATTCTCTCAAACTTGTCTTAGAGTCTACATTGTAATGACTCGACAAATGCTAAATATTTAACTTTAAAAAAGACCTTTATAGGGCTTGATAATATTTTGATCAACTGTAAAAGAAGGGGGGGCAATAACTTTTAAAATAAAGAAGATATATGTCCTGGAATATAGAAAAATCTGGGATACCTGAAAGATGTACAGTTCTTTGGGAAAGTTTCTTCAAAACTAAAAACATGCGCCCTTTTGTACTAAGAAGTGGTTTTTAGTGTTTTTCTCACTTGAAATTGATCCCTGATATAAGGTGTAGTCATTACATTGAATGGTTACTATCATTCGCGGGACTGTTACATATCCTTAGATGTTATATGCACGTGACAGTAGGTTAGGAAATCGAGGCCATTGTGTATGTACACATATGTCTACAACTATGCTGCATAAATATTTTAAGTCATATTCGGTATTTCTAAAATGATAAAATTTGAACGATTCAATTATGCCATCCACGAACAGGTAAATCATGTAAAATATACCTGTTGTATTATTCACCTGCTGCTGAGTATAAAACATATCTCTATCAGATTAGACATTAAAACATTGTTGTATCTTCATTCAATTGTTTTCCCCGTTTTTTATTTCAGTGATTGACTTTCATTTACCTTTAAGAAACCATTATGTTACCTTTCTCAGACCAATATTTCTTAAGAATAACCGTCCTCTTTCTTAGAAATATTGGACAGCTAAAGATAGTATAACTGATTATTACAGGTTATTGATAGTTCAATCACTGAAATAAAAAAAAACACTATTCATTGCCCCAATTGTTTTCAAAAAACCAAAAATACAATCAAAGAACAAAAGACAAATATTTTTTTTTTATTAAAGTCACCTAACAATACAATAATTTGTCACCCATCAAAACGGTATCTTGAGTAAAAAAATATGCTTGAATGTACAGCATTATAAAAAAAATGTAAATAAAAAGAAGGATCAAAGAAAATACAATTTATCTTTTTGATGTTTTACAAGCTGACGATTACGGGCATATCATAACCTAAAAAGGAAAAAAAAAAGACAAATAATCAATAAAATCCAAAACATGTACTAGAGGATGACAGGAAGACAAACAAGCTCAGAATATTGTAAATCTATACGCACATTCCTACACTATCGATTTTCTGACAATATGTATACATAAACACAAACAATTGCATTATTTCAATAATATACTGGTATTGTGTGTTTTATTACTTTTTTCATATTTTTACTTTTTATATAGACTACATCATATTTAAATAGGAGACTAAGGGTGTGTAGTTATATAGACTACATCATATTTAAATAGGCGACTAAGGGTGTAGTTATATAGACTACATCATATTTAAATAGGCGACTAAGGGTGTAGTTATATAGACTACATCATATTTAAATAGGAGACTAAGGGTGTAGTTATATAGACTACATCATATTTAAATAGGCGACTAAGATGTAGCTATATAGACTTCATCCTATTTAAATAGGAGACTAAGGGTGTAGTTATATAGACTCCATCATATTTAAGTAGGCGACTAAGGGTGTAGTTATATAGACTACATCATATTTAAGTAGGAGACTAAGGGTGTAGTTATATAGACTACATCATATTTAAATAGGCGACTAAGATTGTCGTTATATCGACTACATCATATTTAAATAGGATTATTTGGTAAACAACTATCAGGCCATACAACACAAATTAGGCCAACATAAATAAACATAATAATTACAATATCATAACAAATGAGTAATTCATTTTCCATACCATCACTCATTGTCCTGACATCACTTTCTTACTTGACTCTTACAGTTTTAAGGTTTTTTGGGGAAGTTTGGGAATTTTACTAGTTTAAATACCAGGGTTCTTTTCATTTGGTAGAAATGTACAAGTACGCATCCACGTTCCATTATTAACCTTAGCCAACTATTATTTTTCTCTTATCATTATTAAACAGCTATTTATTTGGGATGATAAATATGCAGCCTCTGTTTGAAATATTTCACCAGCTCAGATCGATCAGTGCTGTTTATTTGGAATGTATTTACACGCAGTTATTGTTACATCTTAACTGACGTCTTTTTTGGAATTTCTAATTACTATTTTATTTTATGCATGTCTTTGAGTCGTTTCTTTTTAAATTTCAAAATTTTACTAGCGTCTCAACATATTATGTTCGAGTGAAACTGTTTCACTTTTGTTATTGTATAGAATTCAAGATTGTTATAGTTTAATAATCAGAATAGATTGAACTAATTCATTTTACATCGTTTTCATACTGATGAAGGATATCTGTTATCCGAAATATTTAACATTTGTTTATTTTATTGTTATTTTATGGTGATGTTGTACCCTTTTGGACTTGTTATATATTTCATTTTGTAGTGTTCTTTATCATAATTAGATGATTCATCTTCCCGTAAGAATTCTCGTTGGCTATTATTCAGTCATTTTATACATTGTTTATTCCCTCGCCGGAATTAGGGAAGACCCAAAAATTTGCGAAAGCAAATTTACAGATTTTATATTGTTTGGCTGATGTTTAGACGAATGTTATATACAGAATGTATTTTCAGCCTTATATCACCATCACTGCTGGTGATCCGATGGATAAAATCTGTTGAAGAGTAGTCACTAGTTCAGACGTACTTATATATACATATACATTTTTTAACCCGGACCGACAGAAAGTCGACGATTTTATTCACCCTATGTTCGAGTAGTATTTATACAAACTTCATAAGCACTCAACAAATAACGAATTTCAGTCTAATAAACTCCCTTATGCCAAGTTTCAAATGTATGTAACGATTTTCTTTACACGTACGAGTACATTTTAAATAGGCTTATTATTATCCAGTTTAAATCTGACTCCGTCAGGTCGAACTACAAAAGTAAAATAGGTCTTAGTTAAGTTTAGAATTGTATAGGGGAAGACAAGACAAACAAGATTGAGTTAACATTGCAGCCACTGTATAATCCAACAGGTAACTGGACACATTGTATCGTGTAAAAGCAACATTGAGTCCCGTTAGTCTGCCACCTTATCAGGGAATCGATTTTAAAATGTTTTACTGTGGTACATTAACTATATATAACAACGGAATTTTCTTGCTGGATTGATGCATGTCTCTGCTTCTTGATCTGGTATTTGTCGCTATATATTATTCGTTTACTTTCTCAATTTGTATGTGATGCATTGTTAAAAAAAACCGAGAATGTCGTAAGAAAAATGTCACTAAATCCAAAATACCAGCGGAATAAACGCATTGTGTTGCCTTTATATGGATATAATTTATTTGTTTAATGAGGTCTAAATATATAATTGTGCAAAAATATGTCTAGATTAGGAATTTTGGATCCACAATGCTCTTCAACTTTTTACTTGTTTGGCTTTATAAATATTTTGATATGAGCGTCACTGATGAGTCTTATGTAGACGAAACGCGTGTCTGGCGTACTAAATTATAATCCTGGTACCTTTGATAACTATTAGCAATATTGGTCTCATCCATGATTGATTGTTTAAAACGGCAGCCGAATTAGTGCATGCATTTTGATAGGAAATATTATATTATGTGTTCAAATATTTCTTTGGGGACTGACCTAAAGGACTTTTCAAGGGTAAACCATATCTACATCCATTGACTTCTCTCGTCCGCCAGTTAAATTCATTAGAGGAGATCTGTTTCCGTGGGCTGTGTCTGTTTGGATCTTTGTCTACAGCAACGTTAAATTTGATGTATCAATAAGGGGGAGAATTGAGCACTTATTTAAAGTTTATTAATCATAGAAACAACTGTAGCAACATGAATGTTGAAGAGCAAAAGTGTGCACGCTATTTCACGTGTAACAATTGTTCACTGATAGTTTAGAATTCTCGAACTGTTCCTTAATCTGCAGGTTATCTTTAACTAATGCAGAACAATCTAAAATGAAATAACCCTACCTTAACACATCATTTAATTACGTATTATTTAAATTTGAAGCCTATAAGAAACGGAATAATCTTCAGCTTTAGAGTTTTCTTTAATATGAAGTCAAGTGTTTTCTCCGGAAGTTGATGCGCCAAGCTCATTCATGATTTACGTTCCTTGTATATTTTACTCTTTTTTCCCCAATCTTTACAAAGTATTTTCATAATGTGTCGTTCCGGCTCCTTTTTTGCGATATTGTTCAGTATAAATGAGGTACATCTAGTAATTTATACAGCTTCTTGCTCATATGATCGTGTTTTAATTCTTTTGCCAGAAATTAGTCTTTTAAAGAGGCATTTTAATAAACACAATCTAAGCTGACATCAATATATTATAATGGTTTTTTTTGTGATTCAGGGGAAGAAGCCAATAGATGTGACCAGGAGTGCGGCTTGTAAAACGTTATTTAAGGTAAAACTAAAACGTTTGATGGGTTGTTAGATGTTTATAATATAAACAAGAATCATATCCGTAGAGTATTCATGTTTCAAAGATTGGGCAGCAAAGAACTTATATATATTTAGTAAATATATGTTAATAGCACCTAATATGACAAAAAAAATTATACCAACTTCAGTTTTTTAAATCCAAATACAAGAAAATGTTAAGTCTGAGTAATACCTTGACTAACACCTAGTAATTAAAAATCCGGAACCAAAACTTTATTGCAACATTATTAGATGCTTTCATATTCCGAAAGTTCATGTAACATTATTTCAGAATCGTTTAGTGTATAAGATGTTCCTAAGCTGGTGTTTCATAGCAACATGTCATTGATAGAGGGTTACTGTTTATAAGAGAAGATGTTCCACTGAGGGGTTAAAGTGCTCGAAATGCCTGAGAAACTTTAACGGACGTTATCATGGGTTTGATGACCTTACAGGGATCACATATGCGTCCTTAAAACAGGATTGGTACTTACATGCACAGTGCGATGGATGCAACGTATGAAACTCTGACTGCAAATTTTTCCTGGGCACTTACATTTGCATAATCAGAGAATAATACGAGGGCGTATCTAAACTACTAGTATTATGTATAATTTTTTTTATTTTTTATTAATTATTGAAATAAAAAGAAAAAAAACATTTATCTCAATATCTTATTTTTTTTTATTGCAGGAGTTTGAAAAGAATTGTTTACCTGGTATGTAACTTTTTATTTTTGCACACTGAATAGCATTTAATGTTGAATGAAACTAAATATCCCGAAAAACAAACGCATCGCCACGACGTATATATCAGAAGATGTGGTATGAGTGCCAATGAGATAACTTTCCTTCCATGTCACAATTAGAAAAATAAACTAATGTAGGTAAAAGTACGACCTTCAATGCGGAGCCTTGGCTCACACTGAGCTGCAAGTTATAAAGGGCCCAAAACATGGCTGGTGTAAAATAATTCAAATAAGACAACCAACGGTCAAATCTACATAATAAAATGAGATATGAGAAATATTTATGAACCACATCAACACATGACAACCTTTGCATAACAGGTACTTGATTTGGAAAAGGTGCAAACAATTGCACGAACAAAAGTGTGATTGTGTATACTCATCTGGGGGTGGTACTTCGTGACCGATATGCCTTAGTGGTCTAACTACTGTTTCTGTAACATGTCAACACTGCGATTTTGAGCTCGAATCTCACACGTAAAAGGTATGCTTGACTCGAATCTAAATTGACCAGAATTGTTAGTTGAACAGTAGAAGGTTGATGGTTCTCTCCGGCCTCTCCGGTCTCTCCGGCTTACTCCAGCAATAAATACTGATACTTATGTGTTCTTAACGGTTGTATCTGTAGAAAACATATTTCAAACGGATAGTACATCCTCAATTTTACTTTAAATAAACTTATCGATAGTTTAAATAAACTTATCGATAGTTTAAATAAACTTATCGATACTTTAAATAAACTTATCGATACTTTAAATAAACTTATTCTATAAGGTTACCATTTCAGCACTGTCGTTCGATCTTTGCATATTGTTTTTTTTTTGTATTAATATTGATTTTGTTATCAGTAAATTAAAAGCAAACTAGATACTATTGTTATATACACTATGCACTTTCATGGATCTACAATCTATCGACTCCTGTACCGTGGCATATCAGAAATAAAGAAAAAGAACAATATTTGTAATGGACATTGGTTATCTACTGCCAAAAACATTAAAATCATATTTTGTTTAATAAGGATACTTGTTGCCAACATTCACGTCAAACAACCACTTTATAAATATAAGCTTCACACGCATATGTACATTGTTATTCGACTGTCTACAAGCGAGAGGTTTAGATACATGAAGCTATAAATCCAGGTTAAGTCCACCATTTCTACTTAAAAAAGTGC
This sequence comes from Mytilus edulis, assembly GCF_963676685.1. Lineage (NCBI taxonomy): Eukaryota > Metazoa > Mollusca > Bivalvia > Mytilida > Mytilidae > Mytilus > Mytilus edulis. Next base: position 3,726,555 of record NC_092357.1, on the reverse strand, counting down.
CTGTATCAAATCAGGAATATGATAATTGTTATCCATTCGTTTGTTATGTTTGAGCTTTTGATATTGCCATTTGATTAGGGACTTTCCGTTTTTAATTTTCCTCGGTTTTCAGTATTTTTTATTAGTAATCTTTAACAGGTTGTTTGAGAAAGTTTTTGCTTATAGACCATCTTGGCTGTATCCCATCTTATAAATCTTTGTTAAAACTGTTACTTGTTTATAAGTGATTAAGATTAAGTTATAATAATAGTTTTCATTGTCCCTTTTAAACGTTTTTATCTATTATGTTTGTTGGTTTGTTTTGCTCACGCAGTGTTGTCAATATAACGAAATCCAATGCCATTGTCATACAAAATGAAATTTAGCTAGCAGGTTTTATTCAAAAGTTTTACATAAGGAAATGCGTGTATCAAGTAAGGCGTATAATCTGTTTAAGCTTTTAATTGTTTTTTCATTTTATAAAGGACTTCCCGTTTTTAAATTTCCTGGCAGTTCGTTTTTTTTTCTTATTTTATTTTTTTGGTGTAAATATGAACATAATGAAAAACCGTTTAACACTATCGCTTATAAGAAAAACAATATTCGGATCTAACTTAAACATGTTAAAAGCGACAACAAAGTGTTATTGTGTAGATATATCGTTGCTCAAACAAATTGCAGTCTATATAGTTTGGATTTCGTTTAAATCAGCATATTCTCCTGCAATAAAAAGAATATTCGCCGCACAAGAAGTCACGTCCTCTTACGTGCATTATTGGTTTAGGTAACAAATGGTCATTACATACATTTTCTCTCTTGGAATACGAAATATAGTAATGATTGTTTGACGATACCCTGTGTGAAGATCGGTAGGTTTTTTTAAACAAATGAAAACAATTTTCCTCATCAAGGCAAAATGAGTGTAAAGTATCTTCAAAACAAAATATAACATAAATAAATTTTGGTATTAAAAGTCCATTTTAAACATCTCAAAAGTCTAATGATTCAGATATAGCAAAATTGTTCATCATATATTTCCATAACTTTTATCTATCAATGACTATAGTGTTATTAACAAATCAGCTGGTTTTGGTTTTCACAAAAAGCATATTTTCAATACATACTGAGACTGAAAACAAAATAAAACAACGAGTATTCCAAAAAGAGCTTTATGTAAAAAAAAACAATCTGAAGATTCATTTTAAAATATAGTTTATAAGAAATATTAAAGTTAATTCAACTCCATGAGATGGATTGCCATGAATCAAGTTACACTTCAGATACGTTTCTTGAAGATTTCGATGAAATACGGACGACTACATAAACACTTTAAATGCATTGTAAGATATGTAACGTAAATTAAAATTCCATCGTTCATAACCATTCATGATCTATTACAATGTATATAATGAAGACGTTGTTTGGACAATAAGTCAATTTATGAATTACATTGACAACTAACCACGTAATATTTCTTAGAACTAAGAGACTATTAAGGGCATACGATACAGTTACAGGGGAGGTAATGACGTTGCTAACGTAAAATGTTATTTTTGCGACGTCAAACTGTGACACATCGGGAAAAATGCATTTTTCGACTGATTTTTATCATTCAAACTGATTAAATTTGAAAACGAGTGCATGGACCCCTATTTCCTAAAACGATATTTTGTTTCATTTTGCAGGGAGATTATGTGGATCAAATGTTATAAAACTGTAAATAGTGCAATTTTTTGTTATTTAGATAAATATACAGCAAAAAATGACGTTTTTTTTCAATTCATGACCATTTGATAAATATGAGTTGCTTCTGAATAAAAAATGCATAAATGTTTAGGATACTTATAAAATACAGAATTTACAAACTATTTAACAAAAAACAATTTGTATTTTATCTTTTAAAACAAAAAAAAGTTATGTCTTTCTTTCGAAAAGGGAAATATGGCCACAAATCCGAATTTTGAGCAAATATACAAAATTTCGATCTCATTTAACTACAAAAGTAGCACATGAAGGTATATCTTTTATTTCATATTTGAATTAATCAGGCAAAAAATAGCCTATATGGAAATTTTCTTCAAACTTTAAAATACAGGATCATAACTGTATCGTATGCCCTTAAGTACAACAAACGTGTGCTTCTGATACGAATCTTTAACTGCGATCAACAAGAATAATAGAAATTGGTTTTTGGACGATGTTAAAAACTATATAGCCATGTACATTATACAAATCGAAAAAAGAATAATGGTTCAATTGTAGAATGTGTTGTATATGCTAACAGTGGAAATATATTAAAAAAAAGTACAGTCAAATTTTATACTTTAAACATTTTTTAATAGTACTATAAACTTTAGATCGCGAAACGTCAGATGCTTTCATGATAAAGCAGTGTCAATTTAATCGAAACGAACAGGATTAAGGAAGATGACTTTGTACACAAATATATCTAGATGAAAGATTACTTGTTTGTTATTTCAAAATTCGAATATTAAACAACGGAAAGTATTATAGTCATAATGACAGTCCTACATATATATTGAGATATTTGTATTTAAAATTAATAAGATTATAACACAATGTTGATTGCGCTACATACTGTTTGGCATTTAAAAAATATTATGGATGTGTCGTATTGCTCACATATTGTGGTCAGTACCTTATAATCTGATGCGACTGTTATACAATCAAGCGATTTAACTAGCTAGAAAACCATGTTTAATCCACCGTTTACTTTTGAAAGGGAATGCCAAAATCAGAAATATAACAGTTGTTTTCATTCATTTGAGCTTTTTATATTGTCATTATTTTCTGTTTGAAATTTACCTTGAAATCCGATATTTGTTTTTTTTAAACTAACAATACTGCCATAGCTGCGAAATAAACAAATACACAAAATAGTAAAAAAAAAAAAAGAACGTCAAATGCATTCAGAGATTTTCCCTTTCTCAGGAAGAGGAAAAAACATTAGAAAAAAAGAGACAGATAATTTCTTATGAGCTATTTGTTCTACGTACGACTAATCACGGATGTTCTACTTACATATAGTCAAAATTCGTTTAAACTGCTCTAATCCGATTAATTAAGTACGAACATAATTCAAAGTAATCCGTTCAAAAACTATGGATTTCGGATGAACTCTTAACAAAGGCAAATTACATCGACAGGTAAATATCTCTGCTGTGAATCATTACACTCAGAAAACAGCAGTACGAAGACTAAAAAAATAGAATTTAATAACCTGTAAATTCGCATAGTCAAGACAATGATGTTTAATCTGCATAGGGCACTAATTGCCACTGAAAAACAACAAAACATATCCTCTTTCAACATCGCTAGCAATCTGATCACTGTGCTAAAATTAAAATTGCTGGTATGATACCTTTTGCATATTGATGTTTAATCTTTATGGAAACAAACGATAAAGTAAAACTACATACGGCGTTTCCTTAAGTCACGGCTAGGTCTGTTCCCTAGTAGTTTAACGTTATTTCTCTCAGTATGAATGATCAAATAATATCTACTTTACCGAACTAGTACATGTACATAGGGCCCGCATAGTAGTAATTAGAAAATCAAGATTTGTGAAACTAACTTTTGTTCACTTACCCATCAACTGCAAATTTATTTTAAAAGGTACATTGACTTATGTGTACGTTAATATACAATGTATCAATTGTTCATTTGACATTCAAATATTTTGATGTTAAGGTCTTCCAATTGAAGTTAAAAAATTCGATACGAAGTCAGCACAGGTATTTTCTAGTCTATTAGAGGACGAAAGTTATCCACACTATGAGTCAAGAGTAATGTTAGCTGGCGAACAGGGAACAGGAAAGACAACTATAGCCAGGTATCTGGTTGGGAAAAAGCCTACTAGATTTAGAATGTCTACAGATGGGATAGAACTATACAACGGTCTTTCTTATATGGACCGTGAATCAAAAGACTGGCTTGGTGGACAGCAAGGTAAATTATCAAATTAATGCAAAACAGAACATGCAAATCATTAATCATCAATAAAATAATATTTTTATGAACTGAATTAAATTATCACAATATCTTTAAAATTATTTTTTTAGAACCAGTATGAAAGCTACCCATGCAATAGGATCCAAATGCAAAGCTGTTTTATTGACATGAAATTTTGCATACATGGTAGCTTCAAAATAACTTCTCTGCTCTGTGTGTAACTATTTGAAAAAAATATTATATGGTTTTCTCTTTAAGGAGCCCCGTCTATGTACAAATGATGTATAGCCACCTATGGTTAACATACATCTTACAATTAGACAACTTTAGTAGTTTTAAGCTGACAAATATCAGAGTTTATTAACACACAACTGTTTACTACTGTATTATTTGTAAGATTATGTTGTAATATTGGATCTTAACTTTTAAAAGTCAAAAACTGTAAATACCTGAAGTTTAACGTAACTGCTGAAATGATGAAAATTCCTGAGTTTTTAAAGTATATAATCTGAAGTGGCAAAACTATTGCAATTTCCTAAACCCTTCTCATATATCTATAATAAAGAGAAACAAATACCATTTCGACAAATTGTTTAAATATTCAGTGCTACATTTCTTACTTTAAAAAAAATGTGTTTTAGTAGGCGTTATCCTATAACAACGATTTTTCTCCTTTTTGGACCCACCAATGATCGAACCTTGCATATAAATGTATGATACATAACTTGCATATTTTATTCACGTGTTATACAGCTTTTAAATTCGATCATTTAGTGGTTGCGGAGGAGTTGTGGACCGCAAAAAATTCCACTAAACCATCACAGGTCTCCTTTTTCATGTGTTTGGTGTAATTGGTCCTCCATAAACTCTCAATAAAAAGAAAACATACGGTGTATAAATGTACAGCTCAAACAATACATATCATTAGTTGGATTCAAATAAATCGCGTACTTCGAGAGGACGCGTGGATTGTAGAAATATCTTTGTAAATTTTTTCTAAATACCTTTACAATATATCAAGGACAGCCACTGTAGCCGTTCTATCTTGTTTCATAACTCTTTTAGGTAACATTGCTCTCATATGCCTGTGGCTATTTTATGTGTGCTTTTGTTCAGCTCTTCATCTGTTTCGGCTCCTATACACTCTAGGTTTTTAAATATTCGGCCTTGGCCGTTACTGACGAAGGTAAATCCAGGAAAGCGCTTTAGGCTCATTTCATTTATATCGTGTTGATTTCATTTATTTTCATGTATCTATTGCACGCAAACTATTTTATCAAGTGTGAACTTACTATATAAGTTGACACGTTACAAAAACATGAAAATACGGTTGCAAGGAGAATCAACTGTTGACACATTTAACAAGCATTTCATTCTATTAACACGGTGTGTTTTCTATATGAGACAATATGATGGTTGGAAATTGGCATAGAAAACACTAAATCTGAAGAAAATCACAAATGTAGGTTAACGTTTTAATTCTTCTGACTAATTATAAATAAATAGAACGAAAATACTGCTTTGTTTTAATGCTGGAAAATCGTCAAAATTAAACATGAATCTGGTATTATACTATTATATAATACTAGTCATTTTGTCTTATTTAAGATTTCTCATTGGAAGAAATAACCTTTAGCAGATCACTTTTAAAAGGAGTCAAATCAATGAAAACTATAAAGTCAGATGATACGACACTAACAAGCAAAGATCTACCAGTCATGTCACAAGCAATAGCATTGTCGTCCAGCAAAGAAAAACTAAGACGTCAATCAACGACAACGAGTCAAGATCTACCAGTCATGTCACAAGCATTATCATTGTCGTCCAGTAAAGAAAAACTTGGACATCAATCAAAGGAAAATCCAATGTCAGTTACAACACCAGAAGGGTCAGAATGGTCAGAATGGTCAGACTCGGATAGTTTGTCTTCCACTAAAAGCTTTAAAACAGGATTGAACAGGTCTGAACATCAATTTGAAACCATACCAGTTAATATTAGCAGTATGGACGGGAATATAAGCAAAAAACTAGAAGTTCAGTTATGTAAGCAAAACGCAAGAGCAAAATGCAACGATGACAAGCATGAGACAGTCATACAAGATAGCACCTATAGTTCAGGAAACCAATCAGGATTACTAGTTTCGGACGGGGAAAAGTCAGGGGGATTTGCAAATAGAAATATACAAGCGATACAGGATAGTCCAACCAGAAAAGATTATACGGATTTCTCAAAAGACAAATATATAGGTGAAGATTTGCTATATACAGACATTTCAATGGATGACTCGGATCATGCAAAGTCAGGTAACGCTGGAGAGGTGCACATAGAAACTGTAACTAAACCTGGATTGATCAGAAAGTTAAAACAAATGTTTGGGGTTTCGAAAAAAGTTAAAGAAGTCAAAGTATCAATCACGAAAGATTACTTTCTCAAGAAGACCTCTAAAGTCGGGAAAAAGCAGTTACACAACAAAAAGATAGCACCAATAATTATTTGGGATTTTGGTGGCCAGGATGTCTTCTATTCAACACATCAGACATTTCTAACATACAGAGCTATTTACATAATTGTATTGGATGGAAGTAGAAAACTTGATGATCTATGTCCCTATGAACAATACCTACCAGGTAAAAGTGGACATAAAACAGGTAGAGGTATGTATAGAATAGAATAGAATAGAATATTTTTATTTCCCAAATTACAGGGCCCATAAAGGGCATAAAATCAGATACAAATGATTTACATAATTGGTAACAACAACAATAGAGGCATATACATATATATATATATATTTGGAATATAAGCATTGGTCAGAATCAAGCTCAAAACCACATACATTGTATATATTGTGAATAAAAGAATAATAAAATTACATTATACATGTATATATATTTATTCTCAAATTATTTACTTGACTTAGTGTCAGTGTTCATACCTGATCTCCTTAATTCAAAACAGTCACAAATATAACAGCCCAGTTTTTCCATAAGAGTAACATTTTCTTGGGTCAAGAGCCATAAAAATTTAGAAGATTTATTTAAATTTATAAAATTACAACAATTGTTAGAAATGTCTTTAAAAAAATCGTCCTTTTGAATATCATAAAGAGGGCATTGTAATAAGAAATGAAGCTCCTCTTCAACTTTACCAAGTGAGCAATAAGAACAAAGACGCTGAGATCTTTCTATATGTTTTTTTGAATATCTGTCTGTCTCAGTTTTTAAAGAGTGAGCACTTATTGTTAATTTACAAATTGAATGTGTTTTTTTGAAGTCCTGCAATTCTAAATATTTTTCTTTTTTAAAACAATTTTTTATAGAAAAATAAGTACCAAGCTTTCCTTTTTGGGAGTTAATTGTTTGATACTTAAGTTTATTCCAAAATGTGAAATAACTTTTACATAGTTTATTTTTAACATACTGACATAAAGAACCAATTGATTGGTCAACATTTGGTAATTCAATCTCTCTCTGAATATAATCTATACTAGAATACCATGTATTTACAATAGAGCTATGTAACTGTTTATAACATATAAATGCATCAAATAGTAATCCTTCTTTCAAATGTTCCAGTCTATGACAATATTTTAACATTGATAAGATTATAGTAAAATACATAGGAAACATACCAAGCTCTGACATTAAAGCAATATTACTTGACTTTCTGTTTACACCAAGAATATATTTCATAAATTTGGTATGAGCTTTTTCAGAAGAATCCTGACCAAAGACTTTTTCTAATATATAATCATTATCTTTTTTACAAGCAGCTGAATCCGTTCTAAACATTTCCCATATTTCACTGCCATATAATAGTATGGGTTTAATTGTATGATCATAAAGATGTAAAAAAGTGGCAATACTAGGGTTAGATGATGACAAGCATCTCTGTAGCTTAAAACAAGCTTTTAAAGATTTGTTGTATAATTCATCTTTACACTGCTTAAATATACCACTAGAAGTAAATGTGATTCCAAGATATCTATATAATTTTGCACTTTCAATCTCTTTACCTCCAAAATGTAAACAGCATTTTAAAAATTTTCCTGGCTTGTTAAAAAATATACTTTTTGTCTTTTTTAAATTTACATCAAAACATCTTACTGTATACATATACATTCATTTTCAATACACGCTAGTGTGAAACACCTGAGGAACAAATTAAAATCCGCATATTTCGTCAGAGCGACACATTGGAAGCTAAAATATGCTCATGTTTAGACTATAGGCGCAATAATTTGTAATAATAAAATTAACGGTACCATTTTGTTGCACCAGATGCGCATTTCGACAATACATGTCTCTTCAGTGATGCTCGTGGCCAACTTACCTCTATTTTTTTTAATTCTTTCGGAACGTGACCATTTAATTTCATTATTTCTTTCCCCCTTATACGTTTTCTCTACTCTAACAGATTACCTGCTCTTTTGGATCAACACAATTGTAACATACTGCAAAGGAAGCGTACAGGGATTTCCTAAAATTCTGGTTGTGTTAACACACAAAGATCTGGTAACAGCTGTAAGTATGTTATAATGCATCAGTTAACTCTAGTCAATTGACTCTGATTAATATGGATGTTATGTAAAAAAAGAATATTGTATGTATGTGTACTAATATTTTATGTTTGTTATTATATATAATCAGTGCAATAAGTTGAGGTTTACATCATTGACAACAAAAATAATAGATGTTTTAAACATAATATATTCAAAGCGAACATGTTAAATGCAATTAAAAGTCCGCGACTATTATTAATGATGATTAGTTTTAAACATCTTTGTTTATCTGAAAGAGGGACGAAAATACCAAACTCACGAATCGAAAATAAACCGAAAACGCCATGGCTAAAAATTAAAAAAAAGACCAACAATAGAACACATGACACAACATAGAAAACTGAAGAATAAGCAACACGAACCCCACTAACAACTAAGGGTGATATCAGGTGCCCCGGAAGAGTAAGCAGATCCTGCCCCACATGTGGCACCCGTCGTGTTACTTATGTTATATCCGGTAAATAGTCTAATTGGTAGGTCACATTCATGCAAGAGAAGGGGATAGTAGTTACGACGTAAGGAACATATCCGATAAATTCCCCCTGAAAGCCTGAATAAGTAAAACACTTCTGGTTAAATATTTGTTATTTTTTTTTAAGTAATTACTCAAGCTTTGCCTGCTGGTCAATCTATGACTGGTTATCATTTGTTTAAATGTTTTTTTTTTTAAATTTTTATATATTTCAATAAAATATTGTAGTGTTCATGTATGTAACCACTCTTGACCCGTGACTAGACCGATCTTATTTGACTACGCCAGTGAATTGTTTTAACAGTAAAGGGTTTGCCGCATTAAACACTTGCAATCAACTTATACTATTTCTTCTTTCTGGTATATTATATGTAATGTAATGTCTTTTAAGATCAGTTCAGATAAGAAAGCATTGGCAAATGCTAATCGTATATTGCTTTTAACTAAATGGTATAGAAACTATATATAATATTAAACAATAAACTGCCAAGGTATGGTCTTCTTTATGTTTTGTCTTATTTCCTTTTAGTAGGTGTCTTTCCGTGTTATGTGGTATATGGAATAGTCTTAAACTAACCTAACGTAGGAACTAGGCTTATACAGTAGTACGCCAGACTTGTGTTTTGTCTATATAAGGATCGAGAGTTGTTTCATTGGCACTCATACCACATCTTCATATATCTATCTATGATTTCTGTCTTTATATAACCGTGTATCAATTTTTTTGATTTTTTTTTGTCATAGATTGTATGCTACAAAAATGCATTGAGTATACTATCTGTATACTTATTCTGTATCTGGCGTATTTGCTTTTAGAATATGCACACTTTACAATCCTTTTACCATAAACATGTCATTTCGATTAAGGTTATTGTTTCTTACTATAGATATTGTGTACAAAAAATGCATTTTTTTCTTAGAATGAGGTTGAACAAAGAAGACATGAAATGTTTGCAGAAATCAACAAGATGTTTCACCAGACATCGTTAATGCAACATTTAGTGCTTGATGATAAAATATTTGTAAACGCACACGACAAATATGACCCAGAAATGACGAAGATCAAGGCTGCTATTATAAGCGAATCAGAGAGGCAACCAACATGGGGTGAACCACTTCCAAAGTGCTTTATCCCTTTAGAGTTAGAATTTGCAACGCTGATCAGAAAAGGCATTCCTCTGATTACACTAGAGCATCTTGGGAAAATAAACGCATTGCAACCTATTAGACCGTTATCAGAAACCGAGTTGAAGGTATTTCTGAAATTCCAACATTCCATTGGCAAGCTTTTGTACTTTGATGAACATAAATTAGACGACCGTATAATTTTGTCTCCCACTCTTCTCATTGATGCATTTAAATCAATTGTAACTGATAGAAGGTTCTGTCAAGGAGATGCACAGAGAGAGGAGTTGTGGGATGTAATGAGCAAGAAAGGAGTAGTCTCAAAACAAATAATAGAACAAATTTGGAAGAAACAGAAATATAAGAAATTCTACAAAGATAAAGATTATTTACTGGAAGTTATGACACACCTGGATATATTGGTAGAACCAAAAAGATACGACTTAGATCACAACCGTATACCTGCTGACTTCTACTATGTAGCAAGTATGGTACGAGCTAAAGATGATTCTGGATACCTCCAATCAGCTGGCTTTACAACCAGGAGTATTGCCATAGCCTTTCAATCGTCATCATTGATGATACCGCCTGCATTATCCTTTAGATTTATTAGTTACTGTCTATATGTCTGGGCGGTGAAAACATACGGAGATATCAACAAGGAAATGCTGTTCCATAGGTCAGGGGTCTTTACCATTGATTCGTCTTTAGATATGTACATTGCCTGCGAAGATGAAAGGATTGTTGTCCGTCTTGTTCATGCCACATCAAGCACACTTATAATGAGGGATGTAGCTTCCAGCATCTATGAATGCCTTATATCAGCCTTGGAGAAAATAAGTCAGCTGTATATCAGAACAAGTAGTGATCAGGCTCAAACCAGCGATGCATCCTTTATGACCAGGATATGTTGTAACTCACCAATTAACGCATGTGTTCTTTCTGACAACGATCTAGCTCACACAGACCAAATATGGATATGTCCTTCACATGGTATTGAACACAGCATACACACAATTACATCGTGGATTGAAGAAAAGGTAGTAGTTTATGTTATGAATTGTTTCCTTAAGAGGGGATAGCAGGGAAAATGCTAAAATAAACACACATTAAGTTCGATTCGACATTCTAATTTGTTATCGATAAACTCGCTTATCATTTTGAATTGTATCAAATTTACCAATAAGATCCGAAAAAATATGAACTGCCAAAGATGCAATGCTTTGTTTTTTAGTTAACCAAAATGTTATAATAAATAAACGATAAAAATAAAGATCAAACTAAATACCCTTCCTTTTATGAAATGCAAGGAATTGTGTTTTCCTTGTTAATCAGCTGTCTTTTAAATGAATACACATTTAAAAATGGAAATTACTATTCAAATATATACTCTGACAATGAATTAAAGTTTACATATTGATAATTCTGTATTCAAATACAAAAAAAGAAGTTGTGGTATGATTTCCAATGATACAACTCTCCATAAGCAAGAGACCAAGGGACACACAAATTAACAACTATAGGTCACCGTACGGTCTTTAACCATTAACAAAGCCCATCAAAGCTTGTATATACATGATATACGCTAATAGAAAAAGACAGTTTTTGACTTTTACAAACGGTTTTAAATTTTAACCCAATCAGTTTGATGACATATCTACTAATAATGTATAACAAATTGATTTACAAAATAAAATTAGTAACTTTCAATTAGTTTATAATTACCTTTTATTCTCAGGAAGACGAAAAGTGTAAACCAGGGTGCACAGGTAATGTATAACAAATGTTGAATATTGTGTTATTTCAATTTTAAGTATTATGTTTTTGATCGCATCTTGTGGAGAACTACTTACTTTAATACAACAGGAACCTCTCAACTTTGTACATTGCAATAGTTAAAATAAACAAAAAACTAATTTCATATGACTCTTGTATTTATTTATTAACATAATCCTTGTTCAATTAAAATACGTAAATTCGTAATGTTTCGTTTAATAACATGATTATCCTTTAACAAATCATTTCGAAAGTTAATATTTGTTTTTCTCAAGGCAAACGGCTGACATGTGAAGAAATGCATTGTATAATAACGTTTCCGAATCATAAACATATGACCCGTTACCTGAACAGTGTCTAGAATAATACCGTAGGCATTTGCTGCTTGACCTTCTTTCCATCTGATAGGGACTGACTTCTCACTGGTTTAGTTGAATGTTAAGAATATCTGAACATTTCCCGGCGTTATGGTTTCGCCCGGTTTGAAGATATTTCTAAATATAAGTTTTAGTTTGCAATAGTGTTGTGCGTATAATTTTCCTTGTTTTATTTTGTTTTTACACAAAATGCGTTCGTCCTTATTTTTTATAGTGTTGTTTATTTTGTCAAATGTGTTGACGTCTTTTCTATTATATTTCTGTGTTATGGTAAAGAAAATTAATCACCGCCTTCATTTATCAGATTTGATTTCGTTCAAAGTAATCAGTACGATATTTTACGTTTGAAGTTCGATTCATAACAAACCTGACATAGTTTTATAATATAGTTAATTGCTAACTCAGTTTTATATTAATAAGAATTAAAATGTGCTTTGTTATTAAATGCAATATCAGTATTTAGTTCAAATATATAATCTTAAATTAATCCTAATTCTAATGACGTCATTTTTTCGTCATTTTTCATTTTTTGATGCTCTGTTTTACTAATTCTAATGACGTCATTTTTTCGTCATTTTTCAGTTTCAAATAGGACGTCACTTGGCGTAGAGGTTTAAACGTATTCGGATGTGTCTACTTTTGTGTTTCAAATGTCTGGTTATGTAAATGTATTTCAGTTGTTTCCTGTAATTAGTTAATACTTCAGCTTTATCATGTACATCTTTTGAATATTCATTTTATTAAATTTACTGTTTGCAAAAGTATAAATTACTCTAAATTATAGGGATTTTCTGGTTACTTAACGGAAAACCCTTGCCGTTTTTGGCACAACCTTTTTGATCTTTTGGTCCTCGATGCTGTTCAACTTTGTACTCGTTTCGGCTTTCAAACTTTTGTATCTGTGCGTCACACATAGGTCTTGTGTGGACAAAATACACTTCTGGCGTATTAAAATTTTGAACTTGTTGCCTTTTGTTGACTGTTGTTCGTGTGATTCTTTGTCAATTGTGTTCTCCAATTTATTTATATTGTAGTCCTGTGTTGTCATTTTGATGTTATATTTCACATGGCCATAAAAGTGCGAGGTTTGGCATGCCACAAAACCAGGTTCAACCCACCATTTTTTCCTTTAAAAATGCCCTGTACCAAGTCAGGAATATGGTCATTGTTATATTATAGTTCGTTTCTGTGTGTATTACATTATAACGTTGTGTCGTTTGTTTTCTCTTATTTTTGAGTGTAAATTCACATTGCGATAAGACGTGTCACGGTACTTGTCTATCCCAAATTCATGTATTTGGTTTTGATGTTATATATATATGTTATATTTGTTATTCTCGTGGGATTTTGTCTATATGTGTTACATTTTAGTGTTATGTCGTTGTTCTCCTCTTATATTTAATGCGTTTCCCTCGGTTTTAGTTTGTTATCCCGATTTTGTTTTTTGTCCATGGATTTATGAGTTTTGAACAGCGGTATACTACTGTTGCCTTTATTTATATCACAGTAGTATATACTTGAGCAACATCGTTTTATTAGGACGTATCTCTTCTAAGATTTTAATGGCTATTTTGTGTTAATAAAAAAAAAACATTTTGCTGATGTGCTTTGTGTGTATTCCTTTTTGCTTTTGTGCTTTGGCTATATGCCTTTTTATGTTTCTTTGTAACATATATACCGTGGCTTTGAACTTATACATTTTATCATTGTGTTATTGTATAATTGCAAATGTGTGTATTCATGTCTTTATTTTGTGCTTATATTTTTGGTCTTTATACCAGTGTGTGCTTATTTGTTACATATTTGTTTGTTTCTTTGATGATAAAGATTATAACAAAAGGTTGACTGTTGTATGTTTGACAATTTTACCTATTATGTCTGTTTGATTTTGCTCACTCATCGTTGTCAATAAAATGGTATTGATTCGACTGTCATACAAATGAGAGGTTAAGCTAGCTCTAAAACCATGTTCAATCCACCATTTTTTACATAAGAAAATGTATGTATCAAGTCATAATTAATACAATTGTTATCCATTCGTATCATATGTTTGAGCTTTTGATTTTTACATTTGATAAAAGAGGGACGAAAGATACCAAAGGGACAGTCAAACTCATAAATCTAAAACAAACTGACAACGCCATGGCTAAAAATAAAAAAAGACAAACAGAAAAACAATAGTACACACGACACAACATAGAAAACTAAAGAATAAACAACACGAACCCCACCAAAAACTAGGGGTGATCTCAGGTGCTCCGGAAGGGTAAGCAGATCCTGCTCCACATGTGGCACCCGTCGTGTTGCTTAAGTGATTACAAATTCGGTAAGTTGATAAGGGACTTCTCGTTTTGAATTTTACTCGGAGATAAGTATTTTTATGATTTTACTTTTTGGTATTTTAAATAATATGCAATATTTCTGATACAGTTACCAAAGATGAATTTCTGAAAGCGACACCATCAGACATACATTTACGACGTCTCTCGTTATTGTACAGTCCATTCGAGGCCACAGAACTAGCAATACATTTAGGATTTTCGAACAGGGAAGTTAATGTCATACTGGAAACTGAAGATCCCTTAACATCAAGCTTTGCAATTTTTCTACGATGTCGAGATAGCAGGATGGTGACATTTAACGACATCAAAGAGGCGATAGAAAGTATTGGTAAAGAAAGTATTCATATTCTTTGTAAGGTAAATATATATTAATGAATCATCAAATAAAGTAACCTTGTTTTGCCTGTAATTGTTGTTAGTTTAATCTAATGCTATATGTTTATATAACAATGTTTACTACAACATATACTCATATTAACAAACACATCCAATAACTGATTATGTATATCAAGATGTTTATCATGTAAATAGGATAACTATGAATGTACAAAGAAAACACAATCAAAAAGCCATAACATGAAAGACAAAACTTAATTTTAGTAAAAGAAAAAAAGTCCTTATGATAATCTGTTTGAATATCGATGGTGTTTAGCAGTCGAAATATACATTTCTATTGATATATGTCTTTATAACACAAATGAAGAAAATGAAAAGATTGATCGTTATGAAATACAATACAATTCCTACTAAGTTCTCTAAAAAAATATAACGAATGAAACAAACGTATGCAAACTGTTTAAGATGATATTGGTGAACATAGATAGATTTACATAAAGACACTGAGAATAACAATGATAGTTAAAAGTAAATTCACTAACAAATTGTGACTTGGATGGAGACTTGTTTCATTAGCACTTAATACCACATCTTCTTATATTTATGATATCAAATACAATTTAACTGTATTGTACATCAATACAAATGCTTTCAATTATGACAGTGGTGACAATAATAGGTTTTTCTTTTTTGCAGCTTGTGAAAAGCGAAAATATTAATTATGGTAAGTACAAATATACGTGAATCAATTATTTTCCAAAACATGTAGTAATATGAACGTGGAAACTGATTGTCTGTAAAATTAAGAAGTATTATAAAGATATGAATGTGTTCTATTACATAGTATTGACTTCTATGACAATGCTACGTAGGCAGTCAACAAGGTTCTATAAAACTTAGTTAAAAAGGGAATAGTGCATACATTCAGCAATATTAAACGTACAGCAAGTAAGTGCAATAGGGTCAGACATTAATACAACGTTCTGATTATTGTCAAATTACCTCTTTATGATATATCTGCTGGTATTTTTCACGATTATACAGATAAAAATGCAAACTACTCCAATCATGCCTATAACATACAATGTAATGTAAAATATATGTCCTTTCATCAATAGGAATTAAAAATATATACATTATGTCAGCTTCCATTTAGATTGTTATCGGGTATGAAATAGAAACACACATAACATTCGCATGATATAAGTATTGCATTTCACAAAATAAGACCAATATTTGATATATTTTCTACATTCAATTGCATATTTCTTTTGTAATATTCTACTTGTCATTTAAATTATGTTGCAATCATTTCCCTATATTTTAACAACGCAGACATGGAACCTGAGAAGTGGGATCTGGTACCCACAGCAGAACACATTGACAGATTGGCTCCATTAGTAGGGAAATACTCCCTCCCGTTCCTTATCGAAATTGGAATGGATTTTAATACCTGGGAACAGATCAGCCACAGACAAAATGATAGAGATTTGTTTAGACTGAACCAGGATATCTTAGAAGAATGGAGATTCAAGTTTTGTAGGATGCACAATCTGAAACCAACTTTGAGGAAAATTGCACGTGCATTCAGTAACATTGGCAAAAATATCAAACTCGTTGAAAACACATTGTCAGATTTATTTTAACTTTTTTATATTTTAATTCAAGAATGATTTTCTCTTGTACGCATCTATTGAAAACTGATCAAAAGACAGGAAAATACGTATAGAAAATTCTTTGAAATATTAATGTATTGTTACACACACTTATATGAATTCTGAATGGAGAAATCTTCTTATTGGATTATAAAATAAAAGCAGTACGCAAACGATCAATTTCTGTGTTTAAATCTGTAAATTATTGTAAGACACCTCAGTGAAGTTTTTATTATTTAGACTGTTTATACAATCATCAAATATTTCTGTTTGTTCGAATCAATTTTTTCAACTCTCGCATTTCAGGGGAGATAACACAAATCGTATTTTGTTTATAAATAATTGTTAAGAAAATTCTCTGGTTTTTTTTGCCTTCTAGAAAAAAACAAGTTCGGTAGCACCATGTTTTTCATTTAATTTCTTAACGTATATTATAAAAGCTTTATTGTATTTTATTTCAAATCTATAATACAGATTTATTTTTATTTACATAAAAGGTTTTTTAAATAAACAATTAAAATTGACTTCGGCTTTCTGAATTGGACGTGTCTTACAATTTGTTTTGCTTATCTTTTTATTGTTTTCATACACACTGAAGATACATGTATATAATGTTTATTTTTTTATTTTACACATTTTATTCAAGATCATATAATACTTATTTGAAACTTAATGCCTTTTTATTTATTTTTTGACTTTTGAAATATCAATTTGTGTATTATTATAGACATATTGTATTATATATGCAATTTAATTCTTTATGACTAAACTAAAGTTAATTATAACCATTAGTAGTGCAGTGTTCATGTGATTTGCGAATGAATGTGGCCTAGATACAATGACACAGTGGATGGTATGCGTTCATTACTGACACTAAACGTGTATCTATCAAAAAGTTAAAAATCAAACGCACATTGCCAGTCTTAACGCAGAAAAAACGTTCAAGTTAACGTGGATTTAGTTTATAAAAAAAATATACGTGTAATGAGCATGCAGGTACCTCAGATTTGAAACGGAATTATAACCAGCACTTTTTTATAATAACCAAGTTATTTGCGTTTTACTGTTCGTGTTCTTTTCATCCTTATATGTACAAAGTTACTCCACAATAATTTATCAAAACAAGCTTTAAAACATAAACACAAGACATCCGTATGTGTTTTTAGTGATCTGTTGTTGCTTATTTTTTATTTGGTTTGCTTATTATTAGAATTATGAAATACTTAAATAACAGAAAACAATATTACAGCAACGTAAATACATACATATTGAGGTGTTTTTATTGCAAAGGAATATATATTTTGCTTTGTATTTTGTAAGTTAATTAGTCAATTATTTGTTTTCATGTAGTAGCTCTTGTTTTCATTATGAAGTGTTAGATCCGTATATCTTTGTTTTATCTTCTTATCAATAAGCTCTAAGTTTGTTACGGAAATGTATGTTTCATTGTTTGACCTGGCAGCAAACAATCAATGTATCGTTTTTATGGGATTCATATGTTTATTACTTTATTTTTTTCCGGAATATGTTTTACACTAGAGAAAGTCCTAAACAAAAGATAGATTGCTGGTCTCAAGCTGGTGACATCAATATGCTAATGTTCAAATGATGTATCATAAAATCTTGAAGATAACAATCCGAAGGCGTACCTAACGTCCCATTTTCCTCACCTGGCAAACAACATATCACAATATTCCTGATTTCAAGGACTTATAACTCCTAGCAGAGTCAACTGATCCCTCAGTTATTTCGGGATATTAATTTTTACAAGCGTCTTCGTGTACGTACTTATTATCTGCAAAGACTCATAATTCATAAATGAAAATAAATAAACAGATATATGCATAGAAAAAGTATTTCATTTTTAACTACAAGTCTGCATTAAATTTCTGTTGTGAGTTTTCAATGGAGTTTTCGTACACGAAAAGAGCTGACGGACTATGATAACGGAACACAGTTCCGAAGGGTACGATATGAACTGAGGGAAATGATCCTGGTATTTCTTCTTTTTGTAGATTTGATGTGTAAATAGTTAGCATAGGTACCAGGCTAAAAATTTGATACGCCAGACGCGCCTTTCGTCTACATTGAACTCATCAGTAACGCACACATCAAAATAGTTAGAAAGCCGAACAAATAAAAAGTTTAAAGGTAAACATGAAAACATGTAAAACATATTGTTTTCATTGCAATAGACCCCATGGTGTTGTAACAGACCCAATGATATGGGTTTTTTAAAATTTATTTACACAGTTTTTTTGGGTTTTTTTTTGTTGATTCTGTCGAGAAATATAAACCATTTCATGTAGAAATATATTATTTTACTTATTATGTTAAAATAGCTTTTATTAATATCATATGTACCCATTTGCTTTATAATAAACACTTTGAAGTAATTGTTGGTGTTTTTTTTTAATTCTAGCTTTTGGGTTTTCATGATTTGTTAAAAAGATGTGGGCCGCCCAAAAGTGATAACAGGACAAAGGCAATAAAAAAAAAGAGGAAAGTGCAGATACCCTTGGTTTTCGTTTAAGATGTTATTACTACATCGAGATCTCTTTCGCTTGTTGTGTTGTTTAATGGCTGTTCTCATATTGAGGTGTATCTATCCTAACATTAACGTTTATGCAATGATGGTTATTGAGGGAAGCATTGCTTGGCTGACACATATTGTCTTGAATTGAGAACAAATCATTTCATTATGGTAAATGGACCACCCTTTAATGAGTAATTTTGTTTTGTTATAGCTGTTGAAGATGATAAAAAGGGTTATCTTAAATATCTACGTGCAATAACTGCCAATGAAAGCTCTTAATAGAAATAACTAAAACAGTATAAATTTAAATCCCAAATATATAGGGTTTGTTGCCCCTAAATTGGTAATTTTATGA
The DNA here is from genome assembly GCF_963676685.1 of Mytilus edulis. NCBI lineage: Eukaryota > Metazoa > Mollusca > Bivalvia > Mytilida > Mytilidae > Mytilus > Mytilus edulis. The sequence goes on along the minus strand of NC_092357.1, from coordinate 3,707,068 downwards.
ATCGTTTGCAGTTTTTCGTTGTCATCTTGAATATTATAATAGATAGAGATACAATATAAACAGCAAATGCTAGGCAAAGTAAGATCTACAAATAAATCAAAATGATCAAAAATGTCAATTGATCCCTCCAGGAGTAATTGGCCTTTAAAATCAATTTTCCATGGCTGGTAATACTAGCAAAGCAGAAAACACCAACACAACCAGTATTCCTGCTGATGATACACCGACACAACCAGTATTGCTGCTGATGATACACCGACACAACCAGTATTCCTTCTGGTGATACACCGACACAACCAGTATTCCTTCTGGTGATACACCGACACAACCAGTATTCCTTCTGGTGATACACAGACACAACCAGTATTCCTGCTGATGATAGAAACACCAACACAACTAGTATTCCTGCTGTTGATATACTGACACAATCAGTATTCCTGCTGATGATATTTCCCACTGACACAACCAGTATTCCTGCTGATGATAGAAATACTGACACAACCAGTATTCCTGCTGATGATATACCGACACATACAGTATTCCTGCTGATGATATACCGACACAACCAGTATTCTTGCTGATGATATGCCGACACATACAGTATTCTTGCTGATGATACATGCATAGCAAGAAACACCGACACAACCAGTATTCCTGCTGATGATTAACCGACACAATCAGTATTGTTGCTGATGATATGCCGACACATACAGTATTTTTGCTGATAGTACATGCATAGCAAGAAACACCGACACAACCAGTATTCCTGTTGATGATATTTACCTGTTTGTTAATTAAAAGAACGGACCTTGAATGGTCTTTTACTAATCAATAAACCAAATACTAACTTTCGTAAAAAGTCGAATAACAAAAATTCTAAACTGAAACTCACCTATCAATTAACAAAGGCAACAGATCCAACACATCAAACGAATAAAAAACAAATGTCATGTTGATGCCTTCATACAGGCATTTCATTATTTGCAACACATTTGATTTAATAGATATTATCACCTTTACTTCGTTTGGAAGTACGAAAATTTCAGGTTTTATAAATCTAGATTTTTATAAGTTATAAGGTTAGTTTGTCATTCACATGTCCCTTTGTGATCTTCAACCATTTTTATTTTAAGAAAGCATACAAAATCAAAGATAAATATAACATCTTGAAAATCAGAAAATATCCAAAGCAATACAATAATTGTTTTATTACAATAATAGTAGTACGTTCAATTTGAGATTTCTATTTAGATATAAGAAGATGTGGTATGAGTGCAAATGAAACAACTCTCTATCCAAGTCACAGTTTGTAAAAGTAAACTATTATAGGTTAAAGAACAGCCTTCAACACGGAGCCTTGTTAAGCTGGTCTGCGGTTGACTACTACACTTTGTATATAGACTGCCGGTGAGATCCGATTGATTGTACAATCTGATTAGTCGTCCAATCAAATTACTTGTATTATACCGTACTTCACATTGTAAACATGAAGTTTTATTTAATGCAACAATCCATGAAATGTTATCGCAAATCAGAAGGAATATACTTTTTCCTCCCAGCAATTTTATGAGACAATTTTTTTTACAGGTTGAAATGTATTGTCGAAACCATAACGATCAGTTCAAAAGTTTCCATTTTGTATGACGTCACGTTTATGTACCAATATCATTCATAAGTTTAGTGGAATTTATGTTATGTCTAATTGATACGTTTTTCGATAGTTTTTCCTTTTAGTAATTGATATATTATTTGAATTTAGAATAGGAATTTATTTTAAGCATTAATTAAATAAATGCTTTTCTATGCATAGGGACACACTGTTCTGTTTGTTAACATGTTCTGATATTGTACGTTGCTATGTAACAAAGTAACGTTCAATCTCGTTTAAATCTGCAGGATAAATTTTTGCCCTACAATATTAGGCCTTACCGGTTATTCGAGTGTAGCGTAATACAAGCGTATTCCAGTTAAGGAGCCTTGTATGTTTCGATTTGAACAGTAGCCAGTAGTTTTTGACTGCCACATGATATTATTTTATAAAAAAGTAACTATTTTCAGATTTAGCAACACAAACAGAAACGAACTATAAGATACCAACTGCCATTTTGACTTGGTACAGGACATGTAAAGAAAAACTTATGCGTTAAACCTGGTTTTGTAGCTAGCCAAACCTCGCGCTTTTATGGCAATGTTAAATATTAATAAAGGCAACCGTAGTATACCGCTGTTCGAAATTCATAAATCGATAGAGAAAAAACAAATCCGGTTTACAAACTAATTTTAAATATAACACTAAAATGACAACTTTACATGACAGGACTACAGTACAAATAAATGCAAGAACTTAAGGACAAAGAAATAAACAAATACACATTACAATAGGATATTTCCATATGCTGATAGTTATCAAAGGTAATAGGCTTATAATTTAATACACCATACGTGTTTTTCGTCTACATAAGACTCACCAGTGACGCTGTGATCAAAACAGTAATAAAACCAAAGAAGTACAAAGTCGAAGTACATTGATGACCCAAATTTCAAAAAAGTTGTGCTAAAGTTAACTATAAAAGTCCTTAGTATTTAGGATAATTCTTACTTTTGCAGTACATTTACAAAACACCCTTTCTCATTGGCTAAACGTGTTCTGTCTATCAGCCCATTGACATATGGTTGTCATGGGACCTCGACGTCATCAACGTTTGTATCATTATTTACTCCTTTGTCAAATTAAATAAGAAAGACAGACTTACTTGTTTGGCTTTATAAATATTTTGATATGAGCGCCACTAATGAGTCTTGTGTAGACGAAACGCGCGTCTTGCGTACTAAATTATAATCCTGGTACCTTTGATAACTAATTTAACAACTTTTTAATAACACGTGTGCACCACTTTTTTGACGGTCGAACATAAGATAGCGACGATTTGCAAACAGAAAAGAATCAACAATAAAAAGAGCCGAAAAGGATATCAACCGAAAAAGAACTGTAACAATTTATATATACACGAAATTTTAATATTGTTAATAATACCACGTAATAAATGAACGCATGATTCAAATGGATGTGTACACACACACACACACACACAAATGATTCAATGTAACTCGGTTTTGAAATAATATATTTTTAATATATTCAAGGATTATACTTGATATATGTTTATCTGTCAATCAGTTTAATTGAGGTCTGGAGCTGGCATGTCAGTTACTGCTAGTAGTCTGTTGTTATTCATGTAGGATTTTTATTTCGTTTATTTCTTTTATTTCCTATTCTGACATTGGACTCGGACTTCTCTTACGCTGAGTTTTACTATGTTTAACCCCGTCGCATTTATGCGCCTGTTCCAAGTCAGGAGCCTTTGTCCTTTGTTAGTCTTGCATCATTTTAAATTCTAGTTTCTTGTGTATAGATAAAGGCTAGAGTAGTATACCGCTGTTCAAAACTCGTAAATCTATAAACAAAAAACAAAATTCGGGTAACAAACTAAAACTGACGGAAACGCATAAGATATAAGAGGAGAACAACGACACAACATTAATATGTAACACACACAGAAACGGACTAAGCATAAGACAAAATCCGATGAGAAAACAAATATAACATCAAAACCAAATACATGAACTCGGGATAGAAAAGTACCGTGACACGTCTTATAGTAACGTGAATTCACACTCAAATATAAGAGAAAACAAACGACACAACGGAAACACAACGTCATAGTAGACCAGACTTTATCATGACGTCCATTATTACTGAACTGGTATACATTTTTGTGTAGGGTCAAGCTGAAGGACACCTCAGGGTGTGGGTTTTTCCCGCTGCATTAAAGACCCATAGGTTCCCTTCGGCTGTTGTCTGCATTATGGTCGGGCTGTTTTCTCTTGAACGCATTCCCCGTTTCCATTCTCAGTTTTATTATAATTATAAAAGTAATTCCTCAAACATTTTGGCAAAAGATAAATACACACATATATAATAGTTGTTTAACCAGGAGGAAAGACTTTGACAGAGGTACAATTAATAAGTCTTCAGAATTTCTCAAGATCAATACAATTTCGGGTTGAATATATTTGTTCGAATTTTATAACATTTACATCAGATTTACAATATTGTGGTAAATATTTGTTTCTATCATCTTTGAAATATTTACATGGTATAATATAATGGTATTCGTCACCGATCTGAACTTAGCCGCACAGGTGGAACATTTTATCAGATCTTGGTATAATGTGCAACCTTCAAGTCTGATGTTCTCGATCGATTGTTTTACAACTGTCATTTCGGATCTTTGTAAGGCAGCACTGATTTGTTAATTAATGTACGCTTAATCATGTATAGCAAAACTTAGTTTCGCGATAGGCAGTCAAAAAAAACTAAATATATCAGAGGAATTCAAAATGACAAGTCAAAAATAAACTGACAACCCAATAGCTAGAAAGAGAAAGACAAACAGACAAACAATTGTTCACAAAACACAACAAAGAAAACTAAACACTGAGCAGCACAAACCCCATAAAAACAGGGCGATCTCAGGTGCTTATTCGATCTTGCTCTAAATGTGGCAACCGTCGTGTTAACATAGATTCTGCTAAAACCACGATTTGTTTTATTGCTGTGTTTTCAATATTATTAATATCATGTTCTAATTACAATTATTATTTTTGTTATCATCAACTATATGTATCATAATTCCTACTACTACTTTTATATTTGACAAATAGCTCAGAAATTATGTTTGTAGGACTTTTGTTTGTTTTCCACCGTAACAAAATAACAGTAATACTCGGCATTTTATTGGTGTTCATCGAAACCTATGTTATTTTAATGCCTATAACCAACATTACTTCTTTTCCTACTGGCATTTTAAATGTGCTGTACTCTATTCAAGTTTGTTTTAACGAGAGACGTGGTGTAGTGGTTAGCGCATCGGACTATTAACACAAATGTTCCAGGTTCGAGTCCGCTAAAACAAATTCAGGGACCATAATACAGACCACTTAGTGAAATTATGCAATGAATGCAATGGAATAGTTAAAAATGGCTTCTGTTACCATGGAAACTGAGAAAATTCTGAGAAAAACTAAATTCTAAATCTTTTATTATAAGAGCCAACCTATTGAAAGTTTATACAAATGTTGGAAGTAGTGCCCTTAGGTACTAACAGTACTTAGCAATTGAAAAATGGCTGTCATTGCCATGAAAACTGAAGATAATGTAAACTTTGGGAAATAACATCAAAGCAGCATTTTCTTAAGGAATATTAGATAAAGCTCAAAGAAAATTCATGAATATGTCATATTCATGAATATATGTGATATGTCATAACTCAATATTGAAACTGCTGTTGGAATTTTCGAAATTGGCACGGTTACCATGGTAACCATGGAAACAGCAAAAATATAAAAAAATAAAAGACTAAAAAATTATTGTAAATTGATATAAATTTAAACAGGCAAGTAACAATAAGACTTTTGAACTTGGAATTTCCAAAATGGCCGCCATTGCCATGGACACTTCAACAATGTGAAACATTGAAAAATGCCCCAAACTTTTGTAAATTTACAGCCAGATAGGTTGAAGTGGGGTTTTTTTTTTGTGTTATGACTGTTTAAAAATTCTCAAGTTTAGTGACAATGTGGTTTGGGTGCATCTGCTATTGCTTGCAATGGCAAATCTAGTAATCTTTCTTATTGTTTCATAGTTTTTTGTCCAGAATATTTCTCAGAATTGTATGAACCAATGAAAATTGAACTTTACCGTAATGTTAACCCCCATGTATAAATGTGTAATCGAGGGTCTGCATTTCAAAGATGGCTGACGTTGACATAGATAGAATGTGAAAAATCAGAAAGTCCATCAAATTGAATAAAACTTTGTGTAAGTATTATTAGTATGTGAAGACATGACATTCATTTTCTTAATTTCCAAAAGGACCGCCGTTGCCATAGTAGCAGTTCAAATGAGAAATTTTGTGTCGATGCATATCATATTATTTCATTCAATATATACTAATTTCAAAATGGCTGACGTTAAGTGGCAATTGGCAGACCAGGTGACATCCACTGTTGCTCACAATGACAATTACAGCTCTCCCCCTAAATGGGGGTCTCATTGGGGGTTCTGATCCCGGATCCCGCTTACTGTTGTGTCAGAGTCCCGTACCCCGCTTACACTATGTACGTAAGCAATATCTCATTTTTTTGTCATTTCCCGGTCCCGCAAGACCTCATTCCCCGTTTTCACGCCACAATAATTTGACTTTCACGTGTCGCGTGTTTTTTGTACAAAAAATCGGCAATCCCGCGTCACGCTTAGACCCCAATGAGACCCATCTAAATGGGTGTGAAATATTTGCCACTTGACAGTTAACAAAAACAGGATATGATATAATTCATAAAACAAAATAAACTATGTTTAATTCATAAATTCTCCCTAAAAAAAAACTTTACTTAACCGTTAAAATTAAAAAAATCCCTTAATGCATTATCAACCGGCTTTGATCTGTAATAGTTTTCTTACAATCTTGTCCAGTCCAACATAACTAAGATTATTTATATCCCTACTACTAACACGTGGTTGTAACACGTAAAACAAAACGGCTATTACACCTCCCATAAATATTATAAACTCCATCCGGGTAAACATCTCATGACTCGTGGACGATATATCTGAAATTAGAACATACAAATACAAAATACAAATATTTATCAAGGTGTGGTTCGTTTGATCTCAGTTCTTTATTGGTTAGCATCCGATTATGACGTCAAATGTTCTTGCTTTCCTCTGACTTTCCTATTGTGACGGCATGAAAAAGGCGGCCATGCCTGATGACGTCATATAGTAAGAACACACCTTTTTGCAGACCTTTCGAAAAGAGGGAATAAGTTTGCTTGCATATTGTTAGAAAAACATTAGAGAAACAGACTCCACCACAAAATTATCTGTAAAACGTACGACATCATTCCTCACTCAACATTTAATTTTAGATATGTAAAACGCGCGGCGAGACCCGTGTTTTAAAATGTTTAAATTCTAACATCGGGAATTCACTTTCATATTGCATGATTCTTAGGTAGAGTCATCCTTAACTGTCTCAAGTGGAAAAATATCGTTCACACCCGATGCAGAGGCATAATGTAAATAAATGTAATCATAGATATGTGCTACGGATACGATATATCTAAAATAAGAAAATAAAATATTTATACTAGGGTATATTTAGGCATACAGAATAAGTTCGTGAGGTTCTACGAATAAGATTTATTTGGAATTAAAACAAGATTTCTAGATATGCTATGCACACAAAATGTATATGAATTTTTAGGTAGTTTATAATGACTCGCGGACGATATATGTATATCTCCAAAGGAAACAAAAACAGTTAAGCCAATGTCAATTACATATTTTGAGAAAAGCCCAAGTTTTTGTGGAGTTCTTGTTGTTAAAAGTCTGTAGCGAAAATCGGTCATACTTTATTTGTGTTGATGTGAAACACCAGTTGTCTTTCCCTATTATTTGTGTTTCTATATGTATATAAGTTTCGCCATAGTTGGATCACCATCTATTACTTAAAACACCCCTAAAATTGGTATAGTCTTAATTTTCACCCCTTTAAGTAAAATAGACTGATCCAGGTGTTAGTATATGAACCAGCTCAAGACAGAGAAACTTTGTCAGTTTAATGTGAACCGTTGAAGTGATAACATCAGGGATTATTTTCCAACTGGTAAGTAGAGTGAAATTAGTGATTCCAAAGGATATATAAATAGTGTTCGGATTTGTATGTGGATATTGCAATAGCGATTGTGATACAATGTATAAAGTGAAACTTATATATATAATAATTTATTGTATTAGTGAGAATACAATGTGTATACTTGCTGGTGTTGCTAGTTGTACTATTGTAGAAGTTTGAATACTTCATAGATGGGTATTAGTGAGAATACAAGGTGTATATTTGCTGGTGTTGCTAGTTGTACTATTGTAGAAGTTTGAATACTTCATAGATATGTATTAGTGAGAATACAAGGTGTATACTTGCTGGTGTTGCTAGTTGTACTATTGTAGAAGTTTGAATACTTCATAGATGTGTATTAGTGAGAATACAAGGTGTATACTTGCTGGTGTTGCTAGTTGTACTATTGTAGAAGTTTGAATACTTCATAGATGTGTATTAGTGAGAATACAAGGTGTATACTTGCTGGTGTTGCTAGTTGTACTATTGTAGAAGTTTGAATACTTCATAGATGTGTATTAGTGAGAATGCAAGGTGTATACTTGCTGGTGTTGCTAGTTGTACTATTGTAGAAGTTTGAATACTTCATAGATGTGTATTAGTGAGAATACAAGGTGTATACTTGCTGGTGTTGCTAGTTGTACTATTGTAGAAGTTTGAATACTTCATATATGTGTATTAGTGAGAATACAAGGTGTATTCTTGCTGATGTTGCTAGTTGTACTATTGTAGAAGTTTGAATACTTCATAGATATGTATTAGTGAGAAAACAGGGTGTATACTTGTTGGTGTTGCTAGTTGTACTATTGTAGAAGTTTGAATACTTCATAGATGTGTATTAGTGATAATACAAGGTGTATACTTGCTGGTGTTGCTAGTTGTACTATTGTAGAAGTTTGAATACTTCATAGATGTGTATAAGTGAGAATACAAGGTGTATACTTGCTGGTGTTGCTAGTTGTACTATTGTAGAAGTTTGAATACTTCATAGATGTGTATTAATGAGATTACAAGGTGTATACTTGCTGGTGTTGCTAGTTGTACTATTGTAGAAGTTTGAATACTTCATAGATGTGTATTAGTGAGAATACATGATGTATACTTGCTGGTGTTGCTAGTTGTACTATTGTAGAAGTTTGAATACTTCATAGATGTGTATTAGTGAGAATACAAGGTGTATACTTGCTGGTGTTGCTAGTTGTACTATTGTAGAAGTTTGAATACTTCATAGATGTGTATTAGTGAGAATACAAGGTGTATACTTGCTGGTGTTGCTAGTTGTACTATTGTAGAATTTTGAATACTTCATAGATGTGTATTAAAGAGAATACACGGTGTATACTTGCTGGTGTTGCTAGTTGTACTATTGTAGAAGTTTGAATACTTCATAGATGTGTATTAATAAGAATACAAGGTAAATAAAATTGAGAAAGGAAATGGTGAATATGTCAAAGCGACAACCACCCGACCATAGAGCAAACAACAGCCGAAGGCAACCAATGGGTCTTCAATGTAGCGAGAATTCCCGCACCCGTAGGTGTCCTTCAGCTGGCCCCTAAAATATGCATAATAGTACAGTGATAATAGACGTCATACTAAACTCCGAATTATACACAAGAAACAAAAATTTAAAATCATACAAGACTAACAAAGGCCAGAGGCTCTTGACTTGGGACAGGCGCAAAATTGCGGCGGGGTTAAAAGAAGTTTGAATACTTCATAGATGGGTATTAGTGAGAATACAAGGTATATACTTGCTGGTGTTGCTAGTTGTACTATTGTAGAAGTTTGAATACATCATAGATGTATATTAATGAGAATACAAGGTGTATACTTGCTGGTGTTGCTAGTTGTACTATTGTAGAAGTTTGAATACTTCATAGATGTGTATTAGTGAGAATTCAAGGTGTATACTTGCTGGTGTTGCTAGTTGTACTATTGTAGAAGTTTGGATACTTCATAGATGTGTATTAGTGAGAATACAAGGTGTATACTTGCTGGTGTTGCTAGTTGTACTATTGTAGAAGTTTGAATACTTCATAGATGTGTATTAGTGAGAATACAGGGTGTATACTTGCTGGTGTTGCTAGTTGTACTATTATAGAAGTTTGAATACTTCATAGATGTGTATTAGTGAGAATACATGATGTATACTTGCTGGTGTTGCTAGTTGTACTATTGTAGAAGTTTGAATACTTCATAGATGTGTATTAGTGAGAACACAAGGTGTATACTTGCTGGTGTTGCTAGTTGTACTATTGTAGAAGTTTGGATACTTCATAGATGTGAATTAGTGAGAATTCATTGGTGTATACTTGCTGGTGTAGCAGGTTGATATATTATGGTAGTGTATCAGTGTAAGTGCACTATGATTAAATAGTGAGATCATTGTATGAGTCGAATGTCATTTTGATGTTTTAAATCTGTATCCTCCCTTTGAAAACTGATTATTGCTTTTCTGGAGAGTTTTCACTCGGCAAAATAAGGTTTATTTTCACTTATATCTTAACACTAGTACATCAATATTTTCTATTGCTTTCAATTCACAGTCAAAATTCATCAGTTGAGATACTGAATAGTGTTTGTTGACGTGTGTGTTTTACAAGTATATAATTACATTAGATGTATGTTTCATTATAATACTTTATTCAGATTGGCTAACTGCTCGTGCACATCACGTGTTATTTCTTTAAGCAATTGCAGCACTCAATAAAACTTATCATGCATGATAACCCGTGCTTCCACAAAAAAGTGTACAGGTGAATAAAATAAAAAAAAAAGTATTGAATTCTCGTTTTCATGATAATAGCTAAAAAATGTAATTACATGTATAAGTATTGAATGCTTTTTTTTTGTAACTTCATGGGGTTGAAAACGCGTTGACCGTGCGTAAATTTTTAGAATGAAGCGCTTCCGCAATTCATACAAAATGTACTTCGGTCAACACTTTTACACTCCAATAAAGTTACAAAAAAAAGCATTCAATTCTTCATTAAAAATTTAAGCATAATTGTTAATCAATCTGGTAATTATTTTTATCAAAATGAACAAGACACACTAACATGCATAAATAATACCAAAAAATATGAATATGTTATTGATGTTTATGACATGTGCTATAATATAAACGTCTTTATCTTAAACTTTTGTACCAGTTAAAACTATTTTAAGCAATATTGTGTACATGGTATATATTTTGTACACGTTATAACTTGTATTTTTGCGTTGTACACATTATAAAATGTACAATATTTCTGTACATGTTATAACCTGTTCAAAATCGCAACTTCTACACGACATACATATTTTAGACGTTGGCAAAAGATTTCTTGGAATATTGATTTACATCGAAATGTTTTCGATTTCTTTACATGATCTTGAAAGGACAATCAATTAGTAATTAAAATTATTTTTCTATTTTTATTGTGGCTGGACAAATGCCGTTTCTTATCTTTAAATGGTGCTTTGGGATCGTCGTGATGCTTCTGCACGTGCCAGCTATATATAGCAATCAAAACAAAAGTACCAAATAAAACAGGAAGAATGTTTATAGATTCACTTTCTAATATTTGATGCAATAGGTATCCCATCATAAGATAACTGTTTTAGTACACATCACGTTATTATATAATAAGTATAACACTGTCAAAGAAGCTAAACCAGACATAGATGACACTAGCATAAACGTCCCCAAGTTCGTAAATTCTAAAACGGGCACAATCACAATAATTGTTCCGGCAAATAATATACCAAAAGCTCTCAAACGTAGTGTGACCTTGATATTTTGATCATTAAAATGTTTAAGACATGTCAGCTTTAACACAGTTGCAAAAGCAGAGGAAAACGATAAGTAATCTATTCTATTCATGGTGAAATTTTTAATTACACCAAGCGATACAAACAATGCGCCTAGAGACAGCAGACCAGTGGTAATCATGGTGATATGCTGTATTCGAGCTCCTTTGCAAATAACAAGACAGATCAGTACAATGATTGATATGAGAGGTGGATACATGTCCGTCCCTCTGTCTACAAGAGGTGCATTGTCGTAATATTTTAACAGACCACTTGATAGTACATGAAGGAAAAAGAAAATTGTCAACAATCATTCGGAACTCCTCTGTTTGGAATGCACTAGAATGAACTGTTGGTTAAAATGTAGTCCTTGGCTATTTTCTGTTGTTCATCCTGTGGTAAGATTTCACCTTTTATCAAATCCTTGGTTAAATTAGTCAGATTTAATCCTGCTTCGGACTTTGGTTAAAACTTAAACCACGGAATAGTTTTGTCTAAATTTAAGTTTCCCTGTGTATTACTAGTTTGTAAAGAGAACTAAACGTTTATTTCAACATGTCCATTGTTTTCTGCAACCATTAGTAATAATAAACAAACTCATCAAAACTTGGTATTACATTTAACAGTCCTTCCAGCTTTTTTTCATCGAGGTTTACGTCTAGCTATCAGACATTTCCAAATCAACCTTTAGCAGACAAATACACAGATAAAGAGAAAGCAAAACCAATAAAAAACACAAACATAAAAAACACCGCAAAAAAAAACACCACAAAAAAAACACCAAAAAAAAAACCAACAGTACACAAAATACAACATAGAAAACCAAAGACTGACATAAATGAACCGTAACAAGGCAACATTAGTATACCGCTGTTCAAAAGTCATCAATCAATTAAGGAAGCTCGCTTGCCATGTTTTGTAATTTTAGTCAGATTTTCGGAATCCTCTGGTTTTATCCATTTGAATGCCTTAACAAAGTTTGCCCGGTGAACCCCATTTTTCTTTATATAATTCTTTTACATGTATAAACATGATAAAGATAAGCTGTCTGTTAAAGTCTAATACAATTTTAATTATTTCTTAATAGTTTTTGAGGACTTGAACTTGTCAGTGATAAAGCTATGCAAAGTCAAGAGAAAACATTTTCCCGCCAAAATTTCAATGGCTTATATCTCAAAAACAAGCACGGTGACCTATATATTTGTTTTGCTCTTTTGATTCCTTTATTAATCCCCTATCAGTATTTGCTAGTGTTATGAAAAGTTAATTACTTTAAAACTAAGGAGCCAACTCCCTTAAGAGAAAAAAACAAATGCGGTTGCGAACTAAAATCGAGGGAAACACATCAATTTCAAGAGGAAAACAAAGGAACAACTGTAACACTGAAGACTATTTGAATAGAACTGCCATATTTCTGACTTGGAACAGGACATTTGAAAACCGGGTTTTATGGCTATCAACAATTTCCCGGTTTAACGGTTATCATAAAATTTCGTTAAAATATTGTTAAATTGACAACACTACATGACAGACATACATTTTGTAGAGCACAATCACATACAAGAACAATTATCACAAAGAAACGCACACACAAATAATATAGTAATATACACAACATGCACACCATAGATCGACAACAAACATCTTCCATCAATGCCATATACAGCACAGGGCATCAAAAAAAGCTACGCGTGTATGTTACGGATATGTAATCTTGACTTTATACAATAGAAAAAAGTAAAAACACAAAAATACTGAACTCCGAGGAAAATTCAAAAAGCAAAATCAAAAAGCAAAAAGCAAAATCAAAAGTCCAAACACATCAAACGAATGGATAACAACTTTCATATTCCTGACTTGGTACAGGCATTTTCTAATCTAGAAAATGGTGGATTGAACCTGGTTTTATAGCTAGCTAAACCTCTCACTTGTATGACAGTCGCATCAGATTCCATTACATTGTCAACGATGCATGAACAAAACAAACATACTCAAAGAGTAAAAATGTCAAAAATAGGGGTACAACCGTCAATACTGTGTTATCATCTTAATATCACTACATAAACAACAAATGTAACAAAGGAGCACAAAAAGGCATACATCAAATTTAACATTCTCATTTTGCTTTTCTTATACGGCTGAATTTATCTAAAGTTTTAAAGTGGTTTCGTCGTCGAACGTCAGAACGTCGGAAATATTTGTTTTGGTGCTCCGGGTGAGAGTTGCTTATGATTTTGGAATTAATGAAAATACGATCATACTACATGTAGCAGGTACTGAAATAAAATTTTGTACAATTAATCAGTAAATCATGAAATTTGATACATATTTGTTTTATTTATTTCGGACTGGTAAATAATATTTTATTGAGATTGTCCACAAATTTTACGGACAACCCTCGTACACCATGTACAGTGTAGTCATTTATTTTTCAATGGAATGTTGTGAAATGTGTTAATATGTTAACTCTATTGTTATGTATGAATATCTTATACTGTTATAACTGATTACTTTTATGAAGCATATCTACAAGTATCAGTTTCATGCATATTCATCACTGCAAATTGATGAAGATAGTGTGTTTACATATATGTTGATTATGATTTAATAAAATGTCTATTGCTTGATTAAAACTCAGTCTCTTTGTTTGATTGATAGTAGGGCGAGGTCAAATCTTTTCGCAAACTTGAAAGGCTTGATCCAGGCATCATCTGTATGAAGATTGAGTACAATCAACCAAATGGTTCTTGAGAAGAAGGCTTTTAAGTGAAAAATTTAACAAACGGACGGGCAGACGACGGACAACGGACAACATGCCATCACAACAGCTCACTTGAGCCTTCGGCTCATGTGAGCTAAAAAGGTCATAGTAACCTTAAAAGTACGTCAAGGACAAATATCTTCGCAGATTTTAAACGGTATGATCCATGCAAAAAACCTATGAAGTTTGAGAACAATCAATCCGGTGGTTCTTGAAAAGAAACCGTTTAAGTTAAAAGCTTACGGACGGACGACGAACAATATGCGATCACAATAGCGCTCTTGAGCCTTTGGCTCATATGAGTAAATACTTAAACACGTAGTTTCTACTGAGTTGAATGGTAGAAATATTATTAACTTTTAACTAATTGAATTATATTCAAATGAAAGTAACAACTTACATGTCCGTGAAATGAGCTGGACGTAGAATTAAGAATTGTTTAAACAGTTAACCTTGCTTTTAAATCATTATTTATAGGAATATATGTTATATGGTAGCAAATCGAAACTTTAATAAAACTTCAAATCATACCAGTCCAAGTCTATATAACATAACAAAACATATTACATGCAGTTAAAATGGAAAAATTTAATTCTAAAAATAAGATAACAAAGGCATCTGAAATTTAACAGCGCTAGCGAACACGAACACACATACAAAGAATTCCCCCAAAAACACAATACATTACAAAACCCTTGATGTATGTAGCTTAGGACGTGCATGTTCAAAAGTGTGCTTCACCTGGTTAAGGGATCCCAACATCCCACTTCCCATATACATAAAGGCATCAAGTAACACACATAATTTAAAATTCAATAAAACTTCACCAGTCCAAGTATATATACCAAAATACAATATAATACAGGTAAAATTTAAAATTAGTCATAACTGTTAAATAAGTTAATTAAAATAGCCCAATCTTTCTCTCTTTTTCTGTCTCTCAATATTCCTGAACATTTTGACATTGTGGTTTATCAACACGGATGTTTATAATTGTTTTGAGAGTTTAGCTGTACGATCGTCCCTGATGGTGCAAACAACGCCATTGTAGCGAATCGTAATGGCGCATCACCCCAGCGGTATTTGTATTGTCCGTGTGTTGAATCTTTAGCGTCCATAAATTGTCGAACTTCTGGACGCTTCATAAATTCAATGTTTGTAATTTCCAAGTTGTTATACCACATTGGAAAACAATTTATCGTTCCTCCTTCTATCATCTTAAACAAACCAGGGGTTTTAGGCTTGGTACGGAATTTCGCAACATACCGTAATATTGTCTGACGTAGGTCCGTTATAAATCTAAATTCAAACGTAAAGTAGTGATGCATATATATCAATGACGAATTATTCGGAATACTAAAATTTCTTCCAACCAAACAAGAATCGGTATCAAATCGTAATACATACTTAAACTCCTTTAAGGCTGGATTCATCCATATATCTTTAAACCAAAATCTACACATATGCATGTAACCCCATTTTGATCTTTTAGGAAATGGGGATTGATACTTGTATTGAAATTTTTCGGAAAAGTAAATGTTATCGGAATAAATCGCAAAAAGTGCTTAGACATTTTCTTTAATTTATCTTTTACAGAATATGTGACTTTAATATCACTGAAAAAATAGGACGTTCATCTCATCAAGGTATTCAATCGATGGCAACAGCTGATTCATTAACTTGTTTACTTCCTTTTGAATATTCCAATCAATTAGAACAGCTATAGCGACGTTGTTTTTCTTCGATTCATCGACGTTTAACAGGTTGTGTTTCCCCGTTTTATTGACGTGTAGCAGTCGCAAATGTATTGGAATCTCGAAGTAGATACTGCATAATCTAATCAGAAAAAAACACCGTAACAAATATTACAAGTATATTCACCTGAAATATTGAAATTCATGAAACGAATTAGATCAAGTTGCAAAAAATCTTCTATAAATCTACCTCAAAACAAATGACTTAGCACACACGAGATCCAACACACACGCACACGCACACACACACACACACACACACACACACCTACGCATACTAATATATCTGATTTACCCACATTATCATTCATGCATTATAGTAATAAATACTGTACAAACAAACTTCTGCACTTACAGTCATACTTGTTCAGTGCCACATGATACATTTTACAAACACATTTCTTTCAATACCTTTCACACATAATCATACCTTAAGCATATCACTTACAGATAATTACTTGCATAGTACATTTATAATAAAGGAAGGAAAAAAAAACCACACATACAATCGCACATAATCTAGATCAATAGCATCTGTTTTTTTTCTATACATGTAGCTTAAGTTAACTATACAATGATTTCTTTATTATACTTCAAAATATTCAACACCTTTGTAAATAAACTACTGATCTCTGTATTGGTCATACTATATAATTCTACAGTATTTTCTACCTCATGTTCAAAATTTTTTAAGGTGTCTACTGCTTTGGTTTTTTATTGGAAACATAATGTGTTTTATAGACTGAAAAGAACATTAAGCTAAGCAAATGATTTAGCGCATAGTATGCATGGTCATTAATTTTGTATCCTGTAACCAACGAATGCAGACTTATTACATGTTCGCCTATGAAGACTTTTTTAAGTAAAACTTTCATTGATTTCCAGAATGTTTTATGATATGAACATGTAATGAAAAAATGATTATAATTATCTATTTCATTGCAATATGAACACAAATTGTTTTGGGAAATTTTCCACTGAGAAAGCAACACTTCATTTGGCAAAATAAAGTGCATTAATTTCCACCTAAACATTTTTATTTTATTATCTTTAAGATATTCAAAATTGAATTTAATAGAGTCTTTAAATTCATTTATTAGTCTCCCTTTGCTTAAGACTCTTTCCCATTTCAAAAATCCTACTGGTATTTCTGTTTTTGACACGCTTGATACTAAGTTGTATATGTTTTTAACATTAATAGTTAGAACATCATTACAATCTCTAAGTTTAGTTTTTGTTCGGTTGATATGGACTTTTGTTTTGAGTGATTCTTCTGATTTTAACTTGTCTGTCCATTGCTTTGGTATAAAAAATTTTTTGTTTTGAGAATTCAGAAATCCAATTCCTTTTATTTCTTAATTTTGAAGTAATCATTTCTTCTGATATATTTCCTCTTTTATCTATTATGTCATTTATATATAATATGTTACTATCAATCCAGTTATCAAAGAACAGACGTTTTCCTTGAAATTTTATGAATTTATTTCCCCATATAACTTGTTTTCTGATTTCTAAATAATTATTGATTTGATCATGATGATTGTTTTCACTATTATTTACATTTATCCATGTTTTTATCATTTCTTGATAGAAGGTTGGTGTACTGTTCCATATGTTTTTATCTAGCAGTTTTGTGTTATTCACATTCATCTTGAAAATAAGAAGGTTTTTTCCGAATTTATTAAGGTATAGTTTTGATAATACAGACCAATTTGCATTTTCTGATTCTAATATTTTTATAATCCATTTTAAATGTATAGATTTTATATAGGATTCTATATCAATCATTTTTAACCCCGCTTCTGCGAAGTTTTCTGTTATTATTGACCTTTTTATTTTATCTTTTCCTCCGTTCCAAATGAATTTATATAAGATTTTATTTATATTTTGTAGATTTTCTTTAGTAATGATACTGTTAGTAGCAATATAGGTTATATTTGGTAAAAGAAGAGCTTTTACCACTAATATTTTTCCAAGTAGTGTTAACTTTCTTGTTGCCCATCTTTCTACACGTTTCGTTAATTTGTCCAACACTTTTTCAATATTTAATGTTTAACACTCTTTTTTGTCATACCCAAAATATATTCCAAGGCTTTTGATTGGTTTGTCAGTCCAATTTATATTTTCATATTTATCTTTTGAACTTTTTAGCCGTCCTAACCATACCCCTTCAGTTTTATTTCTATTTAGCTGAAGCCCTGAAAAACTTCCAAATGTTTCAATTATACTGAGAGCTAAACTTATTTCTTTCCTTGACTGAAGAAAAAGTGTTGTATCATCAGCTAATTGACAAATTTTTAAATTAAAAGATTTTCCATCTAATTTAATGTTTATACCTTTAAAATCTTTATTACTTCTAAGTCTTATTGCCATTAATTCTACTGTTATAACAAAAAGTAAGGCTGAAATCGGACACCCTTGTCGTATCCCTTGAAATATTTTAAACGGACCTGAGACCCACCCATTACTTAAGATACATCCCTTAATGTCGTTATACATAGTTTCCACCCATCTGATAAAGCTACTTTTAAATGCAAACTGTTTCAGTGTTTCCGTCATGAAAGTCCATTCTAGTGAGTCAAAAGCTTTACTAAAATCTAAGAAAAGGATTGCTCCTTCTATATTAAATTTCTCAGAATAATCTATTATATCTTGAATTTGTCTAATGTTAAAACCAATATATCTGTTTTTAACATATCCTGTTTGATCTAGACTAATAATAGATGGTAAGTCTCTGAGCTAATACATAAGCTAATAGTTTAGTATCAATGTTCAATAAAGTTATGGGACGATAATTATCTAATGAAAGAGGATCATTTTTTTTAAATTAGTAAAATTGCACCTTTTGAGTTTGTAAGTTCTTTTTTTTCATAATTATAATTAAATACTTTGACAACAATATGTTTTAGGCTTGTCCAAAATTGCCTATAAAATTCCACTGTCAGTCCATCAAGACCAGGGGATTTATTAAGCTTCATTTTAAAAATTGCATCAGTGCATTCAATTTCTGTTTCTTTCCCTTCACATTGATTACTTTCGGAATCTTTAAGCGTTTTTGTTAATTTTGTTTCATTAATATATGTTTTAACTTCATTATCACAAGGATTAGTAGACTCATAAAGTTTTTTGTAATATTTCACTTGTAGATTTAGAATTTTATCTTGATCAGTTGTTGCGATCCCATTTTCATCATATGGTTCAGTTATAATCTTTTTTGTTTGACGACTTTTCTCTAGTCCCAAGAAGTATGCACTATTTTTTCCCCTTCTTCATTTTACCCTTGATCTTATTGTTTGTCCTTTAATTTTGTCTTTATATAAACACTCTAGATCATTTTCCAAAATCTCAATTTCTTTTTGTAATTTATGATTTACATCTGTACCATTATTTGCTTTATTATTGAGATCATTTAGCTGTTTTTCTAGGATAATTATTTTATCTTTTTTTAAATTTGGATTTTCTTTTACAATAGTCTAAACTTGCATCTCTTACCTCTATTTTCAAATTGTCCCATAGTATCCCTAAATCATCACAGTTAATTGATTCGTTTTCATATCTGTTTATTAATTTGTTTATTTTATTTACATAGTCATCATTATTTAAAACACTGGAGTTTAATTTCCAGTAGCCACGCCCCTTATTTCCTCTTTTGATATTAACTGTTAATGATACTGCATTATGGTCAGTTATTTTCTGTACTAAAGGTCTAATATCGCAGCTTTTACAATATTTTTGTACTTCTTTTGAAATCAGAAAGTAATCAATTCTGGTGGCTTCTGATCTACCTTTTCTTCACCACGTGAATTGCCTTAGATTTTTATTTCTACTTCTCTAAATGTCTACCAATTTACATGATTTTATAAGCCCTTTTAAACCTGTTACTGGTTTATCAAATTTTTTAGAGGATTTGTTTTTATTTTTTGTATCAATTAATGACCAGATGTCGTTAAAATCTCCTCCAAGAATTGTTTGACCTAATCCATATTTATTTATATATGATTTAACTGTTTTGAAAAAACTATTTCTTTCTCTTGATCTATTTGGAGCATAGATATTTACTAGCGTGTAAATGTTTTTATTTATTTCAATATTAATCAAAATAAATCTACCATCAGAATCTTTGTGCTCATCAATAATTTTAAAATTAAATATATCTTTTATCCATATTGCTACTCCGCGTGAATTACTGGTACCATCACTTCTGAAAATGATTTTACCAAGTTCTTTAGACAAAGTATCTTGCATTTGTTTAGTAAAATGAGTTTCCTGTATAAAAGTTATATCACATTTTTGTTGATTTGCCCAACTTACTATTTTATTTATTTTTTCAGGTTGCTGTAGGCCATTATCATTGACCGTACAGATGTGCAAATAGTTTTTCATGGTGGTTTATAGTTGGATATTTTAAATTTCATACAATAGCATGGTGAGTTATCTTTCTTACCATTAATAATGAGGCATTTAGTATTGGTTTTATCTATTGTTATTTTGTTATTTATTTTGACTGACTTCAAACTAAATTCTTTTAGTCTTGTTTCTTTACAAGAAGAATTATTTATAGAACAGTTTACATACTGATAAAACATTTGTTTTACCCGAGAAATACCGTTATACGCCTCACTGATTGCGATTGGTTTTTCAGATCGTGGGTATTTGAACGATGAATTTAGGTCTGTGTTTGTTTTTTTCTCAAGTAATACCGGTTTATTTACTATCTCTATGTTTATAATCGGTGTATTCCTGAACAATATTTTTAGCAGTTTATTTTCCCGTACCGTAAAATGTATTATGTTATCGATCTTTTCCATAATTAGCATTATTAACCTATTCTCATGATGATTATATTCGTCAAGCATATTATGCTTGTTTTGCAATAGATTTAGACTTTCGCTGTCCAGGTGCTCTCTACTTTTAGTTTTGTACGTTCTATATTTTGACCTCAACGTTAAAGTATTTACAGAATTTCTGGTCAAGGTTATTTCATCCGCTTTTGATGGAAACGTTTCAAGATTGATTAATATTTGTTCTGGATCAGGATATTTAGTAGCAGATGGTTAATACTTTAATTTAATATTATAGTAATATGACATAAATATTATCATCGACATGACTAGATTCTCTAGTACACAATAAAAAAAATTTGCCACTTTTATTAAATACACATACATTAATGTACTTTTTATTTTTATTTGTCTTTTTCTTTTTCAGGATAAAACTTTCATGAAGAACAGACCATTTATAATCTTCATTATTGGAATTGATTAGACTATCTGTCAGTCTGAATATTTTAAGTGGTTAAGTCTGTTTCCTAGAAATTATAAACAGTAGGACAACTGTATTTGGTGTATTCAATGGGGCCGAAACAATTTGCGCCAAATACAGTGTTTAAAATGTACAATTGCGCCACTCTTTTTTCTGATTGTATTAATTTTGCCAATGAAAAGACTGAAATTGCGAAGCATTTACCAATATATTTCTTACTATACCATACATGCACATTCCTCATTTCCATTCTCAATTTTATAAACCGTTAACCTTTCCACTTTTGATTAAACTGAACTCAAAATTAAGAAAATATCACCAATACAGAAAATTGAAAAAGGAAATGGGGAATGTGTCAGTCACATCAACCCGAAAATAGAGCAGAAAACAGCCGAAGGCCACCAATTGGTCCTCAATGTAGTGAGAAACTCCTGCACCCGGAAGCGTCCTTCAGCTGACCCCTTAACAAATATGTATATTAGTTCAGTGATAATTGGCGTCATACTAAATTCCGAATTATACACAAGAAACCAAAATTAAAAATCATACAAGAGTTACAAAGGTCAGATGCTCTTGACTTGGGACAGGCGCAAAACTGCGACGGGGTTAAACATGTTTTTGAGATCTCAATCCTCCCTCTATACCTCTAGCCAATGTAGAAAAAAATCGCAAAACTATACGCACAATAGATTTTAGTTTAAGTGAAGTCCGAGTCCGATGTCAGAATATGAAACAAAAGAAAATAAAGAAAATAACATTAATAAAATTGAGAATGGAAATGTGGAATGTGCCAAAGAGACAACAACCCGACCACAGAAAATACAAAAGCAATAGGTCACCAACATGTATAACAACAGACTACAAGCAGTTACTGACATTCAAGCTCCAGCCCTCAATTATACTGATTGAAAGATTATGTCTTCATCAAATGAATATCAGGAACCATCCCTCCTGTTAGGGATTTAGTATCATACCATCATGACATATATGAGAAGAACATAACCCGTGTCATACCAACAATTGGTTTTAGAATAAATGTGTTTAATTCCGATGCAAAGACCCTATAGGTGAATCAATATTAAAGCCACAACATGCAATCTTAAATGACCTCACAACATCGTAACTATATCCCTTTT
Organism: Mytilus edulis; assembly: GCF_963676685.1. Lineage (NCBI taxonomy): Eukaryota > Metazoa > Mollusca > Bivalvia > Mytilida > Mytilidae > Mytilus > Mytilus edulis. The sequence goes on along the minus strand of NC_092357.1, from coordinate 3,684,621 downwards.
TAATAAGTTAGTTTAAAGGTTTTATTAGCTTTTGAGGTGGATACTGACATTTTGGTGCTTTTTAAAAAATATTACCATACACGATTGGATGTAAAGATGTCTGTCGTAGTCCAGCTGATTGGTGCAGATATAGAGCAGAATTGCTGAGGAAAGCATGCGACTTTGCATAGTAGTTTTTTGTTGTATACCCTTTGATTTCAGCTATGGACCCACTCAGAAAAATCCAATATGGCTGCCATTCTCAAGATGGCGGAAAACGTTATAAATATCAAGATTGTCCGCAAGGTATTTACATAATTTTCGATATTAAAGTAATGATTCTTTAAACAAAGTATTTATGCTCTTGAATTTGTTATCAATTAATTAAAAAAAAAATAGAATAATATGGTTATTTGTAGAACGCATACATTTGCAAATATGGCTGCATATACAAAACAAATAGTGAAAATCTAAATTGTGTAACATGTTATTGTAGTTGTTCTTTTATAATGGTTTTAAGTTGTAACGGTTGTAAAGAAATAGATTGAAATGAGTCGATTGAACGTTGATATAGGTCGGTTAAATATGGAGGCATATTAGGTTACTTATCTGAATTTTGAGCCAGTGCCGAGGGCACCTTGTCTCGTGTACCTTCAATGTCATGTCTTACGTCACTTATTGGGTTTTCAGTTGTTGTACCCACCATATCGTCAAATTAGTATATGTATTAAATAGGTGTATTTTTGTGCAGGCGGATTTGACAATTGCTATCATGAAAAATGGTTAGGAGATAACTATTCTCTTTTCCAACTACGTGCGAAATCAATACGCAAAAAGTCAGCGGAGATGGTTCTAAAATAAACTCCTCGTCAGCACTTGTATTATTTTGAATGCCAACAGTCATTACCGAATGCCGCATTCATTATTTTGTTGTTGATAGTAAGTCAGATTAATTACTGCGCAAAAGGTGTGTCCAAAATATGAAGCCCAATTATTACATCCTCTGGTAACGGCGTTTTGCACACATTCCATTGTATGTTTACTCATTCAAAGTCGAGAGAGGTGTTCTTTATAATTGTTCAAGTAACCAACAATCATGCTCGCACTCTGGTCATATATAGTACCTGGTACAGCTAGGCTTTTTTCAAATGGTTCGTCTGGTGACTATATCGGACGAGGACGTATGCCTCGCTTGGGTTTTTCGTGAGGTAGTGTTTTATGGGCAATATACTCGGGAGTCGAGCGTTGGCCTTCTGGTAGACCTTTTGCTCTAAAGTGTTAAAAGACTGCGTTGTTTGGTTTGCGCTTCGATCTGGACGGTGACCGTTGAATTAAATAACAGAGATTTCTGGAGTTTGTCCGTGGAGATGCTGACCGTTGTCTTTAAGGACTATATGATCTCTGATTTGGAGGGGCTGTTCCTGGTCGATATGCATTTGTCTTGGATGTATTTCTATCTGGCGATCTACCGCATTTATATTGTTCAGGGGATCTCTCACGTGTAGTAGCTATATATATAGTATATTGATCAAAGACTTGCCAATGAGCATAATTGTCACTTGTTGATCCATACATGGCCATTTTGCTGGCTCTTAATTATTTTAACGCCTTGTTGATCGTCTCTTGGTTCCTTTCTATTACATGCCTTCCAGAAGCTTTGGCTTTACATCCTCGGAGGAATGCTTCGGTTCCAATCCTGCCTGCTCGTCTCTCTTGCTGAAGCGCTGTTTCAATGTTTTTTTTAAGACCTTGGAATTATCATCTGTGTTTACCATGCGAGCGAACTCCAAGATAACATCGACCAGGCAATCTAGGAGCCTACACATCTGTTTCTTGTTTTTCTATTGTCGTCTACCGGCAGTCTGTTCAAATTGATAAATGAACGCATCCAAAGTCATGGATCCTCTTCGATTGAATATTTGCATTTTTTGGAGCTGTGGGCTTCGGCTCTAATCTCTGGCACCAGAGTGTCTTGCTGTTGCAACACTCATTTGGTTTCAACTGCCCTAGATCGGTCTGTGGGGTGAGCTTGCTGTATTATATTGACAACAAACTTCTTGATAAACTTTTTCAAAAGATACTCCATCTGCAATTTGGAAAACCTTGTATGAAATGTACAAAAACATACAATAAGGGTTAATTGGAAAGGCTAATATAGTGATAGCTTGTCTGAACAACAGGGCGTCTAGACTACACTATAACATATGAAACATGGAAGCCCTATTAAGATATGACTTTATATCTATATACTATTTATGGAGGATGTCCTAGGTGCGCAGATGGCATGCTCGGGGGGAAAATGAAAGTCTTGCTCAACGTAGAGGATGTATATTTAAAAGAATACCAATACATTATTCACCTAGAAAAGAGTGTTTTAATTAAACAAAATGAAAATTACACAAACTCCAGACAAAAACATCAATGTTTTGATAACTTAGGGACAGAATCACAGCAAAGATAGTTTAAACATCACATCTTGGAATCTAAATATCATCACAACAATCATACAAATATGGTAAACCGTGTGAAATATAGGTCTGAATTACTGATTAAAGTTCCTTCATAGACATTTGTTCTTATCTTGTGTCACTTAGTTTGGGATTGAATACCCCAAATATTCTCTATTTTTGAAACGAATAAAATGCGGTTCTATCATTGATCATGTCTTGAAGTTGTTAGTATTTTGCAATGCTTTATATGCCTACAAATACATCTTATTTCATACAAATCATGCCATTGTTTATACTCAATTATGAATAAATGCAACAGCAACACTTTGCTCTTCATAAGTCCTAAATATATATTGAGAGAAAATATATCCGGGTTACAAACTAAAACCGAGGGAAATTCATGAACTAGAAGAGGAGAAAAGTAAAGAACAGAACACTTAAAAGAAAACCTAAACAAACAATGTAACATACATAGAAATAAACTAATCAATAACAACTGCCATATTCAGGGAAAGGTACTGGGCCCTTAAAGAAAAACATGGTGTGTTGAATCTTGTTTTGTTGCTAGCCAAACATCCGCGCTGTATGGCAATGCTAGATATACCTCTAAAACGACATCTTTCATGACGAGAATGCAGTAAAGATACATGCAAGAACACAAAAGACAGAGAAATGAATAAATACAAAACACATAATACATTGTATTGTATTTCGACATGTTACCCACATAATTATAATAACAAGGAATAACTAAAAATTAATTTTAAGATTAACAGTATTTGAAAACAGCTAAATAGAATTACGAACTGGGTGTCTCTAATGGATCAAAGTTAAAAAAAAGTAACATCACAGGTAAATTATTAAAAAATGAATATAAATCAAGATTAGCAATTTCTTTATTGAAGATATATTCGATGACCATACTATCTAACAAACACGGCCGCCATGACTAAAAATAAAACATAGCAATAGAACATTAGAGTTTTCAATTGAAGTATATGGGAAAATTGAAAAAAAAACAATATTTCAAATGTTCACAAAACTAATATAGCTATTACATATTATACAAACATGTCTATCAACGTGTATAGATGATCTCAGTTACCCTGTCGTCTAAGTGCACGTGCGTGATACACAGAACAGAAGGAGTTATATAGTAATAGATGATGGAGCATCCCCCCAAAAATAAAAATAAAATCAATTAGAATTATCTTCATTTTGTGCGACAGATCACCATCCTAACTTTTAACAAAGGACATAATAACTGTATGTACCTAAAAATTCATTTACAAATGTATCACAATTAAAGCGGAACGACTACTTGGAATCAGTAAAAAAAAAAAAACGTAAAGACGATTCTCAGTATTGCACTTGGCTAAACTTTATAGTGAATAATTTGAAATTTTAAAGTTTGATGGGGATTAACGTTTTTTGTCCATTTAAAACTATAAATATATTGTATTATTAATACTGTAAGGTGATATTATGTTTTTGCATATAATCACGCCATCAGTATCATATACTCGTCCTTGATACATGCATATTACAATTGTTATTATTTTTAAATGACACAATTAATGAATGTTTCGAAAAAAAGTTTAGAACCTTTGCACAGCTAACCTCATTTCACATTTAATTCAAAATGAAAATCCCGTGTTATTCTCCTTAGTATCATTATACGAAAATAGTTAGCTAACTAAACCTTCTAAAATTCAGGATAGTACGGGGATGACAAAATCACAATTATTTGCAATCCGTCTACTCTGTATGTGCATTAATCCTCAACCCTATTACCCCTCCCCCACAAACCCAGAAAAAAAAACAACCATAAAATAAACCACAAAAGCAAACACAAAATGGATCAGAACAAAACAAAACAAATATAATCAGACATAACCTATGATTATTCCAATTTACATACAAAGGAATGCAGTACAAGTGCCGAAATGAAAACTATCCACGTGTTTTTAATTTCGCAGCTTAAACTTTCAAATACTAACTCTTTACAACTGAGGTACACAGTTTCTGTGATGAACACTTCATTTGAGTACATGTAAGGTTAACAAACCAAACTACTTTAAGATATTTGTTTTATAATAAATATGTTAAGTGGCTTTTTCTGAGATATTATTTGTACTATTTCTGTTCGTATTTTCTTGCAGTTTTAATCTCATCCCTCTCATGTCCAAGATCGTTTCGTAATGCAGAAAACAGAGCCTTAAAATTAACACCCGATTAACACCCGAGTTTACACTTATAAACCATACAAAAAAGGCAAAAAGCTCATAACTTTGAACAAGTGTTAAAAAAACGGCTTGTTTAAGCATGTATTGTAAAATTTCTTCCTTTTCCGTATAACTATAGACAACATATAACAAAGCAAGAAACACAAAGCAATACTAGTATACTATATGACTACATTTTTGTGTATTTCCATGTCCTGTTTCTTTGTTGTGCTAACACATGATCAATTGTTATTGATTAAGCCATTACACTATGTAATGTGTAGATAAATAGTAAATACATTTTGACAGAAAACAATTATTATCTGACACTATAAGTGTTAGCGAATGTCGTTATTGCTCCACAAGAAAACAAAATGATCAATATCCAATTTAAAGTTAAAATGTATTTTTTTTAATTTTGTCTTCAAGACTTCTCTGTCTCCCTAATTGCAGCTATATTAAATTAGTGTGTCTTCCTACTTCAATGAAAAACTGTTTAAAATTGACTAAATTCACCTTTTCACTAATGTATTATTCAAGCATATTGTAATTCAACATTTTATTTTTTGTGCAATGGATGGCCTTTGTGCAAACCCACTAGACCGTTTCATAGATAATTTTTTTTTTTCCGTTTGCACCGTCACTACATTCTTTACCTTTAACTAAAATTCCCAGATATTTTCTAACCGTTGGGAAGATTTGTTTACAAGAACACACCTATTTCTGACTGTTTAAATACCGAAATAAATGGATTAACATGTCATATGACAAGAAAAACAAAGATGTTTGAACATTTGTGAGATGATTTCTAGCTGAAGTACGTATGTTTCTAAGCTTTGATGTTAAATTAACTTTGAAGGTAAAATATTGGATAAGGTATTGTGTCGCAAATGACCGATATTTTTGAAAAAAAATTTGTATCAAAATAAGTTATCTAATTCATTATACATAAATCATACATCTTTGCTTACAGATAGTGTCACTCCAAAATAGTATTCGTTTTTTACATATATCCCAATGAACATGAATGCATGGATAATCCCTGTCACCATCACATATTGTTGACCTATACAATATATATAAATAAGAAGATTGATATGAGAGCAAATTAGACAACTCTCCATCCTAGTCACAATGTATAAAAATTTAGATAAAATAAAGATCATTGTACACCACGGAACCCTGGTTCATACAAAATAGCGACGTATGCAACATGTCTGTGTCTCAATGCAATTCATGGACGACATATTTTGTTCGGTTGGTGATTTCGAGATACAAGAATAGCTTATCTGTAATGTTATCGTTGACGTACTTTTTACGAATGTGAAATTTAATCGAATGTAGATTTGCGTGGCATTTGATGTATACAAAGAAGAAGGCACTTACTCTGCAGGCAAACCACGCAGTGAATGTACTGAACTGCAAACAAATAACCTTGATTAATGTTATGAAAGTGTTAACCAGTATAATTTCGGGTCAGTAAAACTAGCAGGAATGGACTGTCAACACATCCGATATGTCAGCCGTACATCTGCTACTGCTGGAAATCCGATGAATAAATCTGTTGTAATGTTGTCACCGATTCAGACGTACTTATAAATATATTTTGTTCTGTAACTGTATCCTGCATTAATTTTTTTATTATATAGTTAAACTTATAGTTTATGAGTTGAAAAGTATCAAGTAGAAAACGCTTTTTATATTGACAAATCTTAGTCCATTTGCTAACATTACATGAATCGAATTACTTTACCGTAATAGCAATACTATATATATTTATAGTTCCCTTTAAATTGTTTTAAAAAAACATTAATACCCATCCAACTAAAAAAGTTCAAGTCATCACCTATTAATAAATTATGTTTAGCAAAAATACAATACTGAGAATCGTCTAAACGTTGTATTTTTACTGGGTCCAAGTAGTCGTTTTGATCTTATTGTGTTACATTTGTAAGTGAATAGATCAGTACATGCAGGTATTGTGTCCTTTGTAAAAAGAGAGAAAAGTGATATGTCTCACAAAATGCTAGACAATGCTAATTGAATTACCTTTTTGCTTAAAATAATTTGGATACTTCACCAGCTATAACTTTATAAAACTCCTTCTTTTTTTGTTTGTTTTTTAAGGAAGGGGGTAACACGCACCTGCACTTAGACGACAAGGCAACTGAGATCATCTTTACATGTTGATAGACATGATAGTAAAATATGTAATAGCTTTATTACGTTTGTGACCATTTGATATATATTTGTTTTTTTATATAATCAAATGATGTAATGTTAAACCTTCTCATGATTAATATCATTTCGTGAGTCAGAACAAAAGAGACCCAAACTAACATACTATTCTACAAGGAAAACAATTTGATTTATATCCAATATAAAATTATAATGATTTTTTTTTTAAATCTTGTTTTCAAGACTCTGTCTTCCTCATTTCGCCTATTTCAATGTAAATGATGTAGTTTGGCTTCCTCCTTTAATAAAAAAACTTTTCAAAACTTGACTTAATTTTCTTGCTTACTAATATGTTATTCAAACATATTGTATTTCAATCCTTTATTATTTATACAATAGCTGGCCTTTGTTAAAACCTACTAGATCGTTAAAAAAATAAGATACTGTTTTTCCGTTTGGAGCACCACTATATTGTGTACCTTTAAATAAAATTTGTAGAAAGTTTCTAACCGTTGGGATAGTTTTTTTTACCCACAAGAACACATCTATTTTTGACTGTTTGAAAACTGAATTAAATGGATTAAAATGTCATATGACAAGTAGAGCAAAGATGATTGATCATTTGTGATTTGATTTCTAGCTGAGGTAAATATTTTTCTAATCTGTGAAGTAAAATTAACTATGAACGAAAAATACTTGATAAGGTTTGTGTCGCTAATGACAAATATCTTTGAAAAAGTTTGTATCAAAATAGGTGATCTTATTCATTATATTCAAAACATACAGTGTTTGCATTTGATATATCCAAATGATATTGAAATCATGGATAATTTCTTTTACCATCACATATTGTTGACCTATACAATACCTAGGTATAAATAAGAATATGGATATGAGTGCAAACTAAACAACTATCCATTCAAGTACAGTGTATAAAAAGTTAAAAAAAATAATCATGGTACAACCTCGAACCTTGGCTTAATCAAACTTCCAAATATGCGCCATGTCTGTGTCTCAATGCACTTCATGGATGACATATTTGTTCGGTTGGTGATCTCGAGATACAAGAATAGCTTATATGTAATGTTATCGATAACTATTCTTTTACGATAATGCCATGTGCATGATTTGATCGAATGTGGATTTGCATGGCATTTGATGTATAGAAAATATGAGATGCTTACTCTGCAGGCAAACCTCGCAGTAAATGTACTGAACTGCAAACAAATAAACTTTATCAATGTTATGAAAATGTTAACCAGTAAAATTAAATACCTGAACGTAAAACCAAAAATTGAATCACACTTATATCAGACATCTGTCATATCGAGTTTCGTCTTTATATAAGTTATGTATGAAAAAAATCAATTGTTAATATTGAACCAATCTTACAAGTGTAAAAGTGCTCCAAATAATCAAATCATATTTTTTTGAATCATTGTAAATATTGTTAGGCATTTGTACCATGTTATTTAGGGATAGATATAAATTCGGGTCAGTAAAACTAGCAGGATTGGGCGACCGTGCAAGAGCTGTATAGTAATCGATATGGTTTGACTTTGGCTATTTGTTTAGGACGACTAAGGCCTGCCAATTAAAAACACCATATCATAATGTCTACGCACATAATAATATCAAATACCACGGATTCTCGAGAATGCGAATTTTATAAGTCGTTTTAATTTTTTCTGTTAACCACGATCTGTATACCCATCATAATAATTTTGCATGTGTTTATTATTTAAAATTTTGTAAAATTGGGCAAGCTATCAGTAACTGTAAAATATCGATGTACTAGTGTCTCCTTGGCCACTGGGGCGCAATCAAGATAATCTGACAGTGGAACTGTCTCATATATTGCAGTATCCTTGGAATCAGACACATTGGGGGAAACACATACGTGTACATGTTCTTTCAAGGAATTATCAGAGCATCCAAAGCATTGGGATGAGGAATCCAAGTGCAAACGATTTCTGTCTGGCGATTTTACCATGATGCAAACAAATCTATCAATGGGTTTTCCCATATCTGAAAAATTTGCTTCACTTGTTCAGAGACCATTCTGTCGGAAAACACTTTTCTCGACTCAAATGATCTGCAAAACCATTCTTCTAGCCCATAATAATGGCTGCCTTCAATACTACGTTGTGTTGAAATGCTATCTGCCATAGCTCCTAAGTCAAGTAACATGAATTTGGTGACTTCGTCCCCCCTTGACGATTTATGTATTGTACTACGCTTGTGTTGTCGCTCCTTATCAGAACACATTTTTCCTTAAACACTTTCAGAAAATGCTGGACTATCAAAGTTACAGGTTTCATTTCAAAACAATTTATGTACCAACGTTTCTGTTTTCCCATATGGCCCCATAACCTTTCATTGACTCATCTGTCGTTATGGCCACATTGATTTTCGGCAATTGCAAATATCGGCTTTTCAGCGTGTTGGCTGATTTTTCCACCAATGAAATTGGGATTTCAGATGTTGTGTCAATGTAACATGTGCCAACACAAGTTTGCTGACTTGCCTCCAAAATTTTGAAATGGTCTCATAAACAGACGAGCATTGGAAATCAACTCGATGCATGATGTATCATCCCGAAAATAAAAATAAAATCTAGGGCCAAATTCTGAACTGAAAGCATTATTTCTAGTAATATCTGTAATTTCTCCATCCTTTTTATTGTTGGATAAACTAAGCCCTTGTCTAAATAAAAAAAGAATCCCCGAAGTATGTTATCACTTGACTTGGAACTAGGCTTGATTTGTCTGTGTTTATCATAAAGCCTTGTGAAACCAACATATTGAGACATTTCAGGCGATTCTGAACTAATTGCTGTTGGTCCTGATTGACTATCAACGATTCTTCTAAATATACTGACATTCTGATATTTTGAGGTCTCAGATAAGCAGCTACTACTGACACCAGTTCTGTAAAAATTCGAGGAGCACATGTTGGTTCAAAGCACATTGCTTTCCATTGATAACATTGATTTGGTATGCAAAACCTTATGAACGGACGATGTTTCTGAAATATTGGTTCATGGAAATATGCATCGCTCAGATCTATTGAAATTGACCACTCTCTTGGTTTCATTAGATTTATGACTTTGCTAATTGAGTCCATCTTGAAATGGACTTTCTTTAGATGTGCATTGAATATGGTTTTAAATTTGTCACTGGTCTCATTTCCCGTTTTTCTTTGGCACCAGAAATAGTGTACCGACAAAACCTGTTAGAGATTCCAGAAAAAAAAACACTTTTTCTTTAGCATCCTTTCTAATAAAGATGTTTATTCTGCCAAAAATATAATTGCGTTTTTTGTAAGATATTATTGTTTTCTTGATGCCTGTCTATGCAGGTCTTTGAACAAATTATAATTTGTAACCTTCCTCTATTATTGAAAGTACCCACTAATCTGTTGTTATCATTTTACAATTTTGAAGAACATATTTTATACGCCTCCCTAACGGAATATCTGTACACATCATTAAACATGAGCCAATCTTTGAGTCAACTGTTGTTTTTTCTGGGGATCACAAAAGACCCCCAGCAACTCTGACCGGTCGTGTTGGTCTTGTCTTTATTTGACTCTTTAGCAGGCCCATTATAGCATTGATTGTCTCCCACTATTTGATGTCTTAGGCACATTGGCCCTACTGTTATTTAAGCCTCAAGTCTTACTGGCGTTAACAGTATTATGCTCAACATTGAACTAGGGATTTTTTTTTTGTCAATCTCTGTCAAAATCTGCCCTTCCTTTCCTACCCTGACCTAGTTCAGGTAATAAATCATTCAACTGATCCTTTTATTCCTTGCGCTTTTCAAGGCGTGACTTAAGACCATTTCCAAAAACACATTCACCTGATAGAGGCAATTAATTAGTTTTGTCTTTAATCATGTTACATGTAATACCAGACAAATTCACCAGACCTAAATCATTTGATGCAGCCTTACGTCTTACTAAATGAACATTACATTGCGAACAAATCTTTCACAATTTGACAACATGATTGATTCTCATCGTGTTCTAAAGACGGAGAATTTTCAAGCTTTTCAAGCAGAATGCTCATTGGCTGTTGCATATACTAGCCCGAAATCACATTCATTCGAGACGCCATTTGCCTTTGGAATGAATGTTTCTCAATCTGTTTTATAGGCTGTGTATATAATTGCCTATGGCCAGTATCTCACGACTTTACTGCCATTGGCCCATGGTTCTTTCTCATCATTGGCTCTAGCAAGTCGTCATAACTAGGAGCTTGCAAAAACTTTAAAGCACTATCATGTACAGGAAAGCAACTCCCGTATTCCTCTCTTAAGCGGAAAGTTTCCTGAGTGCTGACACCTCCAGGAATTTTCGAGAATGGTGCCTGATCCATTATCAACCCAACACTACCTTTAACATTACTTGAGGCAATATCCTCACTAAACAAATCTGATTAATCATGATGTCTAATAATAGTATCTGAGCTTAACTCAATATCTTTGATTACATCGTTGAAACGGTTTTTAAATGTACATGTTTCAAAAACTTTCACCTTTTCTGGCAACACTACCTGTTGACTGTTCAATTCTAATTTCGCTCTCATTATCTGACGCATTGTCAGAGCGAATATCACCAAGTATACCCCTTTCTATTTGGTTAACAAGTACAGAAATTTCCGACCTTGCGTCGAAATCTGTATTCCTAGATATTCAAGGAAAACCCAAATCCTCGTCTAGTTTCGAAAACTCGTGGAATAATGGGTCGAAAGTTGTCAGATCTGAGCAAACCTTGTGTATCTCTATTCTGACCCCTTGAATATACATTAGTTACATATCTGGGCATATCTTGTGTATAACTATTCTGAACTACAATATCGTCGTTGATTGCCCCTGTAACATTGGCCAACGATTGCATCATGTTAAATAAAGTCTTTTGGTCATATTCCTGTTGAAATGCAGATGACTTTGGCGTCTTTTTCTTAGCTTTACCAGTGGCTTTAGTTCTGTACATATTTTTCTCAATTGCCGGTAAAAAGATGGCGTATTTGTGTTTACCTGAACCTCCGAATTCTCGTGCACCTCGAGATCGGATTCCATACTGAAATAAATTTAAATTTTCAATTCAACTTAGCAGCGACAAGAACATCTGTTCGCTAGCTCGCAAAAAATATTACTGATTAGAATACCTGTATTTATACCTGTATTGGGGTGTATAACACAAATAGGGTAATCGGACATCCTAGGGATGTTTTTATTTCTAGATCACCTAGATGTTTACGATTAGAACTAGTTAACGCGAATTATATTCTAATTTGATAAATGTCAATTTTCCCTGGTAGGTATAATGAATATTATTTAAATTAAGAATTGCACAAAAAACACCTCTTTTAAATAAATATGTTTCTTTCGAAATATTTCGTGATATAGGCATATTTTGATACATTGCATTTCATTGACAATGTCAAACAAACATAAAATGCATAAGATAAATCTATATTGATAATGACTTGTTTGATGCTACCAACCGTTCTCGGTAGGTGTTTTAGGTGAGACAACAAAGTAGTCAAGAAAAAAGTAGTAAAAGAAACGCAAAAAATTGTAAGTTTGGCAGCATTTTCCAACTGCAGACTAAGAACACAGTTTTGTCATGATGAACAATGTGTTATTCAAAAAATGGGTTAAGGATCCTTCATTGCAATTGATGAACTGTTAAATATTCCAATTTTGAGTTTTTTGGTTTTTAAGTTTGGTAATTTGCAATTTTTTAAATTGATGAAAAGCATCTTATAACACTTATAATTAAAAACAGATAATAAAATTGAGAAAGGAAATGGGGAATGTTTTAAAGCGACAACAACCCGACCATAGAGCAGAAAACAGCCGAAGGCCACCATTATTGTCATCTGAATGTATGGATATAAAATCGACATCGATATTTGATTTCCCCTCGTAATGTGAAGCAAAAATTCTAAATTGTCAATACATTTCGCACAAGTGTCAAATATTCCTTTGATTATGTTGTCGGTGTCGTCGATATCGATGATATCGATTCGATATCAATATTTATTTTTTTCTTTGTAATTTGTAGCATACATTCGGTTGTCTTCATTGTAAATAAGAGTTGCATTTCGTGTACGTGATATTATTAGACTCCTTATTAGTTTGATAGTAAGGATACTAAAACTTTTTTTTAAAGTGGACACGCTTTGGGCAATGCCAATTATCAGAACGGTTGCATGATGCGTAATCAGATATATTTAGGCGATTTGGGATTTTTTAAATCACGTTTTTGGAAACATAGACACGTTAAGGAGTGTCGAAAAATGTTTTCGGGAATGGACACACTTTTGAATGTTACAGATATATAAGTTATGTATGACCAACATATTAACACAAGTCATTGAAAGGATGATTTAATTAAATATCTCAATTACGCAAATTGTCTGTAAATCTTTGTATTGACCATATATTTATGACATACTTTGAAATACATGTAAAGGTTATTGATATCTTTTTACCTTCGCCGTATGCGGCACAACTTTTTGGAATTTCCATCCTAATTGCTCTTCAACTTTGTACTTGTTTGGCTTTATAAATATTCTGATATGAGCGTCACTGATGAGTCTAATGTAGATGAAACGCGCGTCTGGCGTACTAAATAATAATCCTGGTACCTTTGATAACTATTTACACCACTGGGTCGATGCCTTTGCTGGTGGACGTTTTGTCCCGGAGGGTATCACCAGCCCAGTAGTCAACATTTCGGTGTTGACATGAATATCTTTACTGTGGTCATTTTTATAAATTTCCTGTATTTATTCTAATAGTAAAATTATGTAACAACAATAGGCGATATCTTTAACTTCAATATATTATGTTCAGTTATTTAATATGTATTCATTTAGAAAAAGAAATTTAGCCTCACCGAAAGAGTATAAGCATGATAAGTGTTATAGATTACGGAGATATATCAATGTTACAAAAATAAAATAGTATCTTTATATTTACCATTTAACAGTTGAAAGTAACCATTCAGCAAGTGTTTGTATATTTCGTCAATCCATATATATGATTGTCATTATTGATATTACGTACATATGTTTAATATGGTTCAAATTCGGTACTTTTAAAAGAGAAATTGATCAATATTTCACACATAGTCCACTTTAACAACATGAGACAGTACGCTTACCTACTACGGAATTTCCTTGAAATAATATTGTTTTTAATAATTATATCTATTAAAAAATGTATATGTTTGGATGGAAATATTGTGATCATAGATAGATTACATTGCATTTTGCCATACATTGTATGTTAAACAAAACTAGGCATCATTCAAGATATAACTATTTTTAAATCCAGCGTAAAAGGTAAAAACACAAAATACTGAACTCCGAGGAAAATTAAAAAAAAGGAAAGTCCAAACACATCAAGCGAATGGATAATAACTGTCATATTCCTGACTTGATACCGGTATTTTCTAATGTAGAAAATGGTGGATGGAACCTGGTTTTATAGCTAGCTAAACCTCTCACTTGTATGCCAGTCCCATCAATTCCAATACTTTGTCAACGATGCATGAACAAAACAAACATACTCAAAGAGTAAAAATGTCAAAAATAGGGGTATAGCAGTCAATATTGTGTTATCATCTTAATATCACTATAAAAACAACAAATGTAACGAAGAAGCACAAACAGGCATACATTAAATTTAACATACTCATTTTGCTTATCTTATACGACTTTATTTATCGATGCAAAGTCTACCCGTAAAGGACGGAAGGTTGTCGGTACTGGTGTAAAATTGCGCGTTTGAAATTCGCACAGGTAGACAAAAAATAATTTTGTCGTTCAAAGTATGACGGCATACATAAATGCAAAGTCACGTAAAGTAGATATAACAAAAAAATAGACTTAACAGTAAAAGTAAGAATACTAAAAAAAATAATGTGTGGTTCAAAGTGTGACGGGATACATAAGTACAGATTCACGTCAAATGTATATCATAAAAACAGACTTAACAGAAAAGTAGTATTATTGAATAAAAATGAACCTTGTTTAATCACTGGGAGAGGCACAACCATGCAACACATGGTAAACTAATTGAAATATATTAAAATATTAGTGTTGCTTGAAATGAATAAACAAATGCATTTTATATCGAATATTAGGCTGTTTGCATATACATATTGTAAAATACCAGCTGTGAGTCACATTATGAATGTGTTTGCCGGTAGAGTTCATTGAACGAGTTCAAAATGTTATACATACTGCGTCGATATAATTTAAAACTCAATTTCGACAATCAGAAAGTTGAATTTAATTTTAATAATGATTAGTATTGTAGTGTATCTGTAACAGTTTATAATATAATATCTTCAGTAATGACACCACAAAATGCGACCAGAGTAAGGGGGTAAGCGAACTCGTTAAAACAGTGATTAAACGGATTTTGAATTAAGATGTATCATATCTTACTTCCAAATATGTCTATCGAATTTGGATACGTGAATATCACTCCCTGTTCATTTTTTTCTTTAAAATTAAAGTGTATGTCTATTTTTTTAACGAATGAAGATTTACATTTGACAATGTTTTTTTCTTTTCAAAATACATGTAAACCGTTATACATCAAACTTAAGAAATGTGGCATCAACGCTAACAAATCGTGTTTGATATACAATAGGTAAACCTGCTCAATGATTATGATGATTTTACAAGTGTAGACCTCTTCTTTTAGATATTTTAAAGGGGCACTAGCTACGAGTTAAATAAAAATCTAAAGTTTGATTTTGTTCTGTTCAATCAAAAAAGAAACTAAAAATAGTTAAATAACAATTCGCTTTTTGCAGCCAAAAAGGTTCAATTTTGTCAAATTACGCTAAGAAACATTGATAATTAGTCATTCACTTGCAAGTAAATGAGTCGACCTCTTTAAATCCGTATTCATGTGAACTTAAATTTAACACCTAGCTACAGATTGACAACGCATGCGTTGTACGTGTACTGGTTATTTAAAGAAAAAAATGTCAATGAAAGTGAAACTACGGTAAATCATTTGATTACTAATTAGATACACATAAATCATTCTTATACGGTTAAAAACAATGAGAAACATATATTTTTAATCTATAAAATAAAATCAAACAGACCTATAAAAATTCAATTGCACGTGTTGGTTAAATCTATACATATCTTTATTTATGTTTACATCGCTTATATGATCATGTGAGGTCAAATCGATAGTTAATAAGATGGCGTATGGACTAAAATGCACACGAAACGAACCTATATATTATCTACCCCATGCTTTGTAAACTGTTTATTTTAGACTTTTGATAGTTTGGATAAATATTTTGAGTCAAATCGGTGACCATGAATTTGACAGCTTATGTCCCTTTAACTAACGCAGATCCAAACCTTAAATATTTAATGTTACACCGTTTAAAATGAAAATGTGCTCAATTTAATAATAATTTTAAAGACTATTTTATAGTTTATCAAAGGTACGATGCCTATGATTTAATACGCAAGACGGGCGTTTCGTTTAAACACGACCTACCAGTGATGCTTATAACCAAAAAAAGTACGAAAACTAAACAAGTATAAAGTTGAGGACCAAAAATTCCAAGAAGTTGTTCAACATATTTCTATGGCTTTGACATTCGTTTTTTTTTTTTAAATATGAAATAATTAGAGCTGAATACGATAAAACTATAGGGCATATTGCATGTATTGTGGAAGGAAAAAAAAGTATATGTATATGTATATGTCGGTGTATTTCATCATTCAAGTGATTCCTTGTACCGTAGTCAGTAGGACAACCGGGTGTGCCTTTTCGGCTAAATATGATTCGGCGGCACTAAGTAGTCCTACGCCGAAAATTGGACTATTTTGCGTCGGCCAACGTCAACTGAAAAATGGCGCACTTTTTTTTGTTGTTTAAATTCGTTTGCGGCAAAGTGCAGACGATAAATACTGTCGATTTTAAGCATATCTACATGAGAAAAATATATGAGTTTACATATTATTTTCATTTTTGATCATTGAAATATAAAGAAATCTTATTTTTGTACATCTGAACATATAATTTCGGATTTTGATTTGTTTGCACTGTAGGATTAAATGGCTATATCAAAAATGGGAACAAAAAAAT
Organism: Mytilus edulis; assembly: GCF_963676685.1. Classification (NCBI taxonomy): domain Eukaryota; kingdom Metazoa; phylum Mollusca; class Bivalvia; order Mytilida; family Mytilidae; genus Mytilus; species Mytilus edulis. The sequence goes on along the minus strand of NC_092357.1, from coordinate 3,667,641 downwards.
ACCTATCCTTCGATTTACTAAAAAATTTTACAACCTATTCTCGCGAGTTGTTGGCATCGAAATTCGTAAAAAACAGAGGTGTCCATGCCAGGGCAAAAATTTGTTCCCATTGTTAAGTAGGGGTTTCAATCTTTTATAGGTTTTTCCTTGCATGGTCGGTAGATTTGAAAATTGGAAAAATCTCTGTTTTAAAAAAAAAACACATTCAAATATCATTAAAAGGTGAATCATTAGGTATAAAACCTCTTTAAATATAGCAGTTTGTGTCACTGAATTGTAAAATTATAGATTTTTTTTCGAAATTGAAGAAGACGCCATTTTCGGCTATTTTTCCATTACGTCTATTGATATGCTAAAATTACGAGGTGTTTCTAAAAAATCTCCGCCTCAATTTTTTTAAAACTTTCATATGCTTATCTTTGGTACAAAATGTATGTGTCATAAGAAAATAAAGCACTTCACTTCTATAGAGTAGAAATGGAGAACGGTCATCTGTATTTTGTATGTCCCCACTATGGGGGCGTGGTCCTCCCTTAATCTTGTTTCTGAAGTATACGATAGTAATTCATCTCTCGAAAATAATTATCCACTAAAAATAGTTGAAACAGTTACATATTGTCAATTATATGTTAAGACATCAATATATTTTACCTGCTTGCGATTTTTTAAGCAGAATTGCAGGAATCGACCTCAACCGAAGTTGTGTCAGTATATAGATAAACATTGTCAATTTCCGGCGTTGAAAATGCCAACGTAAAATGTCATTAAAAGTTTGATTCTTTTCTTCTAAAAGAAAGTGTTAGACCTAAACCATCATGGGACCCCGACTGATTTGTTGAAATCATAATCGTACTTTAACTTAAAGTTTACAAAGTAACTTATCAAAAACAAGATTTATTCCGTGAATATTGTTACCTTCCGCTGAGTTTTTAATGAACATTTAACCTGGTTAGGTCATAGAAAAGCTATTGATATTCCTTTCGTTAGGAGGGATGACCATTTTCTTTTTTACGTAGGTGGTGGGAATTCAAAAGAAATCCTGGTCCGTTCACAATAGTACTTGTTCGTCCTGGGTGCTTTGTCCTCATACCCATTCGCCTTGTTCTTTTTTTTCTTTTTCTCTTTAATGTGAATTATTTGAATAAAGTATGTAAAAGTTAGTTGACAATTTTGTACATAATCCGCATACGCCAACATGTTGGAGATAATAGGATTTTTTTTCTGGATTGACTATTTATTTGCATCCATTGCTACACATGCATTTATTGCTAACATATTTTCACTTTTGCATACAGATGCAGAATATTCCTTTTCAGCCTGTCTTGTGTCATGTAACAGGGTCTTTTATACGTGTAGCTCACTAACTACTTTTTGTTCTACTAATTGTTGAAGGCTGTCAGAGATCTTTATTTTTTAACCTTTATAGACATTAGATATCTGGTGGAGTGTTGTACGTCTCATTGGCATTGCTCATACCCCAACTATAAATGTTCATATTAAAACTGTTATCAAGCAAGGCAAACTGAAAGGTAACTGTATGTATTACCTTGAATAAATAACTACTTACAAAAAACAATTCCACATGTAAAAAAAAATAAAAGAAATATAATTTCAAATGATACAATGTAGCTAGCCTTATGGAATATTTGTGTAAGCTGTGCATCTCTTCTCACCTTTTAGTGACGGGTGCCTATTTTATATGGTTGGCTGCTTCATATCTGGTGATAAGATCTATATGTAGTTATGCAGTGTTGAATACTGGTCCCCATCCCCAAATTGATAGGAATAAATAAAACAATTTTTGTTTCACTCAATCTCAACAGCAAGGCAAAAGTGAAGTAAATCAGTATAAGCATATGATACTATTGGTTCTGGTCATGTTTTCTGCTCTTTGGATGGGTTGGTATCTCTTTGACACATCGCACATCTACATTCTCAATTTTAAAGATTATTCAAGTACATATATGTGATATGTGATCAATATCCAAAAATGAGCTTATTTGATAAAATTCAGCCTTGCGACACAATTTCTTGAAAAAAGTACCAAAGCAAAATACATCAGGAAGAAAGTCGAATAATTCTGGAATGGCAAAACGTGAATTTGCCAAAAAATAAAAGCCAGTTTTTTTTTTAAATTACAATCATGCAAAATAATAGGGAAACACTTGAGGCCAGAGGGAATATATATTCGGTTGTGAGAAGATTAAATAAAAGTAAAAACACAAAAATACTAAACTCGGAGGAAAATTAAAAAAAGGAAAATCAAAATTACGGATTTTGTAATAGTTTTAGATCTTGGACATTTCCCTTTGGGGGCTGTATCTCTTCTTGTTGTTCCACATGACTGGGATCCATGATGTAAATCAACTATTTGAAGGCAATGTTTGTTCAACGTTGTTAGTTTGCTGCCTAGGACGCACAAGCTGTGTTGCGTAGTGTCAAGGTAACAGCTACGAACGATGCTCCGTTGTATTTCCTGTTCAGGAGAAGTGTAGGTTGTTGTCAATTTACTAGCACGAAACGTTCTCCTTGAAACTACGTTGTTGGTCTGTTGACTGTCGTGGAGTGGCGTACGTTATCCAAGAAAAACAACAGGCAAATTGTAGCTTTTTCACTGTACTGGCCGGATCAGTGAGTGTAACCAAGATGACTGGGTTCAAGTAAAGATAAAACAATCAGGAGCTGACTTTTACTTCACTACCAATCCAAATGATGAAAAACTGAAAGTACAAATATAAATACAATTAAAAACCAATTGTTCAGAGAACAATTGAAGGTCTTTCCATCAAAACAATGTATTTTGGTATGAAAAGTTGTGAAACTAAGTTTAAAATGTCATTTCAATCGTCAAATGATAGCTCCTAGTAAGCTGATCCAAAAATATATTGTTTCCATACATTTTTTTTAAATAAGGGAGATAATTTGTTACTTCCGGTTTGAAAAATGTTACTTCCGATTATATTTGAATATTTACTTGACACTGATTCCAAAAATATCTGGTTCTATATACTTTTATATTAAAAAGTACAAAAAAATAGCTATTTCCGGTTTACAAAAGGTCACTTCCGGTTGTTCTTTACAAGGTTAAATGGTTTGATATCTTTTTCTAAAAGTTGTATATCTTTATCATGTATACATATAGAATAAAAGCAAAGGTCAAAATCTAGAACGTCAAATTAAGCTATGACCTTGAGATCAGTTTCAAGGTCATAAACCAAGGACCTCAAATCAAAAGACCATAGGTCTTTATTATATTTAGTTAATGAGTTATATCACCAAACGCGTATTTTTAAATACAAGAGGGGAGAAAACTCCCTTTTACATTCAACGTACGCTTGCAATCAAAATTTACATCTTACGACATGTCGCAACTAACAATTTAGTAAAAATAATTTGTTGATATCTTATACAGTCTTTGGATATAAGTGAAAATAAGCCAAATTCAAATATTAGAATATGACCTTGACCTTTGACCTTGACCTAATTTTCATTTTTTGGGACCAAGGACCTCAAATCAAAAGATCCTAGGTCTCTATCACTTATGATTTATAAGATAGAAATTCATATCACTTATATCAGATGCATAAGGGGAAATAACTCTCATATGGAGCGGTCATATCGCTTCGGTCAAAATAGGACAAATCATGCGAAGGATATAACGAGCAATTTTGTAAAATAAATTTGTCATAATCTTTTACGGTTGCGAAGGAGATGCGCTAACAAGGAACACAGTGTTTGGGGAGATAACTCCTACAAAGAAAAGTATTCGTTTACGCGGGGTAAATTTCAAAAGTGCATAAACTGTTCGATATCATATACCAAATATCTAAGCGACATATTGCGAAACAAATGTTTATCGCAAGAACAAAATTAGGCGGAAGAAAAAAAAAAAAAATAATCAGAAGAAAAACAATAGGTCTTTCCACAGAAAAGTGGAAAGACCTAATTTACAATGTGTTCAATGGTAATTAATGTCCATTAAAAATACAGATAAACAGTTCGTAGATATATAAAGCTGTTAATGTTCTTTATAATGATAAAAAGATGAATATTCTTGCACACATCGGGTTGTCTTGAATTAAATCGTGTAATCACAGATACGAACAGTGTGAACGGTAAAATGTTCATAGTTTCTTTATAACATAGGAAATTATATTAAACAGTTCATCGCTGATGTAAAGACATGATTTGTAATGTTTTAAATGTAACACGCTGTGGTTAGCCACGAATTGTTCCTTTGGACAACGTGTCTGATGAATGTTCCTTGAAGTTGTGCTCACGACTCGCTGAGCAGTTTTACGTCACTCAGAAGAGAGGGGAAAGTAACACGGATTCCTACACTGTCCTGTATAAAACTCCTTAAACTGGCGCACATAAAGCGATGTACGCAATGAAAAGTTAACAATATAAAATGATGATCAAATGAAAAATAAATGATGAATAAGTTCCAGAACAAAATTTGTTTTGTTCAAAGTTATAATGTTTGAATTATAATTCGATTACAATTCATTCAACTTATATAAGCTGAACACATTCCGATGAAAAACAAAGGAATCCAAATTCAGCGCAAACAAGTTTTTTCTTCAGTTCTGTTCATTCACTATATCTAAATATGTAATACTTTTTTTTCTCAATCGACTGCTGAGCATTCGATATTGTTGATTTTTTTTGTTCAAAGTCCAATTGTTTTCACATTTTTGTCCTCTTTTCTCATTCACCTAATAAGAAATAAAAACCTAGACAAAATTTGAAGTAATTGCACTAGTATAGCTAATACATATTGCATTTTAATTATGTTTTATAAGTAAAGCTCTGTTTAAAGGGCCAAAATAAGAGGGGCAAAGATACCAGATGGACACTCAAACTCAAAAATCGAAATAAACTGACAAAGCCATGGCTAAAAATGAAAAAAGACAAAGCGACAAACAATAGTACATATGACACAAAATAGAAAACTTAAGAATAAGCAAAACGAACCCCACTCAAAACAGGGGGTGATCGCAGGTGATCTGGAAGGGTGAGCAGATCCTTCTCCTCATGTTGCACCCGTCGTGTTAACAAATCCGATAAATAGTATAATTCGGTCGGTCACCATGGTGATGGTGAAAGGGAAGGTAGTTGCAGTTACGACGTAAGGAACATATCCGATATCATCTATGAAACGGTTATTCCATAACGGTTAACCAACTCGTGATGGTGTCCGTAAAATTTACGAAGGAATGATTTCAACTTCACCATTTGGAACGTCTGGTTTGATAGTATCCTTGTGAGCAGCAACCCTTTATCAAGAAAATTATGATAGGATACAATCACGGGAATATCGTAACATTTGGGATATATATGTAGGACTCTAAAGTGCAATGGGGACTCTAAAGTACGATGGTCACGCTAAAGTATAGACGTAATAAACGTACTATGGATTATGACGTTAACAGTTTTTTATACAAACAAAAAATGAACATGCCGAAAGATAAATGTAGAATATTTGATAAACAACTTTAAAGCAAATGTCCATGACTTACTCAATTTAAACATGATAACCGTATTTTATCGGCTGAAGCAAATGTGTTTTTTTCGGTGCTAGAAAAAGGACTTTTGTTCTGCAGTCGACCATCTTACTATACAGATACAAAAGTATACGCATAAGTATCCTTTATCCTGTTTCTATTTGAAGCTAACGGATACATTGAAATCATTGTTTGTGTTGCAGTTTACTTTGCCGTCTCCGTTCAAATATTGTAGATTTTAATGAAAAGTAAAGTCGGTAAAATAAAGGTACGTCATGTTTCCATTCGTAAATCATTACTTGTCTGCTAAAAAATTAGAACGAATTTTGTATTTGTAATTTACAATGACGACTTTGAGAGGAGATGTTCATATTAGTGATAGACCTTGACCTAATTTTCATTTTTTGGGACCAAGGACCTCAAATCAAAAGATCCTAGGTCTCTATCACTTATGATTTATAAGATAGAAATTCATATCACTTATATCAGATGCATAAGGGGAAATAACTCTCATATGGAGCGGTCATATCGCTTCGGTCAAAATAGGACAAATCATGCGAAGGATATAACGAGCAATTTTGTAAAATAAATTTGTCATAATCTTTTACGGTTGCGAAGGAGATGCGCTAACAAGGAACACAGTGTTTGGGGAGATAACTCCTACAAAGAAAAGTATTCGTTTACGCAGGGTAAATTTCAAAAGTGCATAAACTGTTCGATATCATATACCAAATATCTAAGCGACATATTGCGAAACAAATGTTTATCGCAAGAACAAAATTAGGCGGAAGAAAAAAAAAAAAAAATAATCAGAAGAAAAACAATAGGTCTTTCCACAGAAAAGTGGAAAGACCTAATTTACAATGTGTTCAATGGTAATTAATGTCCATTAAAAATACAGATAAACAGTTCGTAGATATATAAAGCTGTTAATGTTCTTTATAATGATAAAAAGATGAATATTCTTGCACACATCGGGTTGTCTTGAATTAAATCGTGTAATCACAGATACGAACAGTGTGAACGGTAAAATGTTCATAGTTTCTTTATAACATAGGAAATTATATTAAACAGTTCATCGCTGATGTAAAGACATGATTTGTAATGTTTTAAATGTAACACGCTGTGGTTAGCCACGAATTGTTCCTTTGGACAACGTGTCTGATGAATGTTCCTTGAAGTTGTGCTCACGACTCGCTGAGCAGTTTTACGTCACTCAGAAGAGAGGGGAAAGTAACACGGATTCCTACACTGTCCTGTATAAAACTCCTTAAACTGGCGCACATAAAGCGATGTACGCAATGAAAAGTTAACAATATAAAATGATGATCAAATGAAAAATAAATGATGAATAAGTTCCAGAACAAAATTTGTTTTGTTCAAAGTTATAATGTTTGAATTATAATTCGATTACAATTCATTCAACTTATATAAGCTGAACACATTCCGATGAAAAACAAAGGAATCCAAATTCAGCGCAAACAAGTTTTTTCTTCAGTTCTGTTCATTCACTATATCTAAATATGTAATACTTTTTTTTCTCAATCGACTGCTGAGCATTCGATATTGTTGATTTTTTTTGTTCAAAGTCCAATTGTTTTCACATTTTTGTCCTCTTTTCTCATTCACCTAATAAGAAATAAAAACCTAGACAAAATTTGAAGTAATTGCACTAGTATAGCTAATACATATTGCATTTTAATTATGTTTTATAAGTAAAGCTCTGTTTAAAGGGCCAAAATAAGAGGGGCAAAGATACCAGATGGACACTCAAACTCAAAAATCGAAATAAACTGACAAAGCCATGGCTAAAAATGAAAAAAGACAAAGCGACAAACAATAGTACATATGACACAAAATAGAAAACTTAAGAATAAGCAAAACGAACCCCACTCAAAACAGGGGGTGATCGCAGGTGATCTGGAAGGGTGAGCAGATCCTTCTCCTCATGTTGCACCCGTCGTGTTAACAAATCCGATAAATAGTATAATTCGGTCGGTCACCATGGTGATGGTGAAAGGGAAGGTAGTTGCAGTTACGACGTAAGGAACATATCCGATATCATCTATGAAACGGTTATTCCATAACGGTTAACCAACTCGTGATGGTGTCCGTAAAATTTACGAAGGAATGATTTCAACTTCACCATTTGGAACGTCTGGTTTGATAGTATCCTTGTGAGCAGCAACCCTTTATCAAGAAAATTATGATAGGATACAATCACGGGAATATCGTAACATTTGGGATATATATGTAGGACTCTAAAGTGCAATGGGGACTCTAAAGTACGATGGTCACGCTAAAGTATAGACGTAATAAACGTACTATGGATTATGACGTTAACAGTTTTTTATACAAACAAAAAATGAACATGCCGAAAGATAAATGTAGAATATTTGATAAACAACTTTAAAGCAAATGTCCATGACTTACTCAATTTAAACATGATAACCGTATTTTATCGGCTGAAGCAAATGTGTTTTTTTCGGTGCTAGAAAAAGGACTTTTGTTCTGCAGTCGACCATCTTACTATACAGATACAAAAGTATACGCATAAGTATCCTTTATCCTGTTTCTATTTGAAGCTAACGGATACATTGAAATCATTGTTTGTGTTGCAGTTTACTTTGCCGTCTCCGTTCAAATATTGTAGATTTTAATGAAAAGTAAAGTCGGTAAAATAAAGGTACGTCATGTTTCCATTCGTAAATCATTACTTGTCTGCTAAAAAATTAGAACGAATTTTGTATTTGTAATTTACAATGACGACTTTGAGAGGAGATGTTCATATTAGTGATAGACTGTGTGAACGGCAAGCTACACACATTATCCAAATATGTGATACCGGCCTGAATAAAAAAAAAAATTCTTTCTCAGGATACAGGATAAATAGATTTTTGTCACACCTAAAGAACCATTTTAGCAATTATTACGTTCTTCTTTAAAACAATGATCACTTAATATAAAAAAGAAGATGTGGTATGAATGAGACAACTGTCCACAAGAGACCAACATGACACAGACATTAAAAACTATAGGTCACCGTACGGCCTTCAACAATGAGCAAAGCCCATACCGAATAGTCAGCTATAATAGGCCCCGATAAGACAATGTAAAACAATTCAAACGAGAAAACTAACGGCCTTATTTATATAAAAAAAAATTAACGAAAAAACAAATATGTAACACATAAACAAACGACAACCACTGAATTACAGGCTCCTGACTTTGGACAGACACATACATAAATAATGTGGCGGGGTTTAACCATTTAAGTGGGATTCCAACCCTCCCCCTAACCTGGGACAGTGGGATAAAAGTACAACATAAGAACGATAAAAATCATTTGAAACAGGCTTAAATCATCAGATAGACACAAATACAAGTGGACGTGGCCGGGTACTTATACATCCCGACACAAAAAAACACAATGAACAGATCTGAGAGTACTCGAGTTATCTGACAGCTAGTTCAAAGACACTAACAACTAATAAAATAAATCATGCATCTAAGACTAAACTATCAATTCGTACACATCCAGCATCCTACCGGTAATTATAAAGCCTATCAAATATGTCATGTACTAGCTTTCGCATGAAAACTATTTTTTAAATCCGTGTTCTTTAATACTTTTAGCCCTTTAACATTACCCTTTTAGTCCATCGCATTTTAGCGTGATAAACCGTCGTACTTTAGCTAACAAACAGACTTCGCACTTTAGCGTAATACACTATTGTACTTTAGCGTAGACCATCGCACGTTAGGGTGACCATCTCACTTTAGAGTACCATCGTACTTTAGAGTCCTACATAGATACCCCGTATGCAGGTGCTGCTGGAATGTTGCTACTTAGAAATTGAAAGTTCACAATGGAAAGCTGAAATCATCTCTTTTGTCGTACAGTTTTGTTTTCAAACGACCCTCATTGTCAATTTCTAGATGTAAGTCAAGATATGAGGCCGACTCAATTGTATTTGTTGTATCCTTTATCTCTAGTTCAATATTCTTTATTTTTAGTTCAATATTCTTTATCTCTAGTTCAATATCCTTTATCTCTAATTCAATATGCGTTCAACATAGTCAGGAAATTTGGAATTATTTAGTGAGAGAACATAATCTATTTAGCGGAAAGTAAAGTTAAAGGATATTGCTAATGGCTTTTCAATCTTCTTAAGAAGTTCCTGTATGAAGCCAACAGGTGAGACCATGTAATAATATAAATACAGTTTTTCAACACACCAATTTACAGACTTTATGAACATAAATCTTAACAACAGTTTGCATTTGTTTGTTTTTTTTCCTTTTTGACCTTTTAACAATGTTTTAAGTAAGATACATTCAATTCTGTAAACTATGTGACCGGTCTGAAGCCGCGAGTGAAAGACTTGCTTAGTATTTTACTGAAGGCACTGTTGTCAGATTCTATTCTTTACAGAATAAAAATCATAATTTCTTTAGCGGTTTAATAGAATTGCTCGGTGTTAATTGATTTGATTTATTAAATTCTGTTATATGAATGAAATCGTGAGAAGTAGAATGTTATTTGTAAGTAAACATCAAGTTCATCTTTCTTTACAGAAATATTACGATCAGCATGGCAACACACAGCAATAAACTTGGCGAGGTAATATTTAACCTAGTGGTAAAAAGTTATATAGAAATTTAAACATGATATATAGCTTTAGAAAAACAAAATGCACAATGTTTCAAGTAATTCTCATTGTTTTGAAATACAAGGAAGGACTGTTAACATCACAAAAGGTGTGTCCGATGTGATGATCTTTATTTATGACCTCTTGGCTTATAAATGTTAAACAGGGTGGTATAGTGATTGGGGCTTAGAATTGTGCTTTCGTTCAAATGTAAACTTTACAATATTTGCTTATCAACTTCAAATCAACTATGTGTGAGGCATCTTATTGGTGTCTACATTTATCTACAGGGTTTTTATTAATCGTTTCCGTACGTTAATATGTTATGTATCAACATATATATAAATTTAAGCTTGCATTTGTGATATAAAGGAAATTTAGCGACGAAAATAACCTAAAATATCTAGAAAACAATAAAGAAACATTGTACAATTGCTGTCATCCGATACGTGCCCTATAAAACATAAAAATCCCATTTAATTTAGAGTTGTCAGTTGTGGTCCTTATACGAATACTGTCTTAGTAGTTGACAGTAATCTACTTAGTGACAAAACAGACAGAAAGACAAAACAAGGAATCAGCCTGTAGTTGAAATCACAAACTAAGTAAGTCGGAAACAACCACTGAAACATATAATATTTAAACTTTTAAACACAAGAGACTGATTTTCAAGAACTATGGTATATTCAATAGAATTCAATAGAAATAAAAAAATTAATTAAACATGTATATGTTTTTGCAAATATATTAAACATAGAATAAATAACCAGTCCCTTGTCTTAATGAATATAAAAAATCTTGCTTCAACAGTGCAGAAAATAAAATATGCTGTCCTCTTAGATTGCTAAAAAATAAATAACCGATCCAAAACAAATCCCTCTGCTCCCTAACTCCAGAATATCAAATGGTCGTCCTCTTGTCACAACTCTCGTATGGCAACATTAATCGCTGTATTATTCTGTCTTATTCTGGTTGGATTCCCAACACCTGAACTTTTGCTAATAGATGATAAAGCCCCTATGAAAATAAATAGTATCATATGGACATAAGTATTTCTAGCCATACATTCATCACGACATGACACTAACTATGTGGGAAAAAAAGAACGAATACAGTACTTATTCTAATACAGGAGACAGTTAGATAGTTGTTAAGACCGATGGCTGCAGTGCTCAAAATTCCGGGTTTGATTCCTGCTCTGGGTGCGAAACATTTTATTCCTCGGAAGGGTTGATTTTCACCCTTCCCCCTCACATCGATATCTCGGAAACAAATACCAGAGTTCGAATGTTGGGGCCTCGTTGACCTGAAAATCAATCTTATGATTATTATTCGGTTTGTCCAAGATGAGCCCCCTGGTTCTCTACGAATTCGTCGGCTTTCTAAACCATAATTACATACTGCCCGATGTCCTAGCGTTCCCTTTGTGAAGAGGTGGGGATTTCCCTTCTAGGTGTATTCCCACCAAATCACAGTATGTCACATTTGATTGCATACGAAAAAGGGTGAAAAAACAGACTCTCTTAAAATTGACAGTTGTAGGAAATGTATCCTGCAGTATTGTCGGTGTTTCAAAGCACCATTATTCTTAAATTATTATTTTTTTATAGAATATATTGGATACTTGAGGGTACATGGTTACTCATTATAAAGCTTGCATACGAGAAGAAAATGGGTAAAAATTTGATTGGTTAACATCCCAGTGGCAGATACAACAAAAGAGGGGGGTCCGGGGATTAGAATCTCCTTTTTTTCGGACGATCAATGCATGTAAATGGGGTCATATGGTTCGAACCCATTTTATCCTGGAAACCCTTATTTTAAATTACTGGATCCACCCCTTCTTCGAGCAACGTTTTTTGTCTTCTAAGCAATGAAACAGTATGTGCAGTGTTTTATATAGTCCTGGACAGGATAAAACTTTACTCCAGCCAAATAAACTCATCATAGATTAACATTTTGTGTTCGCACTAGAAGCGAGTTTCGTCTAACATGGACTCATCAGTGACACTCGAATTAAAAAAACAGTTAAAAAGGCCAAATAAAATACGAAGTAAAGTTTTGCAAAATTATCAAAAGGGAGTATACATGAATTCTGTACCTTCGCAGCTCTCAAGTGGTTCATCGAATAACGGAGGAATTTACCAGTACCTTCATGCATACTTACTGACTGATTGATAATTTTCTGCGTGAAAAATTATTTCAATTTCGAAAGTTCCATGTCTATATAATTGTATCTTTCAGAGACAAGTAACTCGCGTCTGACTATCGGCCTGTCAGATTGTAGGACGGACAGTCGGATAATGGGACTGTCGGCCCCCGTCGAACATGAACATTTGATTTCTTATATTAAAGACACGTCTTTCCTCGTGATACTAGTGTGCTATCGAATCATTTTTAGCACCAACGGTGGACAAGGTTTTTTTTTTAAATCGGTAGTAAACGTATTATAGAAAGTCCACCATCCTCCTACAGGAAGTGTACTGATCGGATCCTTCAAGTACACGTTTGGAAAACGTGATATTTTTTGAGGCCCCGATGTTGATAAGTATTGTGTTTTAATTACTTGATTATGTCTATTCATTATATTAATTATTTTAAATACGAACAGTTGTTTTATATTATACAGGATCTACTGAGCGCTGTTAGGCGGGGAGACACGCAAGAAATAAAGAGATGTTTTAAGGAAGGAGCAAATGTTAACTACCAAGATGATGTGAGTTACGTGAATAGTATACAAATACACTTTTCATTTGTTTGTTTCATTTTTCACTTTGATATTTTATTCAGTACTTGAAATCTGTTTCATGTACAAATACAAAACACTTTAAAACTGGCAAGTATATGTCGTTTCCAGGTCTGAAATATTCATTTCTTTATAATCGTAAGCATTACATCACATATATTTTTCAAAGAGATGTTGATGTATATAAGATAACCTTTAAACATGTTAAAGTAAAGCTTCAGTTTTTATTTATATTTTTAAACACAATTCATAAAATAATCATATAGTTTGGTACTTAGATGAATAGATTATACACATATTAATATTCGGCAAAATCCGGATCACATGATGTATCATCCCGATATAATAATATCTGTCTAAGGGCCCGAGAGATGATATTGGGCGAGAGTGATACGACATGTGCTAACCCTAATTTGGAGAAAAATTTGCAATTTAATGGTTAGGCTGTTTATCTATATTAAGAAAACTTGGTGATTTAATGTATCAATCAAAATAATTAAACAAATATAATTTGGGTTTTTTTTAGAATCAATTTTTCTAATCAGCCATTTAAGGGGAGATACCTGTTAATAAAAAAAATATACTGAAATAAAAGGGATTTTTTTAAAATATTTACTTGTAGCAAAAAAAAAAGTTCGGTGACACCATGTTTACTTTTTTATTTTCTTAAAACATATTATAAAACCTATCTTTTCACAATTTATTTCTAAAGTTAATTTTATGTAATTTCTTTTATGCGCACAAATGTCTTTTTTACATTTTCAAATATAAATACCGTAAGATGGTGCCACAGAAACATCCAAAAACGAAAAAAATAACAATAGGAAATGAAAAATCGTCCCATTTGTCATAATTTTTTAGTGTGAAGATTCCCGTATTAAACCGAAATATCTAAATCTAGGAAAGGAGTATACAGTCATACACAAGAGAACACTTGGAGATTAATTCGTAAAATTTGCATTTTTAAATATCGAAAATTAAAGTTTTACAATATCGGGCTTTATGTATATTCAGTCAGATTCACAACTGTCATAACTGACCAATTTTCGTATTTTTCTGGGTTTGTTGCTGACTATTGTATTTTTCCTCAACCGGATTTCCATCAATAATTATGACATTCCCTGTCATATTAATACATTCAGTATTGAAGGCACTGATTAATTCTCAGACGTAATGCGACTTGTAGGGACACCCATGTCAGTGTTTTTTTTCTGAACTAAGTTGCTAGATTTCTTGCATTTATTTATAGCATTATATATTTATATCAAGTTATTCATACTTTTCAAAGTTTTCTATGTCACACAGTTAGTTTTCAATCATTTCTTGGCGCGCTCTTGCTAATACATAATGTCATCATCATCATCATCATCATCATCATCATCATCAGGAATTGTATCATCACCATTGAGGTAAGCAGTACTATCACCTGGTTGAATTTTATTCATTTGTCAATGCACTTGGATTTAGCTGACAAATTACAGCGTTCCTGATTAAGATCAATAAAGACATGTGGATCAGACGCATACACGTTATCAAGTGTTATTTTCTATAAACCGTTTGCCGAACAGAATTTCAAACGTCAATGTAAAAATATGAATTAATTGATTATTCTTCTTAATTGGAAATTTGTATGTCAACACTGCAATTCAGTACCATTAAACTTTGAATAATCATGCTTTGTATTAATTTTCTGACGACTATCTTTTTTTTATTTATGCTATAGCATTATTATTCTGAAATAACAGATTCGGTTGCTACACAATATTTCCAACTGGTTAATATTTGAATATATATCACATGGAATTGAAAGTAGAAAATACTAAGAAAATGTTTGGGTACAGCCTTCATTGTGTTTCAATTTGAATGATGATGCTTTTTATAATACGGATTTTTAATGTTTTGGACTAATTAACGTCATATTACACTCGAATTTCATGTACAATTGGTAATTTCTTATTCAAATTTGATTGAATTGAAATAGTGCGACACTGTGTTGTTTTATTCTGTTTTTTTTACAGTAGTTGATTTCGTTATCATTCAATGCTACTTTAAAACGGTTGTATGTTTTTATATTTAGGATAATGACACTTTACTTCACAATGCTGCATGGAACGGTTCCACAGAAATCACCAAATTGCTAATTGATGCTGGTATTGATATCAATGCAAAGAACAAGGTAAGGGGATGATAAACCAAAATCAAAACACAAAACACCATTTACGCTATCAAACCAGGTTTAATCCACAATTTTCAACATTTGAAAATATGCCTGTACCAAGTAAGGAATATGACAGTTGTCCATTCAATTGATGTGATTTGCAATTTGATTAGCGAAATTCCGTTTTGAATTTTACTCGGAGTTCAGTATTTTTGTGATTTTACTTTTTATGTGTTTGTATATGCAACGACAGACAACAATATTTGTCAATATAGTATGACGTTTGATTTCAACAAACCGTATTGACTCACCCTTTTTGTATTTGTTTTAGAGTTCTGCATTTTGTTAATACCTTTTTACTGCACCATATCTGCATTTACAAAATTAATCGAGCTATTTTGTGAGTGTCTTTTCGTCTGATATAACCAAACGTTGCACTTTATTCACGCATCCTTGTTTTTATAATGTTTGTTTTCGCGTGTTCCTGATGGAGGAAAATTTTGTAGAATGCAAGACAATAAAAACAAAAGTGGGTCAGCACATAATAAATGGAATTTCAAACTCATAGATCGAAAACAAACTGACAACGCCATGGCTATAAAGAAAAAGACAAACAGACACATAATAAGAACACAACACATAACATAGAAAACTAAAGACTAAGTAGCACGAACCATACAAACAACAGTGGGAGATCTCAGGTGCTCAGGAAGGGTAAGCAGATCCTGTTTCACATTTGGCACCTTTCGTATTAGTCCTGTTATTTTAAACCCGGTAAATAGTCTAATATGATAGGTCATATTCGTGAAAGGGGGAGGAGATTGTAGTTACGACATAAGGAACATATCCGATATCATATGTGCAAAGGTTATAATATAGCGATCAACCGACTAATGAGGGCGTCTGTAAAATTTACGAAGGGATGATTTTCAACTTCACTATTTGGAACTCTAAGTTTAACAGCGTCTTTGTGAGCAACAGCCTATATCAAGGAAACATAACAAGACAAACAAAGAAAAGTCTGAATATTAATTGATATTACATTCTGTTTTTGATTTCCTCTGCCCTTAAATTATCCCAAATTGAATAAACATAGTTAACATACTATAATTTAGTTCAACATTTAAATCAATCGATGATGAAACAATACGCTTACTAGCAGGCATGTATCTTTGGTGTGTATATTCAAAATATGTTTTTATATTTAAAAATAAAAAAAGGAACAACTATACGAGTATGTGGTTTTTTTTTAATTTTGGCTCTTCCATGCTTCAACCTAAAACCGAAGGAAACAAACACAAGAGTTTTTTCCACTCGAGAGGAATACTGATTACAAAAATATAAATAACTGAAATCAAACAACGATTGTATATGAAACAATTAAAATAACAATAACTATACTAGTATGTTGCCAATATGTAATCTCCCACAACTGCGTATCATGCGCACGGTAGAACAGAAGAAACGGTATTCCTTTTACATTTTTGGGGGTTGAATTTCATATGTGTTACCCTGAAAGCAAATGCAACATCGGTACAACATTTTTTTTTAAAGTAATTGACCATGATGAGTCTAACGTTGGCAAACACAATCTGGCGTATTGAATTATAAACCTGGTACAATTGAATAGTAACTATGTTTAACACTAGGTCGATGCCCCTGCTGGTGAACACCAGTCCAGTAGTCAACATTGCGATGTTGACATGAATATCAGTTACGTTCATTTTTTATAAATTTTATGTTTGCGAAGTATGTATTATTCGATATACTCAGGAGTTTCTTATCCCAGGCTGCAAAGATAACATCAGTCCTATTTCGCACAATTGATTTGAACTTTGTGTCATTAATTCTCTTCAACTTTGTACTTGTTTGGTTTTCTAACTAGTTTGATCTGAGATTCACTGATGATTATTGTGTTTACGGAATGCGCGTCTGGCGTATGAACTATAAGCCTGGTACCTTATATAACTATTGTAGCATGTCTGTTTTGCATGTACCTCCTGTTATAGCATTGCCTCTACTGCAATTTGATGTTTTACGGTGAGCATCATTGAGTAATCTGACGAAAGTTAGGATTGGCTAATAAATAAAAACAAAATAATAACTTCTACATGTTTTGTGTCTTTATTAAAACCTGTATGGTTTTATGTCAATAAAAAAGAAAGATATAAATGATATCAACTATACTAAATAAGATCACACATGAATTCATCGGACTCATTTTGCATATTGATTATATAGAAGATGACATGTATGATCATCAAGTTTACAAAATTTATTTTGGGGCTTACATCTTCTCAAATTGTATACATAACTAGATTTGTTATGAATACGTTTACTTCAGTTGAAACAAAAACTGATGTCTTTTTTACCCAATATGTAATTATTACAAATATATATAGAACGATGAACAAGTTTAATTAAGCATACGATTTGAATTTGTATTTCATGTTGATCACTTTCGTTTGCAACGGGGAGGTCATCTTACTTACAACT
The DNA here is from genome assembly GCF_963676685.1 of Mytilus edulis. NCBI lineage: Eukaryota > Metazoa > Mollusca > Bivalvia > Mytilida > Mytilidae > Mytilus > Mytilus edulis. Next base: position 3,650,082 of record NC_092357.1, on the reverse strand, counting down.
ATTTTAGTGATCAGTCAGCAGTCAACAATTTGTCGTCGATATGATCAGTTACGATCGCATCATGTTTGCGTCATCCGTCAATCAGACTTATTATGCAATCCCTGTGTCTGATTCGACGGATCAAATGAAAGGATTTGAACTGACATTTTATACGTAACATTGTTCTTGTAAGTTATGAAATTGTAGTCGTTCTATATCAATCTAACAGCGCCTCTGAAAAAACATACGGCTTAAATGTAAATTATGTAGCAAAATGTTCACTATTCAACATTTAACTTTTTTGGGGGAAGTGAATTATTTGGATTTTGCACGCTAGTTTGTGACTCATTACAAAACAGATAGTTTTTATTCAGACAATGACTTCATCAGATATATACCACAGTGAAACCTCATGAGGTATATGCAGCAGTAAAAAATAAACTGGTTCGGTTTCTACCGACTTACATTGTTTATCACTGCAGGAACTTCATATGAATGATATTCGTGTGATGAATAACCACGAATTTGTCATACATTTTCATAATAATATGATATATGCCTGAAGTAAAAACTGATCAGAATATACCAGGCTCTAAACGGAATGAAATTGATGAGATCTTCATTCAACTCCTGGTTGTAGTGTTTTTTCATTCATTTTCGTACATATTTACTGGCAAAACAAAATACAAAGGAGAACACTCGGGACTACGTTAATGAGTTGCTTCCTTTAAATGTGTTCTATATAATATGATGTGTCGTTAAAAATTCATGAAAACTGTTGCTCTTTCATTGTATTCACAGAAAAATACTGTTGCATTTTCATAACTCCGTTTGTATTCATAAACAAGTTATTAACATATATGTAATGTGTGTCTTTTTGTCGAGCCGTCGACTTTAGTCGAAAAAGCGAGACTAAGCGATCCTACATTCCGTCGTCGACGTCGTCGTCGTCGTCGGCGGCGTCCACAAATATTCACTCTGTGGTTAAAGTTTTTGAAATTTTAATGACTTTCTTAAACTATACTGGATTTCTACCAAACTTGGACAGAAGCTTGTTTATGATCATAAGATAGTATTCAGAAGTAAATTTTGTAACAATAAAATTTTATTTTTTCCGTATTTTACTGTTAAATAGACTTAGTTTTTTCTGCGGGAAAACATTACATTCACTCTGTGGTTAAAGTTTTTAGAATTTTAATAACTTTCTTTAGCTATTCTTGGTTTGTACTAAACTTGGACAGATGCTTGTTTATGATCATAATATAGTATCCAGAGGCAAAATTTATAAAATAATAAATCCATTTATTCCATATTTTACCTTTAAATGGACTTAGTTTTTCAACAGGGAAACATTACATTCACTCTGTGGTAAAAGTTTTTAAAATTTGAATTACTTTCTTAAACTATCCTGGGTTTGTACCAAACTTGGACAGAAGCTTATTTATGATCATCAGTTAGTAAATTTTGTATAGAGATAACTCCATTTTTTCTGTATTTTACTTTTAAATTAACTTAGATTTTCTTCTAGTTAATATTACATACAGTCTGCAGTTAAAGTTTTCAACACATTTATTAGATTCATTAACTGTCCTAGATTTTTACCAAACTTGGACAGAACCTTCTTACAATCATAGGATAGTATCAAGAGGAATATTTTTATTGATTTTCTGCCTCATTTTTGTTGAGCTTGCGATTTACAGCAAAAGTAGGCGAGACACTGGGTTCCGCGGAACCCTTACAATTTTTTTGTTATTAGGGACACGTGATATTTAAAAACCACGTCCGGTCTATATTTGTGTTTGTTTTTTCCTGCATCGGATCGATCTGATGAGTTAACCCTTTTTTACTGAGTTGTATAGTCTGTTCCTATTTTGTGATATTAAACCACTGTACCAGGTTAAGTTATGTTTTACCCCGTCATATTCTATTTCTATTTTTGTCATTGTTGAAGGCCGTACGATTGCTTATAAATGTTTACATTCACTTCATTTGAAGTAAGGTTGATAGTTGTCATGATGACAATAAAACGAAATCTCCCTTTAATACTGTACTGCGAAAAACAACATCAATGTCACAAATGAATCTTCAACATAGCGAGACAATTCCGCATCCGGAGTCGGACTTCAGCTGACCCCTTTACAATATTTTATTTATGTATATTTCTTAAACTAATATGCATCCATGCACTAGGCAAAATATGCAAATGACAAGTTCTAATAATCTTATATTGGGTACCAGTTTTATTTTACACTAAGTGCGAGTCTATGCTGCTTAACTTCCTTTAATTAAATAAGGTTGCTTCCTGTTTTATTTATATCATTTTAAAATAGTTATTTTTATTTATTTTATCCAGGAAGGTGACACTGCCCTTCATATAGCTGTAACGTTCAAAAACACCAAAATCGTCAGGTTGCTGATTGATGGTGGTATTGATCTCAATATACAGGATCAGGTTAGTAACTTACAATCATATTGAATTATCGGCAAAACAAACTAATTTATTGCATCAATTTCTAATTAAAATCTTATATCGGGTACCAATGCGATTCTAAGATATTTTACTTCCTTCATTGCAATAGAAGGCTTTTTTTCTATCAAGGATGGTCACACTGCTCTTCGCAAAGCAAATTCTTAAACACACAGACATCGTCAAGTTGCTGATTGATGGTGGTATTGATCTTAATATACAGGATCTGGTCAGTGGATTAAACTTACAATCATATTGAATTATCGGCAATATTCGGCGATAACAAAAACTAAATATACTGCATCATATATAAAATCTAGTTAGCTTGAAAAACGGACTTGGTCCAAGAGCTGTTTTTATGTCTGCCAAAAAGTTTACTTGGAAACAGGTCCGCGATTGATATAAGTTAACTTTGAACCAGTCCTGTCACAAGTTAACAGAAGTTAATTTCGAAACCAATCTTGCCGTAAAGTTAACATACGTTAACTTCGAAACCAGTCCTGCCAGAAAGTTAACATAAGTTAACTTTTGCTTTGAAAAATCCGATCGAAACCAGACCTGTTACCAAGTTAACTTTTGACTGGTCTGCTCAACACTTAGTTAACTTGTCACCAAGACCGCTCTACATCGATTTAAAAAATACATTTTTTAATATCTTTGTTTCGTAGTATAAACATCGAAAATAAAGCAAAAATAATATTTCCGTTTAATAAACAGGATTAAATACAAATATTTGAAAATAAAGTACGCATAAAACGTTGCTTGTTACACAAATTTATCTGAAAAAAACGATCTTGCTTATAATGATAACAGGCACTGAATATATATTCAAATACCTATCAAATTCAACCATATTTGCACTTTTTTTTATATATATCTATGCAAGGACGTATATAATACACTTCCTTGATCTATGTAGATGCAATCAACAATATTTTAATTTTAGGATAGAATTGTTTATACAAAATGAAAGCATCATTAAAACATATGACTACAAAATTTTGTCTGCACAAATAAGCATGTCCCCCAAAATATCGATACGTCACAAAATTTCAATTGTTTTTAAATATCATGCTGACTTGTACAACAAAATTGTTTAACCGCATCAAGCAAAAAATGACCATATGTGCTTTTTAATTTGTAAATCTATGTACCCCTGCATAGTAAATCAGCCATATTTTTTATGTCAGGATTCAATGTATAATACAATGGACAGCAATATTGCAATACAATAACTACACATTTTTGTTCGCATCAATTTAGGGTGCCAGCATGTCCTCCTTTTATTCAAAACATTAATATATAACAAAATTTCAGTAGTTTTTATACCTCATTTGTTACGTCTCATGCTGACTTGTACAACAAAATTATTTGACTGTATCGACCAAAACTGACCATATGTGCACTTTAATTTGTAAATCTATATACCTGCATAGTAAATCAGCCATATTTTTTTTTTGTCAGGATTGAATGTAGAATACAATGGACAGCTATATTGCAATTCAATAATAACAAATTTTTGTTTGCAAATATTAAGGGTGCCAGCATGTCCTCCTTTTATTCAAAATATTGATACGTTACAAAATGTCATTAGTTTCAATACCTTACATGCCTTATGCTGACTTGTACAACAAAATTATTAAACCCCTTCAACCAAAACTGACCATATGTTCACTTTAATTTGTAAATCTATATATATACCCGCATAGTAAATCAGCCATATTATTTATGTCAGGATTCAATGTATAATACAATGGACAGCAATATTGCGATACAATAACAACAATTTTCTGTCCGCATAAATTTGAGTGCCAGCATATCCTCCGTTAAATCAAAATATTGATACGTAATAAAATTTCAGTAGTTTTGATACTTTATATTGACTTGAACAACAAAATTATTTGACCATATAGACCAAAACTGACAATATGCACACTTTAATTTGTAAATCTATATACCCACATAGTAAATCATCCATATTTTTTATGTCAGGATTCAATGTATAATACAATTGATAGCATTATTGCAATACAATAACAACAAATTTTTGTTTGCATAAAGGAGTAGGTTCAGTAAGACCCCTTTTTGGCCCCAAAATATATCAGTTTTACAAAATTGTGAAAATGTAATCTTTAAGCTTTTTATTGGAAAGTAGCATTCTTCTACTACATAATTACGGCTGTTGTTGACAATAAAATCCACATATATCGGGTACTAGCATCATTAAGTCATGCTAAATTACCTATATCTTCACAATTTTAGCATTTTAGTTAAATTTTAGGCGGTTTCCGTCCTTAATGAAAGTGGCCGCATTCATGTTCATTCATAATATTGAAATGTAAGTTATATTTGATGATATTACATAACATATATAAAGGTTAAGGATGAACACGGATGCGGCCACTTTTATTTTTGACAAAAACCATCTGAAAAGTGACGTTTGTTTGCATATTTGATAGATTTTTCATATTCAAGCTTGAATCGGAGCGTTTTAAATGACTAAATCAGTAAACGTCTTTCACATAAATTAATCGAATCAATTGAAATAGACACTTAAGTGTTTAAAAAGTGTTCAAAATCTTTCGTTAGATGAACCTGAAATTTGAGGCCAATTCGGCCGTTACCGGACCTACTCCTTTAGGGTGCCTGCATGTCCTCCTTTTATTCAAAATATTGATAAGTATTAAAATGTCAGTAGTTTTTATACCTTAGGCTGACTCCTTTAACAAAATTATTTGACTGTATCAATCAAAACTGACCATACTTGCCCTTTAGTTTGTAATTCTGTATGGCTGCATTATAAAGCAGAGTTTTTTTTAAATGTTTCGATGGATTGTACCTGGTGTCTTTATGTCTTCTCCTGGCGCTCCTGTGTACATTTTAGTAGGACGGTAAATGTAAGCAATAATATTGGAAAACAATTAATGCAAACAAATTTCTGCATCAATTTAGAGTGTCAGCATTTCATCTCTGTATTCATAATATTGAACAGTCACTAGAGATAGTAGTTCAGGGTTTTGTGTAAAACAAACTACATGCATAAGGCCGAATCATCCAAGTACCAACACTGACATGTCTGAATTCATTTGTACTTTTTAATAAAAAAAAAAGTAAATGAGGTTCTCTTCTGGGAATAGTATACTGTTATTACGGTTGATTGCTTTTGTTTGTAGTTAAACGTAAAGTGGCAACTATTTCATTCAAGTGCATATTGAGTATAATTTTGGGACGTCCCATATATCAATTTATCTACAAAAAAAACAAATCTCTCGACAAATCTGACGAATTCGTTGAGGAAAATAGAATACTAAATCCAATGCAAACAAGTAGAATAACAATGAAATATCCATAATATATAAATGTATAAAGTACAATTTAGGAAAAGACAGGTAAAACACAGGGAACGAAGCAACGTTGATAATGATGTTGATATCCCATGATTATAAGAATATTGTTCCGATGCGTTGGATAACCTTTATATCCGCCTTCTTATAATACAAAAACTCTCATTTCCTGTATGATAGCTCTATGTGAGTGTATAGTCATTGTTTTATGTATATAAGAATATATCTAATAAAAAAAAGGAATTTTGTTGATATGTATAAAAACTAGTAGAGTCTAGCGAGTAAAGAAATTTGCTATCTGGTGAAAACAATACGAATGTTGTTGACATATTTTAATTAATGCTCAAGTCTGATAAGAAAACTCTTAAACACGATAATCTGTTATAAGCAGACCTGTCCTCATGTCTGGTCAATAGCAGACTTGTCCATACGTCTGGTCAGAAGCAGACCTGTCCTCAGCTCTGACCAGGAGCAGGCCTGTGCACAGGTCTGGTCTAGGGCAGACCTGTCCTCAGGACTGGCCAAAACAGGCTTGTCACAGGTCTGGTCTGGGGCAAACCTGTCTTCAGGACTGGTCAAAAACAGACTTGTCCACATGTCTGGTCTGGAGCAGACCTGTCTTCAGGACTGGTCAAAAGCAGACTTGTCCACATGTCTGGTCTGGAGCAGATCTGTCGATAGGTCTGCAGCAGTCCCGAAAAAGCAGACCATAGGACTGGTCAACCAACGACGAAGTTAATTTGCTTGTCTGCTGAAACATTCTCAAGTTAACTTATAACGCAGTCAACATCTGCTCCAAGTTATCTTTTGTCAAGCTTAGGACCGCACCAATCTATAGAGAACAAAAACACATAAAATGTCAAGTTGCTGATTGACGCCGGTATATATCTGATTTTAAAGGAACATGTCAGTGGATTATAAGTTAAACTTACAATCATATTGCATTATGTGTCATTTATAATTGCAATATTAGTGATATAAGTGACACATTGATATCTTTCAAAACAGACACTGTACAATGCATAAAAATGGAACATTTTTTTTTTTATTTAGAAATGTTCCTAAATGTGAGGTGACAATAAATCTAGAGAACACAAGTTTATATTTTTACAATTTAACAGTAAAACTACCGATGAACGTCTGCAAAGCTTACAGTTACAATGTATATCTTTTCTAATGCAAAAAAAAACCAAATCATTCAAGTGTAGTCCATATTGCGTAGTTGAACAATTTTATAAAACAACAATTCCGCTAAATAATGTTATCTGCTTATAGTCATATGATTCTGGTGTCAAACGTAATAACCATATCTTTTTAAGTTTCGGTGCCACGTCACATAAGATTTCTAGGTGCAAAATATAAGAATTATTTGCAAAATTACATGCCAACATATTCCGGAATGCAAAATATCAACTTCCGTTAGTTGCAAACAGTATTTAAAGAAGTAAATATTAATTAATGTTTGGGTATGAAGCATAAAGCGTAAAAGTATCTAGAAAGTGCAAATATAATCAAGCGTAAACAAATGCTTCCGAGAATGATGTGCATCAATATATACAGGCTCAAACATTCATTGATATGAAAAGGTACTTGCATAATGGAGATGGAGATTACAGTTTCAACCAAAAAAGTAATTAAAATTGTCGTACAATGTCTATTCAAAATAATTATAATTTTACATGGGGAATGGTGGTATGTAGGATCATACCATCAAACGTTATGTTAGAATTAATTTCAGAAACAGACCGAGATTAGAAGTTATCCAGCAGTTCCTTAGCATTTTTAAGAATCCATATATGTTTAATACTACTACGAGAGTGAAATAATTTTGTCGTTTGTCGTTCAAAGTATTATTAAATTTATAATAGAACAATAACATAATGACGCGATCTTTAAAAGTACAGAGTCATGTTATAAGAAACAAAGAAACACAAAAAATTCTCGTATACATAAAAAACATAATTTATAATTTATTGAATACAAGACAAAAGATACACAAAATTGATCGAACAGTACTCAGAGTAACTGCAGTATTTTTCAAAGTAGTTAAATAATCAGACCAAAACAAAATAAATCTCAGGAAACATTACATTGTGCAATGTCAAACTAAAGATATTTAGTTCTGTTCTAATCAATTAATTCAAATCAATAATACTTCCGAAACAAGTTGTTTTAAATTGTTAACAACTTCTGAAAAAAAAGTTCTGATAAATGAACAAAATAAATTAGACCGTTAGTTTTCTCGTTTGAATTGTTTTATATTTGTCATTTCGGGGCCTTATTTAGCTGACTATGCTCACTGTTGAAAGCTCTTCGATGACCTATAAGTGTTATATTCTGTGTTATTTTGTCTCTTGTGAAGAATTGTTTCATTGGCAATCACACCACATCTTCTTTTTTTTTAATTTCATGGTAATCATTAACATGTGAAACCCCTTTTAAGGTAAGATTTTTACAGAGAAAACCAAACTATATTTTTGAGGACTTTGAGTTCATAAATTACTCGTCATACATAAATAACGTTCATTGTAATATAACAGGTCACTATAGGTTGCATTTCTGTAAATATTGACAATGCAATTTCCCATAGGAACTCCTTTTACGGCTAAAACTGTACCACCTTTACTATGCAGTTTTGAGAAAAATCTTATCATAGAATTGAAAGTTCATATGCACTACAATTTTTTTCAAAGGTCAAAATATAGGGCTGTGAGGCATTTTTTCAACGTTTATATGCCCTGAACTTTTCCGAGTTTAAACTAACACTAATTTTCTTAACTACCCCTACCTCGAATGAAGGGTTACATCAGATTCCGATGTAAACAATATGCACGTGTATATTTACTGGTAACATTCCCAAGTTATGTCTCTATGAGACGGAACACAGAGAGCATAACTGGGAACCAGTATGTAAACAAAATTAATTGTCTATGAATATTCTAAATCTGCCAAAAAGAGGGGTGATTACGAAACAGCTGTATTTACAAAGTGCAACCTATAAACATATGCATTGCCAACGAGTTGGAGTATATAAACACCATAAGATTGGACCAAAGCTTACAATGAAATGTGCATGTTGATATATATAAAAGTAGAAAAGCACAGCATTTGGTTTTTACATAAATACATTTCAAATATGTTCCCATGGTGAATATACACAGTGTGATCAAATTATTATTGATTGTTTAGTAAAGCAACAACAATCAGTAAGAGAGCAACGATTGTTGTTAAAACAATAACAAGTTTAAACTTTAGATGGGTCGTTATTAAGTGTACCCTCAGCGTTATACGAATATAAATGCCAAACTAATGGTTAAATGAAAACAAATCTACGACTGCCATGAATTATTTCGATTCTAATGATACAAATTCGGTAATTGTGTTAACAGTGAAAACCCTACGATACTGTTTTGGCTGTTTCGTTTTACCCCGTAAAATAATATAAGTAATATTACATAATACAGTAATAATTTGTTGTTGTGAAACGCATTTTTCACCTATATATATTCTTTTCATGTAATTTCGTTGCATTCTGAGGCGTACAAGAAGCTTTAAAATTCCCGATATAAACATTTCATTATGTTTGTTTGTACGGAAACATACATATGCCGTCACCTTGTTTCGTTGCCATGCAGAGAAGATAACATTTCGTGAATTTTTATTTTATGAAATTTTACACGAAAAATAAATTTAAATGGACTGATTTGTTAATTTGTCCTTAGAAAAGAAATAACTCAATCAACTAGTTAGGGGCGACGGCACATATAATTACGCTTTATGTTCCCGCAATCCACGACACTTTTCTGTGAGCATGATTCTGTTAGATAACAAATGAACTAGAACACAACCGGGAAATCGCCGGCATTCAGAGCGTAGTTTAAAGTATGTAAAGTGTTGTTGGGAAGAATTTTGTAAAATATTGAATGAATGGAGAATTTTAGCAAAAGTATCATTCCGAATTTTTGGTTTTCTATCAATTTCAATATGAACATACATTTAGTATGTATTATGACAATTTGAGTAAGGAGCTTGTAATTCAGTAGTTGTCGTTTGTTTGTGTGTTATAAGGAGCTTGTAATTCAGTAGTTGTCGTTTGTTTGTGTGTTATATACTTGTTTTTCGTTCATTTTTGTACATAAGTGCCGTTCAAACTAGACAACACTTTCTGTTGTATGTGCTGATATATACTCTTTAATAGATAAAGTATCACTTCAGGTTGCATCATAAGAGATAATTACAAGTCAATATCTTCTAAAACTAACATTGTAGAATAAACAATGCATATGGGAAAGTGTGTTGACCTAAATGTATCCCTAGAGTTGAGTTCACAATACATTGAGTATACACACTCAAAACACTATTAGTTATATAGTGTGCTAGTGACCTAATACGGTATATATGGGGTCAGTAAATTCCATATGGGGTGAGAGCGAGATCTTAACGATAAATTTAGACAAGTGACTTATCAAAATGAGAAAGTATTCAATACCGTTAACTTTAAGAAACTACTTCCATTGATCCTACAAAAACAGATTCCAACAACAACAACAACTTGTTAGGTTTTAAATGTGTTTTATAAACCTATTTTAATCTTCATCAGCAATGTCTCCGTCTGTTGAAACCTTTAAAAAAAATTCTCAGTTCCATTTTGTTTTTGTATAAAGGTACGTAACACCACTACTAACCATGTATGAAATAAGCCCCCGCCTCCTTACTAACCTAATATTGAATGTACACGGTCTCCACTCGGACGTTTTTAACCAATGGTATTCCTAGAAATGTATAAGAGGTAAGACAAAAGGTTATATTGTAACAATTCTAGTAATGAAGCTAACTATCAATGACAATTTAAATGTGATGAGATAATATCATACCACGTAAATCATAAACATTGAACAACACGCTAGAACTGAATAAATATCAACTTAGAACACACTAACACCAGTACTCGAATTAATAAACTGTACTGTTAGAAATATTACACAAAATATAATATTTGTGTAATATAATACAACTGAAAAAATGATTGCATGGGATAAGCCAAAAATTCAAAGGATACATTTTCTTTAAAAACAAATAGCGAGGGGTAGCCATGATGCCACAACGTTGGATAGATTCAAACATTTTTGAAAACTATAAAGTCAAGGGAGGGAGGCGCCGACTGATACATTTAGAAATAAAACAGCATACTGACTATTGTACAATTCTTACGGGGTCGATAATTTAATTTCAATTCGATCGTAGCACAGGATCATGTTGATATTTTTAATCAGTTTGGACCCTTATTAGTAAACACAGTCAAGAACCAAAAATGATATAAGGAGTAGACTTTGACAGAATCTTCTCTTTAACATATATTACAAATAAGAATTAGACAATACAGAGAATTACAATCCAATTCGCGGATTACTAGTAACATCATTTACTAAAACTAGATTAACAAATACATGGCAGGACGAATTAATCTTACCGGATTTACTTGGTGTGATAAAATAAATTTAACGGAGACAACACGAACTGACTTCATCCTTGTTGGTTATGGAATTTAACAGACAGACTTATTCTGATGGAATATAGTTATGATATTGTTGTTTAGTCAATAAAAAATGCAATCTCGGGATTTCTCTTGTAACAACCTTCATTCTGTATTAAACTTCACTACACAATACTTATCTCATGTACGTCACACCATGATAATGTATGCCTTTGAAAAACCTTCACTGTGAAAAACTAAAGAATACAAAACTCATAATAAAAAGCTCCCTCATTATTGTATATGAAAGAGGTTTGTTGTCTCTACGGAATGTAAAACTATCCTTGGATTTCATCAAATTCCGAATTAAATATAAATCACAATCCGTTTGATTATTACTCCATTCCAAATACTTCTCTAAATTCTTTACGGGGCGATAATTATCCTATCACCATCTCTGTAAATATCGGTTTTACTTTTCTGTATAAATACGGAGATGTGACTTTGAAAAAAAATAAAACATCACAGCTTTTGAGATTCAACATTTCGGATACACGTAAGAAACCAGAATGCGATAACAAGCAAGCACAAATAGAACGCTGGTTATACAGAAAATCTTCGCAATACAATTTATCAAACATATGCGAAAGCATGTCTGGAGTTTCGGGCTCTTTTTTCTTAACCGGAACTGATAGACGTCTCTAAGCTCCTTCCAGAATATTTTTCACTAAATCAGAATCAGTAGGAGAAATCTCACTAGTAATTTTATGTGCCAATCTCATACTATAACAAGCTTGATTGATAGGACTTGGCGTATGATTTTGTTGCACTTAACATGCTAGATATAAAGCCACATAATTGGTTTGGCCGGTAAAATAAATTCACTAGATATTCCATTCGACAAAGCCCATTTTTTCCATCTTAAAAAACCATAATTTGTTTTTCGTTCATTTTTTACATAAATAAGGCCGTTCGTTTTCTCGTTTGAATTGTTTTACATTGTCTTATCGGGGCCTATTATAGCTGACTATGCGGTATGGGCTTTTGCTCATTGTTGAAGGCCGTACGGTGACCTTTGTTGTTAATGTATGTGTCATTTTGGTCTTTTGTGGTAAGTTGTCTCATTGGCAATCATACCACATCTTCTTTTTTATATAATAATAATTTTGAATTGTGTTGCTCGATTTACTCTCCGTTTACAAATTAGGAAGTAAGAAATTTATTTTTAAATGTATGAAGCTGGTTATTCCTACAGGTCGTTTTTTTCAAAGCCTGCAAAAACATACGTAAAAACAAGAATGTTTCCAAAGTACACGGATACCCCACTTGCAATATCCTTTTCCATGTTCCATGGACTGTAAAAATTGGGTAATAATCTAATTTGGCATTAAAATTAGAAAGATTATACTATAGGGAACATATGTACTAAGTTTCAAGTTGATTGGACTTCAATTTCATCAAAAACTACCTTGACCAAAAACTTTAACCTGAAACTCCCACTTTCATTTTCTATGTTTAGTGAACCGTGAAATTGGGGTCAAAAGTCTAAATTGGCTTTGAAATTAGAAAGAACATATCATAAGCAACAAGTGTACTAAGTTTCAAGTTGATTGGAATTCAGCTTCATCAAAAACTACCTTGACCAAAAACTTTAACCTGAAACTCCCACTTTCATTTTCTATGTTCAGTGGACTGTGAAATTGGGGTCAAAAGTCTTATTTGGCTTTAAAATTAGAAAGATCATATCATAAGCAACAAGTGTACTAAGTTTCAAGTTGATTGGACTTCAATTTTATCAAAAACTACCTTGACCAAAAACTTTAACCTGAAACTCCCACTTTCATTTTATATGTTCAGTGAACCGTGAAATTGGGGTCAAAAGTCTAATTTGGCCAAAAACTTTAACCCGAACGGACACACAGACGAACGGACGGACGAACGAACGCACGAACGGAGCCACATACCAGAAAACATAATGCCCCTCTACTATCGTAGGTGGGGCATAATAAAACACACATTAATACGTTATACTTACAAACAATTTAACCAAACTTGTACTTTCTCATTAAAAAGTCTAGGTACACATTCTGCATCGATTGATATATTATATGGCAAACAATTTTCAAAAATGCACAGAGCAATATCCTGTAATTCAGGTTGCATACTACCTTTAGCAACAATACTCACTACGTTATGGTTGTCACTAAACCATTTGATTCGTTTATCTTTTAAAATATCTACCATAGATAAAAGAATATGCTTGACGGCATTGAACTCTTTTCACGTAGAACTTTTAGTAGACCTTTTTCGGACCACATGCCATGAGCTATATAAAAATGCGTTTCTACAATGTAACCACCATATCCTGTATTACTAGTGTCGCTGTAAACTACGAACTGACATGAAAAATCGGTAGTAAATGATTTTACATTTACTCTCCCTAAATTTTCTTTCCAGAAATTAATTTGTATCAAACTTGCGTTTGATAACACAACACAACTATTCCATCAAGTTTTGTCTAAAATATTAAGACTTAAATGTTAAGACATAATGTATGCAACATTGCCAATTACATATGACATTGATACTATTTATACCACCAAAGAGGCAACCAATCTAGTGTGAACTTTTCGGTATTTTAAGGTGTAATATTCGATGTCTTTTATAGTTTTTAAAACCTTTTAGAATTCTGTCATCCGGTATTTTTACAATACTCTGGTAGTTGTCAATAAATTAACCCAAAAATACCGAATTCTTCAAAGGTGTCCACTTAGATTTTTCATTTTTTGGGAACAAAACCACTCATAATCAAATCTTGTCTAACTTGTTCAGAGACAGTTTTACAAATATCTTCAATTGTATGAGTACATTAAAACTTGTTTACCTTCACCCCTCCTTTTTTTTATAAGTGGCCTGGTGATCTTGGTAAATATATAACAAGCTGAAGATAGCCCAAAAAGGAAGGACTACAAATTTATACCATTTTATAGTGTTTTCATACTGTCAAGAGAAACCCAAAAATTCTGTATGGGGGTTAAAAATATTTATATGGTGATATGCTGTAACAATATCAAACTGGAAACAGAAACAATTGGTTTTGATGAATTGCATAGCTATACGAATATCTTCAAATTTTACGCTAGTTTTCCAAAGATGTTTATTAACATGTCTGAGATCTAAAATGAGACGTTTCTTGTTACTGTTATACGCAGAAAATGTAAGTGGATTTACAATACGTGGTTGAATGCCACATTTTTCATTCAAACCCCTAATCAATAACAGTCTCCCATCCCCCTTCACTGCTATCAGCGATTTTGATAAGTTAATTTCGCCTTTTGATCTTACCAATAAATTCTTTGATAGTATTTCGTCCGTAATCAACTTTTGAGTTATCAATTGCCCAAATGGATTGTGTGAGATCTTCTAAAAATTCAGTGTTAAGAAGGAATTAAACTTTAATACTCTCGTATTTCCAATTGTACTGGGATTCAGTTTTTAACTTTTTAACTTGGGAAGCAACAGAAACAGTAGCACCCGTGAACTTCTTGTCTTCAATCGGAAATATCTTTCCTTAAACTAGCGTTCAATTCACCTTGCGTTTTTACAGCTTGCATCATACCACTAAGCGAAACATAACGGTCATGAACATCTAACTCCTAATTTTCAGCCATTACCAACAATTAATTTACCAAGTGTTGAAAAGAGGATTGATCGTTTTGGCGCTGTCGTCCTGAATGACCGAAACCCCCGTTTCGGCGGGAAACTGACCACTTGATAGGTACGACACCTATATACATCATGAAAAGACAAGAGAAAATAATTTCACTCTAATTCACTCCGTTCAACCGTAAAAAATTATATTAATATTGTTTGACTCATGTTGGATGTATATTGAAAATACACACATAAAATATAAACCTTGTATAACATGACATAACCGATAATTTTTAACTAAGAGCACACTGACATAAGCAGTACTCGAAATTACATCAACTGGACTGTTTGGAATATAACACAACACACGATATTTTGTTTACATAGAACAACAGAAAAAAATGCAAACCTATCTTTGTATAGTTTCTTGAAATTATTGAGGATAAACGATATATTTTAGTGAGATGTCTAATGTTGCAAGTAATATAAGACTTGTAATTTGTTATTTTGACAGTTGTTTCCATGATACGACAGTTTTGTGTAAAAAGTAAAATTACAAAAATACTGAACTCAGATGAAAATTCAATCGGAAAGTCCAAAACACATAATCACATGGCAAAATCAAATGACAAAACACATAAAAAACGAATGGACAAGAACTGGAATATTCCTTACTTGGTACAGGCATTTTTAAATGTAGAAAATGGTGGATTAAACCTGGTTTTATAGCGGTTTGTTGACAATCTCATCAAATTCCGTTATATTTACAATGATGCGTGAACTAAACGTATCATAATGTTAGTTTGTTGAGAAGTTTTTTCACGTATTGATTCGCGGTAGTTACCTTATTATACTATAAACTCAAATAATAGTAATCAAAGGTACCAGAATTATAATTTAGTACGCCAGTCGTCTACACAAGACTTATCAGTGACGCTCTTATCAAATAAAACTGTTCTAATGATCCACTTACAAATTTAAAGTCAAAAACCCATGTTCATTGATGAATATCGATCCATTTTTACAAACAATATCAACAGTACGGCAATTTCCCCTGTGTGATCCATGGTTGCCGATTGGTAAACATTATGTAACACGCTCTGCCATTGGTCATTTGAAAGTAAATATACAAAAACAACTACAGATTCAACGGAGTGTTGGGTTGACAAAGATTAGGAAGAGACACACTTTAATGGAAGCTGGAATATGTCTGAGAAATACAGACACGCGTTGAAAGTTAACTTGGTTTAAATTTAAGATTGTTGGTGCCGGTGACTGTGTTAAATACGTGTGCCGTTGACGGTGCTAAATACGGGTGACGGTGACGGTGACGGTGACAAATACGGTCACCGGTGACGATGACCGTGCTATATACAGTTACCGATGACAGTGACAGTTCCGGTGACGGTGACGGTGCTATTGAAGGTGCACATTAAGAGTTCTGTTGTCGGTTTTAACATGATTAATATGTCATTTAATTTGTTATACTAAAGTTGTTGTCTTCTATAATGTAGAGGGGTGTTATTATCCTTTAATCGAGATAATAGAACGATACAACATAAGTTGAATTATATACATGTACTAGTTTTGTGTGTCCATGGAAGACCAACCTTTACCGGGGACCTGACCAGACCAGTGACGGAGCCTGCACGACCCATTCTCTCCGGCGTGGATTATTTTTGATATCAATAAAACATAAACTTTATTTTATTCAGATATTTATTTTCATAACTGGTAATTGTATATAAACACAAGTATACGATTTCCCTTCCTGTAAAGTGTTTTGGTCAGACGGTAGTTTAAATATTTTTATTTATAGGGGATTGGGAAACAAGTTTTGCAACTTATATTAATCCCTTTCCATTTCGCGGGTGCGAGTGATGCCTTGTAGCGGCATAAGCTTCTTCTTTTCGAAATCTACAAGGGTGTCTTTTACGTGCAAAAGATATGACTCTCTCTTAACACGGGTCAGCCATTTATCGTCCCCTTCCGACGGACTATCATCGTTTCCTCAAAACCATACTCGCAAATGGTGTCAAGGTAGAGCCGAAAATTAAGTCCCTGAAATTTTCATCCCGGAACGGGAATCGAACCAGGAACCTTTGTATTTGTAGGCCGATGCACTAACCACTACATCACGGCTCTCGCACGGTTTACAACGGGTCAGATAAACAGTGGACGTAGAACTTTACACTTTATAGATCCTTTTACTCTCTTTTTTTCTTTGTGATCCTGTATTCTGTGGGGGCCGACTCTAGCACCAGGGAGGCGGTGTTACAATATATGTCGGTAATGTAGAGGTAAAACAAGACAAAATAAATTGTTAACTAACAATCTGCATTTAAAAAAATAAATATCATTGCATTGAATATTTCAACTTCCAATTAAATTTCCTACAAGACTGTCACAGACAGTTATATATATAGGACAAAACAGAGAGAGAGAAAAACGCCCGAGCCAACAAAGCTCACATGCACAATAAAACATACATACAATTATGTCATGAACCACAATTTAGTTAACATGCCATACAAAGGCAATTATTGCTTATCAGATGATTGAATTTAATGAGGCTACTGGCGTATGCTGTTTTTGGATTATGTACACGTGTTTGTATTATAAATCAAAAGTGTCCGCTTTCACTGTCTTACATTTTGGGAACGCCTCTTGTTAAGAATGATTACTATCAAGTGCATTGTGTTCTTAAGAGTGTAAAGCCCGTTATAACTTTCTCACATAGCATCTGGACTCAAGCTAGAGGGCAGGGGGTCAAACGACGAAGAATGGCCGACCCTAAGGAGAAGGAATAACCTATTGCCAGTGTAGTTAATCCAAGATCATCTGGTGAGTCGGTTATAGATTTTAGTAATGACCCAGGGCCCTCCCAAACGTCAACTGGGACAGAATCTAACATATTTAACGACAACATTCAGTTTTCACAAAGCCTTCCCTGTCATGAGGAAAGTTTGTTTTACCAAATCGGCTGTTATGTACCCATGAAACTAAAAAATAAGATTTGGAAACATGAATTTATTGACCTAAATTTGTTGATTAAATCTCCTAGAGAACTGGCAAATTTTCCTGACCATGAAGGTGATTTAGTTGTAATAGGGGATCACATGCGGATTGAATCTTTACCATTTCGCGCTATACCAAATATACACACATGGACAAGCGCTTTCATGATTTATATGTGTATTTTGCTAGAAAAACAGAGTTCTTTGGCTCAAGAATTGCTAAAGTACATGAGAGATATCCGTTTTGCAGCAAATAAATCAGACGGTTGGGGAACATACGATGAGCAATTCAGACTCTGCAAAGCACAAAGACCTCAGTCATCTTGGGCTGTCATAAACCAAGACTTATGGTCATTTTATATAACAACAGCTATGAGAGATCAAGGTCAAAGTAATGAAAGTAAAGTAGGTTTCAGTTCTCCAAGTGAGCCTCTTCATTCCTTTCGTCAGTCATCAGGCCAACAAAATGTTCAGCAACCTAGAACATGCAATGCATACAACACAAAAGGGAAGCGGTGTAATTTCAACCCCTGCAGATTTAAACATGGATGATCAGCATGCGGAGGTCAACACCCAGCTTATTTTAGTAAAAGACATTAAAATGGCAAAACAGAGAGACACATTTTCACTTGGTTTTTCCCCAGTTAAGGTTGAAAATGTAGAAATATATTTACATGATTACCCCCTTTTAGAAAATGCCTCGTATTTAGACAGATTCCAAAAACTTAAAAAGTGCTATTGAGAGACCAGATATACGTCTTCAAAAAATTAAGAAAGAAATAGATGCAGGGCGTGTTGCTGGTCCTTTTAAGTTTAGGCCTATTCCTACTTTACGAATCTCGCCATTGGGATTAGTTCCAAAGGGAAAGGACGGTCAGTTTAGAGTTATTCACCACTTATCTTATCCCGAAAACTCATCCGTCAACGATTTTATTGATCCAAAGAAATGTGCAGTTGTCTACTCAAATATTCATAACGCTGTCGATGTTATAAAATTATACGGAAATAAAACATTAGCCAGCAAGTCCGATGTCCGCTCAGCATTTAGATTACTCCCTATCTCACCGATTGAATTTGATCTTCTTGGTTTCAAAATTAATCAAGAATTTTATTTTGATAAAACCCTCCCTTTTGGAGACTCAATTAGCTGTGCTTTATTTGACAAGTTTGCGTCATTTCTACACTGGGCGGTTTCTGTAAGACAATTTGAGGGCGCCATTGTACACTATCTTGACGTCTTTCTATTTTTGGGAAAGTGCGGGACTTGTCAATGTGCTGACCTGCTTCATACTTTCAAGGTTATTTGCAATGATCTGGGAATTCCTTTAGCAGATGAGAAAACAATCTCTCCCACGACTCGGCTTACATTCTTGGGTGTAGAAATTGACACTTCCGACATGACTTTCCGCTTACCTTGAGATAAGCTTGATGAAAAAAAATTCCTTTGTTTTAAAATGAAAGAAGGTCACGCTAAGATAAATGCCATCCCTTTTGGGTTCATTAAACTTTGCATGTCGTGTTGTCGCGCCGGGGAGAGCTTTTTGCAGAAGATTGATTGATTCAACGATTGGTTTGAATAAACCACATTACAGAATAAGAATAAAGTCGAACATAAAAGCTGATCTTTTGATGTGGAAATCATTTTAACGGTCTAACTCTTATGCCAGATAGATTATGGACCTCTAACGAGGTGTTCGAATTTTACACAGACAGTGCCGGGGGGTCCACACTTGGTTTCGGCATATATTTTAAGGGTAGATGGGCTCACGGGTTATGGCCGAGAACGTGGCATAAGCGCGGTTTATTGTCTAACATTACATTTTTAGAACTATTTCCAGTCATGGTAGCGATCATTCTGTGGGGGTCTGAACTTAGAAATAAAAAGGTTTTGTTTCATATCGACAACGAAGGAGCAGTGCACATTATTAATAAGAAATTATCAAAATCATCAGATGTCATGATTTTAGTAAGACGTTTAGTTCTATAAACATTACATCATAACATATTAATTAAATATATTAAGATATGTTCTTGATTCATTCCAACTTCTATATACACTGGATAAAGTATGGCCAGTTCCTGTTGAACTGTTAGTACAATTCATCGCTTATCTATCATTGAAGCATTTTTTCCAGCTACAGTTCGATTATATATAAGGGGCATTTCTTTTTATCACAAGGAACGTAATTTAGAGGATACTACTTAGAATGTTGTTGTATCAAAAATGCTTGAAGGTTTACACAGAAATCACCCACAGAGAGACAATAGGGCCCCGGTAACATTACCATTTTTACGACAGATTACAGACGCTCTCCCTAGTATGTGTCCATCTACTTATGAATCTTTATTATTTAAATGTTCATTTATTTTGGCATTTTTCGCTATGTTACGTGTAAGTGAATTTACGACAAAAAATAAATATGATTCTAGTACCGATGCACTGCAATT
Source organism: Mytilus edulis (assembly GCF_963676685.1). Taxonomy (NCBI): domain Eukaryota; kingdom Metazoa; phylum Mollusca; class Bivalvia; order Mytilida; family Mytilidae; genus Mytilus; species Mytilus edulis. Next base: position 3,629,700 of record NC_092357.1, on the reverse strand, counting down.
GTCGGATGTGGTCGTGTCAGATTGTCAATTAAAAATTAACATTAAGAAAAGTAAAACGGATCAGAGAGGTTATTCAACGTTCATTGTGATAAAGAAATACAATGATAACGCGTTTGCCCTGTATTAACCTTAAAGAAATATTTAGCTGCACGTCCTGCGGTTTCGGGCTGATATCATTTATTTATGTATTTTGACGGGTTGCCGCTCACCCGTTATCAACTGTCAGCTATGCTAAAAAAGTCAGTTAATTTTTGTAACATTCCAAACCCTAACCTTTTGAAATCGCATTCATTTAGAATTGGAACCGCCACAGAGGCGAGCAAACGTGGTATTAATGACGAAGCTATTAAAAAATGGGGAAGGTGGTCGTCAGGTGCATTTGAGCGTTACATCAGGTTCCCTTGGTGAAAATAATTTAAAAAAAAATCAATTTCGTTATATGTACATACACTACAAACTGCTCAGAGTTTGAATTGAACAGTTTTTGTGCTCGACCAGTAAAATCAAGCACACATTTTACTCGACTAGTCTCGACATTGTCTCGACTGTACTTAATTGTACTTAAGTGTACTCGACTAGGTCTCGACTTTACTTAATTAGTCTGATTCAGTACTTGATGATCTTTTTGTAGTCTGAAATAGTCTTGACCAAGGCTCGACCTGTCTCGACCTGTCTTGACCTGTCTCGACCTGTCTTGACTATTCTCGACCTGTCTTGACTCAGTCTCAACCAGTCTCGACTCAGTCTCAACCAGTTTCGACCTGTATCGACTAGTCTTGACCTTCAAATTTAGTTTTGACTGGTGTAAATCATCACATCTAACTCAATTAAATATTGATCTTACAAAATTCAAGCTTATTACAGATTGTATTATACATTGAATCCTGACATCAAAATATCGCTGATATACTATGCTGGTATATAGATTTAGAAATTAAAGTGCACATATGATCAGTTTTGGTCAATGCGGTCAAATAATTTTGTTGTACAAGTCAGCATGAGGTATCAAAACTACTGAAATTTTGTAACGTATCAGTATTTTGAGTAAAATGAGGACATGCTGGCACACTAAATTTAAGCGAACAAAAATTTGTTGTCATTGTATTGCAATATTGTTGTCCATTGTAATAATATATTGAATCCTGACATAAAAAATATTGCTGATAAACTATGCAGGTATATAGATTAACAAAAAAAAGTGCACATATGGTCAGTTTTGGTGGATGCGGTCAAATAATTTTGTTGTACAAATCAGCATGAGGTATCAAGTCTACTGAAATTTTGTTACGTATCAGTTTTTTTTAGTAAAAAGAGGACATGCTGGCACCCTAAATTTATGCGAAAAAATAATTGTTGTCATTTTATTGCAATATTGCTGTCCATTGTATTATACATTGAATACTAAAATGAAAAATATGGCTGATTTACTCAGCGGGTATATAGATTTACAAATTAAAGTGCACATATGGTCAGTTTTGGTCAATGCGTTCAAATGATTTTGTTGTACAAGTCAGCATGAGGTATCAACACTACTGAAATTGTGTAACGTATCAATATTTGGAGTAAAATGAGGACATGCTGGCACCCTTAATTTAACCGAACAAAAATTTGTTGTCATTGTATTGCAATTGTGTTGTCCATTGTAATTATACATTGAATCCTGACATAAAAAATATGGCTGATATACTATGCGGGTATATAGATTAACAAATAAAAGTGCCAATATGGTCAGTTTTGGTGGATGCGGTCAAATAATTTTGTTGTACAAATCAGCATGAGGTATCAAAACTACTGAAATGTTGTAACGTATCAGTATTTTGAGTAAAGAGAGGACACGCTGGCACCCTAAATTTATGCGAAAAAAGTTATTGTCATTGTATTGCAATATTGTTGTCCATTGTAATTATACATTGAACATGTTGAATCCTGACATGAAAAATATGGCTAAGTTACTATGCGGGTATATAGATTTACAAATTAAAGTGCACATATGGTCAGTTTTTGTGGATGCGGTCAAACAATTTTGTCGTACAAGTCAGCATGAGGTATCAAAACTACTGAAATTTTGTACTGTATCAGTTTTTTTTTAGTAAAATGAGGACATGCTGGCACCCTAAATTTATGCGAAAAAAAATGTGTTGACATTGTATTGCAATTTTGTTGTCCATTGTAACTATGCATTGAACACGTTGAATCATGACATGAAAACTATGGCTGATTTACTAATCGGGTATATAGATTAACAAATAAAAGTGCACATATGGTCAGTTTTGGTGGATGCGGTCAAATAATTCTGTTGTACAAATTAGCTTGAGGTATCAAAACTACTGAAATTTTGTAACGTATCAGTATTTTGAGTAAAATGAGGACATGCTGGCACCCTAAATTTATGCAAAAAAAATAAATTTGTTGTTATTATATTGCAATATTGCTGTCCATTGTATTTTACATTGAATCCTGACATGAAAAATATGGCTGATTAACTATGCAGGTATATATATTTACAAATTAAAGTGCACATATGGTCAGTTTTGGTCAATGTGGTCAACTAATTTTGTTGTACAAGTCAGCATGAGGTATCAAAATTACTGAAATTTTGTAACGTATCAGTATTTTGAGTAAAATGAGGACATGCTGGCACCCTAAATTTCAGCGAACAAAAATTTGTTGTCATTGTATTGCAATATTGTTGAATCCTGACATAAAAATATGGCTGATATACTATGCTGGTGTATAGATAAACAAATTAAAGTGCACATATGGTCAGTTTTGGTGGATGCGGTCAAATAATTTTGTCGTACAAATCAGCATGAGGTATCAAAACTACTGAAATTTTGTAATGCATCAGTTTTTTTTTAGTAAAATGAGGACATGCTGGCACCCGAAATTTAACTGAACAAAAATTTTCTGTCATTGTATTGCAATAGTGTTGTCCATGGTAATTATACATTGAATCCTGACATAAAAAATATGGCTGATATACTATGCGGGTATATATATTAACAAATAAAAGTGCCCATATGGTCAGTTTTGGTGGATGCGGTCAAATAATTTTGTTGTACAAATCAGCATGAGGTATCAAAACTACTGAAATGTTGTAACGTATCAGTATTTTGAGTAAAGAGAGGACATGCTGGCACCCTAAATTTATGCGAAAAAAGTTATTGTCATTGTATTGCAATATTGTTGTCCGTTGTAATTATACATTGAACATGTTGAATCCTGACATGAAAAATATGGCTAAGTTACTATGCGGGTATATAGATTTACAAATTAAAGTGCACATATGGTCAGTTTTTGTGGATGCGGTCAAACAATTTTGTCGTACAAGTCAGCATGAGGTATCAAAACTACTGAAATTTTGTACTGTATCAGTTTTTTGAGTAAAAAGAGGACATGCTGGCACCCTAAATTTAACCGAACAAAAATTTGTTGTCATTGTATTGCAATATTGTTGTCCATTGTAATTATACATTGAATCCTGACATAAAAAATATGGCTGATATACTATGCGGGTATATAGATAAACAAATAAAAGTGCACATATGGTCTAAATTTATGCGAAAAAAAATTGTTGTTATTATATTGCAATATTGCTGTCCATTGTATTTTACATTGAATTATGACATGACAAATATGGCTGATTTACTATGCAAGTATATAGATTTACAAATTAAAGTGCACATATGGTCAGTTTTAGGTCAATTTGGTCAAATAATTTTGTTGTACAAGTCAGCATGAGGTATCAAAATTACTGAAATTTTGAAACGTATTAGTATTTTGAGTAAAATGAGGACATGCTGGCACTCTAAATTTAAGCGAACAAAAATTTGTTGTCATTGTATTGCAATATTGTTGTCCATTGTAATTATACATTGAATCCTGACATAATAATATGGCTGATATACTATGCGGGTGTATAGATAAACAAATTAAAGTGCACATATGGTCAGTTTTGGTGGATGCGGCCATATAATTTTGTTGTACAAATCAGCATGAGGTTTCAAAACTACTGAAATTTTGTTAAGTATCAGTATTTTGAGTAAACAGAGGACATGCTGGCACCCTAAATTTATGCGGAAAAAAAAGTATTGTCATTGTATTGCAATATTGTTGTCCATTGTAATTATACATTGAACATGTTGAATCCTGACATGAAAAGTATTGCTGATTTACTATGTGAGTATATTGATTTACAAATTAAAGTGCACATATGGTCAGTTTTGGTGGATGCGGTCAAATAATTTTGTTGTACAAGTCAGCATGAGGTATCAAAACTACTGAAATTTTGTAATGTATCAGTATTTTGAGTAAAATGAGGACATGCTGGCACCCTAAATTTATGCGAACAAAAATTTGTTGTCATTGTATTGCAATATTGTTGTCCATTGTAATCATACATTGAATCCTGACATAAAAAATATGGCTGATATACTATGCGGATATATAGATTTACAAATTAAAGTGCACATATGGTCAGTTTTGGACAATGCGGTCAAATAATTTAGTTGTCCAAGTCAGCATGAGGTATCAAAACTACTGAAATTTTGTTACGTATCAATATTTTGAATATAAGGAGGACATACTGGCATGCTAAATTTATGCGAACAAAATTTGTAGTCATGTGTTTAAATGAATTAAACTATTGCTGAGTGTTGCTGCATAGTTCAGGGATTGTAACTAACATTAGGACGTATACAACTAACATCAAATATACTTCTTTTCAAAGATATACATAATAAAGTGCATATATGATTGAATTTGATAGGTATTGGAATATATATTTAATGCCCGTTATCGTTGTAACCAAGATCGGTTTTATAATAGATAGATTGTCAGATCACAGATAAATTTGTGTTAAAAGCAACGTTTTATGCGTTCTTAATTTTCAAATATTTGTATTTAATCCTGTTTATAAATCGGAAGTATTAATTTTATACTACGAAACAAAGATATGAAATACATTTTTAAAAAATCGATGTAGAGCGGTCCTGGTTACAAGTTAAGTTAGTGTTGAGCAGACCAGTCAAAGGTTAACTTGGGAACAGGTTTGGTTTTGATCGGATTTGTCAACGAAAAAGTTAACTTATGTAACTTTGTGGCAGGACTGGTTTCGAAGTTAACTTATGTTAACTTTATGACAGGACTGGTTCCGAAGTTAACTTATGTTAACTTATGAAAAGACTGGTTCCAAGTTAACTTATATCAATAGCGGACCTGTTTTCAGGTTAACTTTTTGACAGACAAAAAACAGTCCTAGGACCAAGTCCGCTTTTCAAGTTAACTAGATTTTGGTCCTAGGACTGGTCAGAGCAGTCCTAAATCCAGTCACAGGTTAACTTTGACCAGTCCAAATGACTGGTCATCAAGTTAACTTGCTGTACAGGTTAGGACTGCACCCATCTGTATGTGTTTTCACAATGTTGGCTCAATTCCTCCACATTTTGGATTGTTTGTGTTTCGTTACTGTGTAAAATGTAAATTCACCAAAATACTGAATCTTATTTCCCATGCTATGAAAACAAATTCATGGTAAACAAACAGTTGTGAAACCTTGCTCGAGGTAAGATTTTTACAGAAAAAAACCTTCAAAACCAAGTTATTTATTCTATTAAATTGCCTGAAAGTACAGTTTTTAATTAGTTTTTTATGTATCGTTTTACGATATCAAGTCTAACCGTGTACTTGTTCAAAGGGGAATGTAGATAACGTCCTTCGCACCAACCATATCACAAACCTTTCTATTCCCTTACCATTAAATGGATTCGGAATTACGATACCACATTTTACGTTTTACCTTGAAAACTTGAAGTATTCATTCATCAAGGGGGAGGTAAATAACTCAACTCATCAAAAGACAATGATTATTGTGAGCTTACCATTTGGGATGACAAAAGAAGAGAACACTGTTTTGTCTAAGTCCGAGTTGATGTCTTCAAATTTTATTGACCCCCCTTTTTATATTTATTTTAGAGTTCTGTATCTTATTAATACTGATAACTGCACCATATCTATTCACATGGAAAAAATTATTGCAACACTAAATTGATATTCAAATTAAAAAAAAAGCACTCTCTATTTTTTTTGTGATATAATTTTTTGAAATATAACTAGTTAAATATTATTCTAATATCACCTGAGTGTTCGTCTCACGCTGATTGATCAAAAAATTAAGAAAGGAAATATGGAAAATGTCAAAGAGAACATAAGAAAACGCAGCGATAAAATCCAGCACCCAGAGGTGCTGGATTCAGCTGACCCCTGAATAAAATTCTGTACTAGTCCATGCAGTGAACATGGACGTCACACTCAACTTCAAAACATATAAATGATCTACAATTCATCTAGACAAAGTGATGCTCACCCCCTCCGCCCCCCCCCCCAAACATACACTCCATTCTGAGGTAACTGTATTATAACAATGTAAATATGAGACTTTATTTGAGATATTAATGTGCCCCTGCAGATGTAAATTTTATTTTTAATTAAAACACCTTTAACATTGTATAAGAAAAAAAACATCAATCATAATTTCCTGTCGATATGCACATCTACATAGTATGTCCTTATAATCTAAAATATTTCATGAAATTCTGTTGTTTTTAACAAATTAACAAATAGTCAATATACAAAATTCTCCGTGTAATTTTCTCTATCGGATGATTGCATGCCCTTTATTGTTAATATTGACGCAATTTATATTTCATCATGTCTTACTCGGACTAACCTGAGAAGCATATAGTTTAGAGTCAAATAAATCAAACATTATATTATGTTTTGTAATGATCCAAATTATTTGAATGACCGGCACTAGTAACTGAAATTCTCCCTCTTTCCCAACGGTTGTTAGTTGCTTCTTAAGAAGTATCTCTGACAATCGGAAAATCAAATGAGATCTTCCAGGTTCTTGAAAACAGGTGCTTGATTTTGTATATTACACGTCAGTTGAGAAATATGAGATATATCATTGACTCAGTCTTTTAATTTTACTAAATCAGTCTTATCACTAACATAAAACACTTACGGTCGAACATTTCCATGAAAAATAATTGGATAAGGTTCAAGGGGGGGAGGGGGTCTGAACTCCTTTTTAAAGCATCTGAAGGCGACATAAGCCCCCCCCGTCCCCATATGGCTGGATCCGGCCATGATTTGGGTCCTCGTCAAACTCATAAGTTTTAAAATTAAATGGGAAAAGAAATATATAATGTATAAAAACATCCGTTCAAAGATAAAAACCGTAAGGTCCGAGATATCTGTGGGCCGAATTGACCCTTTATAATTTACCTGCGTAAACTGTTAGGTTAAGGGCGCTAATGAATGTGCTAGTATTTGAACTTTGAAAAATGGGGAAATTAGCAAAGACTTGCTTCCAAAATCACCTATGGCCTGAACATTAATGCTATGGTAACATTAATATTTATAAAGCTGTTTTTCATAATATTTATTGAATGATTCCGCACAAGAATGTTGCCCGTCTTTACGTTGAGTCCTTGAAATCAACACTGTCACTGAGCGGTAAAATACAAACGAAAAACTGCCAAATGTGCAGTTGCATTCTGTTATCAAATGACCATTGAATGAGTGCGTCCGATCCTATGCCCCATCATCTCAAATCTCTTCCTAATTTATGTTTCAACTCAACTCCTAGCAAATATATTGTGTTTCTTTCAAATATTAAAGCTCTTTCATGGCTGAAATCTCTTTCTAGGAGCTAAATATCTCTTAAACATCTCATATTTCGAGGACAAGCTCATTTTTGGATTGGTACAGCAGCCATCTTGGATGCTTTAATTATCTGATTAAAATGTAATACACCCCAAAGAGGTGGATAAAGTTTATCGACAGTTCTAGCCTTATAAACGCAGCGTTAAAATTAACGACAAGTTGAACAACACGTAAATCATATGATTAATTTTAATCAAATGGTTAAGAAATTTTAACGACAAGTTAGCACTAACGACAAGTTGAACAACATATCCCCAGATGTTTTTATACTCATTGTTTTCAACACTTTAAATGACCAAGTCTATAAAGTTATGTGATTGACATCTAGTAATTGGTCATTCACAACTCATGACTTCAGCAAGATGGCAGATAATCAGTATGAGAGAAGCAGGAATGTCGCTGTGACAATTGCACGTATTGTTGGTCATCACCATTCCATTCTAAGTCGTTTTGAGAATAAAAGTCAGGCAACAAACGATGTTAAAGACCTTCCGAGATCAAGAAGACCCCCTATAACATCTGCTAGGGAAAATCAAGCATAATGAAGGTTGGTCAGAAGGTAACTCATTGCAAACAATACAGTAATAAAAAAGATAGTGATTACCATACAGGAGCCTTTAAACAAGAACTATTCGAGATGGTGCATCGCTACTGGTTATCGTGCGATAATACCATTTCGGGGACCTTTGCAGACGAACAGACACACAGTTGCCCGTATCCAATATAGTGCACAGCTCGCCAAAGTTGGAAATTAGTATCGTGGATGAAGATCCATTGTTCCAATGGAATATGGTCTATTTTCCTTGGCCCGATCGTTGAACAATATCGAGCTTATATGTGACACTATTGGGCGTAAAGTGCACGAAAGGAAACCTCAGTTCAAACACGTTCATTGTTCTTCTGTAAAAAGTAGATCAGCAAAAAAAATATAAATAATTTAATAATTCATATACCAACAGTATTCACCTATTTAAAGGACGTTAGTGATAATAACTAATGATTTGTTTTGATATAGGTAACGAGTAACCATTAAAAGGGGTAACATATCACGATCGAATAAGGAAAAAGATAAAGTAACGAAAAAGTAACGGATATGGATTAAGAAATAAGTTGCAAACATGTAATAAATAAGGAACAAGGAATAAATAACGATCATGTAACAAATAAGGAATAAGGAATAAGGAACAAATATGAAAGGAGGAATAAGTAAACAACTTGACGACCCTAAATTAGATCCCAATTAAGGCAACAATTATAATATAAGAGGTTAAAAGGATATTATCAAACACTATTAAAAAAGTGACTCTGCTTTATCACACGCTGTGAACACATCCAATTAGGCAACCAAATGCCTATTCGTGTTATAACATTTAAATATGAGCCGATAGTTCAATCCGCAAGATTGATGAAAAAAAAAAGATTGTTGAGTATCATCTAGTTTAATGAAATTTTGTTTTAATACAAAGCCAAAACCGTTCAGCATAATTTCAAAGGCATGTTGTAAAGGATATTACCTTTTAATAGACAATTTGGAAAATCATCCCTTCGAAAATTTTAAGAACGCCATCACGAGTTGGTTGACCGTTCTGGAATAACCTTTTCACAGATGACATCGGATATCTTCCTTATGTCGTAACTTCAATACCTTTCCCTTTTCATGATTGTGACCTACATATTTAGTTTGTTACCAGATTTGTAATTACATAAGCAATACGGCGTGTGCCACATGTGAAACAGGATATGTCTACCCTTCCGGAGCACCTGAGATCACCCCCGGTTTTTGGTTGGGTTCGTGTTGCTAAGTCTTTAATTGTATATGTTTTGTCTTGTGTACTATTATTTGTCTGTTTGTCTTTTTATTTTTAGCCATGGACTTGTCAGATTATTGTCAACATATGTGTTTTAATGTTGCTCTGGTATTCTGTGTTCCTCTTTTACCGATATGCACAATATACAATACAGTGTTGCATATTGATTTGATAATGCAAATATAAATTACATATCAACTTTATCTATAGAAAGCCTTTTTCAATTAACACACTCTATACCTACAGTAGGAATCAAAACCAGACAATCTTTAATATGTTTTGCACGCCTGTTATACGCATGTTTGACAAAAAAAGCATGCGTTAAATGCACAAAAACGTTTTATACACGTTCTATGCGTAAAAAATGATTGACACTTCATCATTGTACAGTATCATAATTTATTTCAATATGTAAATTGAATGTTTATGTAACCAGCAATATAGAAAAAATAGGGATAGCACATGCCTGTAAAATTAAGTATTTAGTAGGTAAATAGGGGTTAATTTGTCATTTTGTACGTCGTTAATTTATTTTAAGATCCATTCCTCGATATAAGTTAAACTGTTTGTTAGTCAATATGAGTTTGATATGCGCTTATCGTGCGTTGGCATCAGCATTGTCAGTTATGTCGGAAATGTAGAGGTAGTACAAGACAAAATTTATTGTTGACAAACGATCTGCATTTAAAAACATAGTATTTTATAGAATATTTTAACATCAAAGTAGATTGTCCTACAAGGCTCTCACACACAAATATGATTGACAAAACAGAGAGAGAAACAAATACTCAGAGGACAACAAAGATCACTTTTTTTTACTTCCTTCACCACAATTTTACTGTATATATCTTACAACAACGAATACATCACTACAAACGGTTTCAAGCTGGAATTGAAACAAATTGCAGTTTTACCCTCATATGTATGAAAATTCAATCTTTCAGAAAGATCTCATAGAAGTAAGAGAAAAATATAGGTAATGGATAATTTAATTATCAGCCGAAAAAACAATAACACCAATAACACTTCTAAAGGGATGTGTGACCGTTATATACTTCCCCTACGATGATTTTTTTATGTGTAACACTGTTATATCGTTACTTTATTCTATTAAGGATGGTTCCACTGCACTACACAGTGCTGCAAGTACAGGGAATACAGAAATTGTTCAATTACTTATTGATAATGGAATCGAGATCAATTTTCAGAACAATGTAAGTTGTACATAAAAAAAAATAACAAGCGAAAAACTTATCTAAAATGATTATGTGAATAATTTCCGTGAAAAACAGTGTACAAAATGTAGAGTGAACGTGAATATAAAATCAGCGTTTTGCTTAATTCACTAACATTATGAAAAAGGAGCATGAACTATTGTATATAGTAGTCTTATATTGATGTTTTTTTTTTCATTTGGTTTGCTTTAAATGAACTTCTTGATGGGTTTTTTTTCGAAAAAAAAATTTGTAAAGGGTAAAGCATATGGTTGCTAAGTTTCTATAGCCCATATATGATGTGTAATATATTCAAAATAGTACATGCAATTGAGAGAAAAGGGGTTAATTTAGCCTTTTTGTACTTATTATATTTTAAGATCCATGTTGCAGTATAATATGTATGTTACATCTATCAAGCATTTGTTACTCACCCATGTTAATAATGTGTGTCTGTTGCGTCGAAGTTCACTTCATATATTTGGTGTGGTTCCCTCAGTTTTAGTTTGTAAATCGGATTCTTTTTTGTCTCAATCGATTTTTTTATTTCGATCAGCGGTATACTACTGTTGCCTTCATTGATTTACACCTTTCAAGCATTTGTCCCTCAATAATTTATTACAATATGTCGGCCATTTTAGAGGGAATACATGACAAAACATCTTGTCAATTAATTACAGCTTGAAATAAAACATTCATCTATACATTCAAACCTGATTAAGCGAAAACCCAATGTTAAAAGACCACCAATTTTAGATCCCTTTGTTATGCATTTCATGTAAATTGAACCTGTATCAAAAGACCACCTGTCTTTTTGCTCTCCCTCAAGGGGTTCATGAGAACAGGTTTTATTGTATAATATTTCCACTTCTAATATGATTTGTTAAATCTCTTTAGGTCTATCACGAAAAAAGCTATAGTGGATAAAAAATCTAGCAATAGTTGTCACCATTATAAACGATTTAAAATTAAAATCATAACAAAATCAAAAGCTGAAACACATTAAACAAACGAAAAACACCTGTAATATTTCTGACTTAGTACCAGCATTTTCTGATGTAAACAATAGTGGATTAAACCTGGTTTTATAGCTAGCTAGACCTCTCATTTGTGTGACAGTCACATCATATGCCATTATATATACAGAGATGCATATAAAAAAAAACACAGACATAATGCAGACCGTGTGAAGACCTTACTTTGACCAAATTGTGACTTGGATAGAGAGATGTCTCAATGGCACTTATACCACATCTTCTTATATCTATATAATAGGTAATATTGAGACTGGAAATGGGGAATGTGTCAAAGAGACAACAACCCGACCATAGAAAAGACAACAGCAGAAGGTCACCAATAGGTCTTCAATGTAGCTAGAAATTACCGCACCCGGAGGCGTCCTTCAGCTGGCCCCCTAAACAAATATATATTAGTTCAGTGATAATAAAAGTCTTGCTAAACTCCAAATTGTACACAAGAAACTAAAATTTAAAATAATACAAGACTAACAAAGATCAGGGGCTCCTGACTTGGGACAGGCGCAAAAATGGGGTTAAGCATGTTTATGTAAAAATATCAATACCAGATAGTGTTATAGTCTTAATTACTATAAAAAGACACAAAAGGGGCAGCAAAACACACACTTCCGACGAAACAGCTTACACAATTTTTCACTTCATCAACCACAATTTATTTTATAAAGGCAACAGTAGTATACCGCCGTTCAAACTCATAAATCCATTGAAAAAAAACAAAATCGGGGTAACAAACCAAAACCGAAGGAAACGCATAAATATAAGAGGAAAACAACGACACAACACCACAATCTAACTAACACACACAGAAACGGACCAAGCATCAGACAAATCCCACGAGAATAACAAATACAACATCAAAACCAAATACATGAATTTGGGATAGACAAGTACCGTGACACGTCTTATCGCAATGTCAATTTACACTCAAAAATAAGAGAAAACAAACGACGCAACGTTAAATTGTAACACACACAGAAACGAACTATAATATAACAATGGCCATATATGTCTTTCAACAACGAATACCACTACTAGCGGTTTTTAGTTGGAAATGAAACGCATTGCTGTCTTACTCTCAGCGTCGTAAATGTTTAAAAAGTAAAATCACAAAAATACTGAACTCAGAGGAAAATCAATTCGGAAAGTCCATAATCACATGGCAAAATCAAATATCAAAACAAATGAACAATATAATCATCAGTCGAAAAACAATAACACCATAAGTAAAGGCAACAGTAGTATACCGCTGTTCAAAACTCATAAATCCATGGACAAAAAACAAAATTGGGGTAACAAACTAAAACTGAGGGAAACGCATTCAATATAAGAGAAGAACAATACACTCTCATTACACTTCTAATGGGATTTGAGATTTTCTAGTACGCCTATATAAATGAAGGCAACATAAGTATACTGCTTTAGCACTTATCGTACATTACAACGTTACGGGTATTAGAGGTGAAGCCAGATGTTTATTCTCTTTTTTTTATTTTAACAGTCAAATAATAGAATCTTAGCCAAAACGTAAACCTTAAGCATTGTCTTTAATAACTTCGTGTAAATTCAATTTGTTGTCCTTTAAATGATCGATTTTTTATTGGTCTACACAAAAGACTGAATTTTTTAAAAAATGTCACGCGCTCACCCATTTAATAGAGTAAATTTACACCTTCGCATTAGCCAATCAGAATATGCCATTGTAATTTGACTTATGATAGAATTTGGTAATGATATATAAGATAGGTAACAGACAAAAAAAGCAACATAGTTAGATAGACTTGATGATGAAAATTACACTAAAATTAACGATGTCTACATCACAACTGTATACATGTATGATTAAATAATGATAGTTAAATTATACTAGCATAACCATTTAGTAAGTTTTGACAATGAAAAATCGTAAAAACCATTAACTTGTGTTATTTATATGACAAATGAATAATGCAATAAAGAACATGAACATACACATGATGAAAAAAACACTTTTATGATACCTTGATGTAAACAAAATAGAGAACTGCAACTACAACACTAAGTTACTTCAATCTTCTTGGTATTCCTTATTGATACATCTAACATTAATATTTAATAACTACAATGTCTTTAAGGATGGTTCGACTATACTGTCTGACGCTACATTAAAAGGAAAGACAGACATTGTCCACTGGCTTATTGACAAGGGTATTGATATTAATGTAATCGACAAGGTAAGCTATCAATTGGATATACACTAATCTATTAAAGAATGGCGATTGTCCGAATAGACATTTACGGAAACTGTCATTAGCCCACGATAAGGATTACAATTACACTTTATGTTTTTCTAAAGTTGTACAACATTTACTTTCTAATATATTTACAGGAATGTGTTAACATAATTATTGTATACGTTGTTATCCAGGTTGACATGATTATGTTAAAATAAATTTAACATGAAACACACAAACTATCACAATTGTCGTTGCAGTAGCTAGATTGGAACAATTGCTGAAAAAAGTCATCAATACTTTGTGTTTGGAAAAATGCAATCAATCACGCAGCATGTTAGCATGTTTATGCTAAGACATACTTTCTCTCTTTTATTTTGTTTTAAAGAGAATGAGGAAATCCAGCGGACGGGTGTTTTTGAGCTCCTTATTCTTCATGAAATTTCACTTGCCATTCGCTATAATTTTGAAATCTTTTATTTTTTTCTGAATAGGACAAACAATTTTGTCAACGTTCTTTGTTCAAAAGAAAAAAACACAACTATTCGAGAACACCCCCCCCCCCCAAAAAAAAAAAACAGTTATCAACAAAATTATCTATGTCGGAAATATAATTTAGACTGTTCGCCAGAACAAGTTGAATTGTAAGAATAAGTGTACACAGATAGTCAAAACTTTGCTATTTATGTTTCAACAGCAACAACAACAAAATGACAAACGAGTTCCAAGTTGTTTTTCTTTCATCCAATTATTTTAATAAAGATCTTGGGATTAATTAATTATGGACGGGTTGTTTTTTTAGCGGTGTTGATAATTATCTCCATGGACATGGATGGGACTGGTATGCTCGAAACACGACCTTTAACCCCTGTTCCGAGACTCGTACTATTTTCATGGAATTGTAATATAGATTGCACTGACGACGCAGAGGTCGATCCAGCCATTTTTAAAAGGGGATTGCAACCTATGGTAAGGGGGTTGGGGTTGGGTGTTGTTGGGAGGGGGCTTGGGTTTCCGACTATATTTCTTTATTCGAAAGCATTGATTGGCAAGAAAAAATGTGTGTTCCAAATATAAAAAAGAAGATGTGGTATGATTGCCAATGAGACAACTATCCACAAATGACCAAAATGACACAGACATTAACAACTATAGGTCATCGTCCGGCCTTCAACAATGAACAAAGCCCATACCGCATAGTCAGCTATAAAAAGCCCCGTTAAGACAATGTAAAACAATTCAAACAAGAAAACTAACGGCCTTCTTATGTATGTAAAAAAAATGAACGAAAAACAAATATGTAACACATAAACAACCGACAACCACTGAATTACAGGCTCCTGATTTGGGACAGGCACATACATAAATAATGTAGCGGGGTTAAACATGTAAGCGGGATCCAAACCCTCCCCCTAACCTTGGACAGTGGTATAACAGTACAACATAAGAACGCACTATAAAAATCAGTTGGAAAAGGCTTAACTCATCAGATGGACAAAAACACAAGTGAACGTGGCCCGGTACTTATACATCCCGAACACTGGAACAACTCGAGATATCTCACTGCGACGTATCCATTTCAACACAGAGTTTATACGCAAATCTATTTAATTGATTGTTAGGGATAAAACAAAAATTCAAAATCTAGCAGGCGAGAAGAAATTGTTACAAAATGACAACCTATTTAGGTCAGTAAGGCATTAGTTGCGGATACAAAGTTTTTATGGTGCATAAAAAAAAAACGACACCAACATTACTCTTTCAAATGAAACAGTTTGTAGAGTATCCTCTGAACAATATTTTTTGCTGGTTTTCGTATATCAACCATAGCATTAATAATAACCTGTTATTGCTTCTGCTGATAATATATATATCATACATCTATCTACACCTTCGGTCCTTATACATCCTTGTTTTCAAATATTCGGCTTCGTGCGATCCTGATTGTAAATCCAGAAAAGGACACATGACATTTTAACGTGTTGCTTACATCTTATTTTATACAGAAGACCCAATTTGCGATTTTTTATCTGTATTGTTGGTTTGTTTTTGTATTTTGAGATGACCCCTTCTTTATATCACGTATAATCGTAAGTCTAAAGGGTAATCCTAGGTATAGAATTAGTTTCCGCAAATGTCTAATACGAAGCTTTTGTATGGCAAATATTGTATACTATATAATATATTACAAACATTCAAATACGCTTCCTTATTTAGATTACTTGTTGGTGAATTTTCCATCTGACAATTTTGATAAGTTTGTTTACGTCATTAGGTTTTATTTTCTTTTTACGTTATCTTGTGTTCCAAATCTGAGACATTTGCTCATTTGTTACCACGTACATTTGTCTACAAATGATATTGCATGAACGGCGATGTGATTCTTGTTATATCTTACATGTTTTCTACATTGTAGTTCTTTATTAATCATTATCCTTTAACAGTGAATAAGTGACAACAATATGTTTTAACAAATCAACGGGTTTCTGTGCAACATATAAAAGAAGAGTAATAATCCTGTATTTCAATATCCCTTAAGGTTCGTCTAAAACAATTGTTCATAATTAGGAAATGAATTTCCTGTGACAATGTTCTTCTCGATAACATTTCTCTGCGAAACCAAAGATATTATGGAATTAACTTTTGTTGTATAGAACAAAAAACAAATCTAAAGGGAAAAACAAAATATAAATTGTAGAGTAATACAAAATTTTACCTGTAATTGAAAAGTATTAACGTTTTGAAAATGTCAAACATGTGATGTTCTTTAATTACATTGTTGCGTACTTTGTTCTTTAAAATTTGGACCTATGAGTAGAACCAATTTTATGAGATATGCAATTTGTTTTTTTCCGATTTTCATCAATATTTACATGTACTACCAAGAGGAATAAATTCTAATGCAGTCATATAAAAACCGACAAGTTAACCCAATCTGACGTCACACCACGTAGTTAATGATACGACATTGTTTATGACATTGTATCAAAACAAAATGAAGGTTCACATATCAAGATAATGTTCAAGTTTCTTCTGTTTTCTTACTTAAAAACGAGGTCAGCATTAAAAAGTACAAGTTTATTAATAATTCATTTATTTACGCTATTCATCTCTTCAACGATGATAGTGATAAGTTCTAATGATTTGTTTTGATATAAGTAACAAGTAACCATTAAACGGGAGTAACATATTAGGTAAGGAATAAGGATCGAATAAGGAATAAGGATTAAGTAACAAATAGGTCACGAATATGCATATAAAAAAAAGGATAGCACATGCCTGAAAAATAAAGTATTCAGTAGGTAAATAGGTTTATTTTCATTGTGTACGTCGTTAATTGATTTTAAGATCCATGCCTCGATATAAGTCAAACTGTGAGTTAGTCAATATGAGTTTGATTTACGCTTATCGTGCGTTGGCAACAACATTTGATAAATATGTCGGCAATGTAGAGTTAATACAATAAAAAAAAAATGTTGACTAACGATCTGCATTTAAAAAAATAGTATTTTATATAATATTGTAACATCCAATTAGATTCTCCTACACGGCTGTCCCACACAATTATTGTGGACAAAACAGAGAGAGAAAAGAATACACAGGAGACAACAAAGCTCACAATTTTTTTTACTTCCTTAACCACAATTTTAATGTATATGTCTTACAACAACGAATACGTCACTACACACGGTTTTAAGTTGGAATTGAAACACATTGCAGTTTTAGTCTCATTTGTATGAAAATTCCATCTTTCAGCAAGATCTCATAGAAGTAAGAGAAAGAAATAAGACATGGACAATTTAATTATCAGCCGAAAAAAACAATAACACCAATAACACTTCTAAAGGGATGTGTGACCGTTATTTAATTCCCTTACGCTGATTTTTTTTATTTGTAACACTGTTATATCGTTACTTTATTCTATGAAGGATGGTTCCACTGCACTACACAGTGCTGCAAGTACAGGAAATACAGAAATTGTTCAATTGCTTATTGATAATGGAATCGAGATCAATTTTCAGAACAAGGTAAGATGTACATAAAATAAATAACAAACTAAAAACTTATCTAAAATGATTATGTGGATAATTTCCGTGAAAAAACAGTGTACAAAATGTAGAGTGAGCGTGAATATAACATCAGCGTTTTGCCTAATTCACTAACGTTATTAAAAAAGGAGCATGAACTATTGTATATAGAAGACCTATACTGATGGATTGTTTTTCATTTAGTTTTCTTTAAATGAACTTCTAGACGTTTTATTGCTCGAAAAAAAAACATATGTAAAGGGTTAAGCATATGGTTGCTAAGATTCAATAGCTCACACATGATGTGTAATGTATTCAAAATACATGTAGTACATGCAATTGAGAGAAAAGAGCTTATTTTAGCCTTTTTGTACTTATTATAGTTTAAGATTCATGTTGCAATATAATTTGTATGTTTTATTGTCGATGTGAGTTTGATTCACACCTATGTTAATATTGTGTGTCTGTTGAGTCGTAGTTCTCTTCATATTTTTGATGTGGTTCCCTTAGTTTTAGTTTTACATCGGATTCTTTCTTTCTCAATCGATTTATGAATTTCGTTCAACGGTATACTACTGATGCCTTCGAATTAATTGATTAACACCTTTCAAGCATTTGTCATTCAATAATTTATCAAAACATTTCAGCCATTTTAGAGGAAATACATGACAGATCCTCTTGTCAATTACTTATAGCATGAGATAATATATCATCCTATACAGTCAAACCTGATTAAGAGACCATCTGTATTAAGCAAAAACATGGGTTAAAATACCACACATTTGTAGTACATTACATATAAATGGAACCTATATCAAAAGACCACCTGTCTTAAGATACCACTTGTTTTGCTCTCCCTCAAGGGGTCTCCGAGAAAAGGTTTTACTGTATAATATTTCCACTTCCAATATGATTTGTTAAATCTCTTTAAGTCTGTCACGAAAAGAAGCTATATTGGATAAAAAAAGATAGTAGAATCTAGCAATAATTCTCATCATAACAAACGATTTAAAATTAAAATCATAACTGACTTGGTACAGGCATTTTTTTATGTTAAAAATGGTGGATTAAACCTGGTTTTATAGCTAGCTAGACCTCTCATTTGTGTGACAGTCGCATCAGATACCATTATATAGACAAAGATGTATGAAAAAAACACAGACATAATGCAGACCGTATTGAAGACCTTACTTTGACATATGAGTGTTTACTCTTACAAGTTGTGACTTGGATAGAGAGTTGTCTCAATAGCACTTATACCACATCTTCTTATATCTATATGATAGTAAAAATTGAGAATGGACATGGGGAATATGTCAAAGAGACAACAACCCGACCATAGAAAAGAACAGCAGAAGGTCACCAACAGGTCTTCAATGTAGCTAGAAATTCCCGCACCCGGAGGCGTCCATCAGCTGGCCCCTAAAAAATATATACTAGTTCAGTGATAATGAACGTCTTACTTAACTCCAAATTGTACACAAGAAACTAAAATTAGAAATAATACAAGACTAACAAAGGTCAGAGGCTCCTGACTTGGGACAGGCGCAAAAATGCATGTTTACATGTTTATGTAAAAATATCAATACCAGAAAGTGATATAGTCTTAATTACTATAAAAAGACACAAAAGGGGCAAAACAACACACACTTCCGACGAAACAGCTTATACAATTTTTCCCTTCAACCACAATTTATTTTATATGTCTTACAACAACGAATACCACTACCAGCGGTTTGCTGTCTTACTCTCAGCGTCGTGAACCGGACATAGCTTTATAATATAGTTAATTGCTATTTTAGTTTGCTATTAATAAGTATTGATAGTGCATTGTTACTAAATGCAATATCAGTATTTAGTTGATATTTAATCTTAAATCAATCCTAATTCTATCTTACTCGTTCAAATGTGACGTCATTTTTTTCATTTTTTGATGATCTGTTTTACAAATTCAAATGACGTCATTTTTTTGTCATTTTTTACAATTTCAAATATGACGTCACTTGGCGTTGAGGTTTAAACTTATTCGGATGTGTCTACATTTTGTGTTGCAAATGTCTGGTTATGTAATGTATTTCCGTTGTTTCCTGTAATTTGTAAATACTTCAGTTTTATCATGTACATCTTTTGTATAGTAATTTTATAAATTTACTGTTTGCAAAAGTATAAATTATTCTAAATAATAGGGAAGTTCTGGCAACTAACAGAAAACCCTGGCCGTTTTTGGCACAACATTTTTTATCTTTTGGTCCTCGATGCTGTTCGACTTTGCGCTTGTTTCGGCTTTCAATCTTTTGTATCTGGGCGTCACTAGTAGATCTTGTGTGGACAAAATGCACTTCTGGCGTATTAAAATTTTGAACTTGTTGCCTTTTGTTGGCTGTTGTTCGTGTGTTTCTTTGTCAATTTTGTTCTCCAGTTTATTTATATTGTAGTCCTGTGGTGTTGAGTTGTCATTTAATGTTATATTTCACATGGCTATAAAAGAGGGAGGTTTGACATGCCACAAAACCAGGTTCAACCCACCATGTTTTCCTTTAAAAATGTCCTGCACCAAGTCAGGAATATGGCCATTGTTATATTATAGTTTGTTTCTGTGTGTGTTACATTTTAACGTTGCGTCGTTTGTTTTCTCTTATTTCTTCAGTGTAAATTCACATTGCGATAAGACGTGTCACGGTACTTGTCTATCCTAAATTCATGTATTTAGTTTTGAGGTAATATTTGTTATTCTCGTGGGATTTTGCCTGATGGTTGGTCCGTTTCTGTGTGTGTTACATTGTAGTGTTGTGTCGTTGTTCTCCTCTTATATATATTGCGTTTCCCTCAGTTTTAGTTTGTTATCCCGATATAGTTTTTTGACCATGGATTGATGAGTTTGAACAGCGGTATACTACTGTTGCCTTTATTTAATAGTTTCGAAATATCTAATAGAAGTAAGAGAAACAATATATTGAATGAACAATATAAACATCAGTCAGAAAACAATAAAACCATAGTACACTCTCATTACACTTCTAATGGGATTTGAGACCTTCTAGGACGACTATATAAATGAAGGCAACACAAGTATACTGATTTTGTACGTTTCGTATATTACAATGTTACGGGTATTAGAGGTGAAGCCAGATATTTTTTGTTTTTATTTTAACAATCAAATAATATAATCTTAGCCAAAACGTAGAACTTAAGCATTGTGTTTAATAACTACGTGTAAATTCAATTTGTTGTCCCTTAAATAATCGATTTTTGATTGGTCTACATGATAGGTCTACACAACTGTATACATGTATGATTAAATAATGAAAAAAAATACTTAAATATTAAAGATAGTTAAATTATACTAGCATAAGCATTTAGTAAGTTTTGACAATGAAAAATCGTAAAAACCATTAACATGTGTTATTTATATGACAAATAAATAATGCAATAAAAAACATTAACATACACTTGATGAAAAAAGAACTTGTATGATACCTTGATGTAAACAAAATAGAGAACTGCAACTACAACACTAAGTTACTTCAATCTTCTTGGTATTCCTTATTGATACATCTAACATTAATATTTAATAACTACAATGTCTTTAAGGATGGTTCGACTATACTGTTTGACGCTACATTAAAAGGAAAGACAGACATTGTCCACTGGCTTATTGACAAGGGTATTAATATTAATGTAATGGACAAGGTAAGCTATAGATTAGATATAAACTAATTTACAAAAGAATGGTGATTGTCCTAATAGACATTTGCGGACACTGTCATTCACCTATGATTAGGATTACAATTAGACTTACATGTAGCATATACATCCTAGACTTTTTCAAAGTATAAAAATTAACCGTCAATCCAAAACAATGAAACGATAATTATGTTTTTCTGAAGTTGTACATATTTTTTTTTTCTAATATATTAACATTAAGTATTGTATACGTTGTTATCCAGGTTGAAAATGCTGTAATTGTACGAAGTATGATAAAATGAACTAAGATTGTGATAAACTAAATTTAACATGAAACACACGAAATATCTCAATTGTCGTTGCAGTAACTAGACCAGAACAATTGCTGAAAAAAGTCAGTAATACTTTGTGATAGGAAAGGTGCAACCAATCACGCAGCATGTTAGCATGTTTATGCTAAGACATACTTTCTCTCCTTTATTTTGTTTTTAAGAGAATGAGGAAATCCAGCGGACGGGTGTTTTTGAGCTCCTTATTATTCATGAAATTTCACTAGCCGTTCGGTATAATTTTGAAATCTTTTATTTTTTTCTGAATAGGACAAACACTTTTGCCTACGTTTTTGGTTCATTAGAAAAAACACAACTATTCGAGACCCCTCCTAAATATTCTAGACTATTGTCCTCCCACTCTATGTTTACTTCTAATAACTTCAATTTCAACGAGCATACTGGGCTGCAATTAATGAATTACTGACATGCTAAATACAGGAGATTAACAGATTAAATGAGCGGGATTTTTTTAAATAGTTATAATATTAAAAGATTTTATTTCAATTACTATTGAAGTTTTTATATTAGTTTGAGATAAAATTTTTGTTGATCCGTTATATAAATGTGTATACAATAAACTTGACCAATTTCTTAATATGAGTCAGACCGTACGCGTACGCGTATCCTGGTGAAGGTGACCGTTGTCTGAATTATTCGGGATTTCTGGAGTTTGTCCGTGGAGATGCTAACCGTTGTCTTGAGGGACTATATGATCTCTAGCTTAGTGGGGGTGTTGCTGATCGATAGGCATTAAGCTTATGTGTACATCATCTGCCGATTTACCGCGATTGTATTGCTCAAGAGATCTTCCACGATTATATTGATCAGGAGATCTTCCATCGAACTGGTGTTCTTCCATGATTTTTTTATCAGAAGAACCGAGATAATATTGATCGGCCAATCCAAAGTAATGCTGATTAGTTGAAAGCATAACATCAGCTAGTTTTGTGACAATTTGTGTGAGGTTATGCAACTTACAATCCAAAGGACTGCTCATATTTTCTTTATCGGTCGGTGATACTGCGCCATCAGCACAGTAGACTTGTCGATGGTCATAATTGGCACTTTTTTATCCATATATCGCCATCTGGTTTGCTTTTGAGGTTTTCAATTGTTTTAACGCCTTGTTGAATGTTTCTGGGTTCCTCTCTATTACATGCCTTGAAGAATCTTTGTCTTTTCATCCTCGACGGAATGCTTTGGTTCCAATCTGGTTTGATCGTCTTTCTTGCTGAAGCACTGCACCAAATGAATGTTTTTTTAAGGCCTTTGAATCATCATCTGTGTTAACCATGCGAGCGTACTCAAAGCCAACATCGGACTGGCAATATGGGGCCTACACACATTTTTCCTGATTTCCCATTGTCATCTACCGGCAGTTCGTTCAAATTGGTAAAGGAACGCCTCCTTAGTGATGGATCCTCTTCAATTGAGTTTTTGAATTTTTGGCAGTTTGGGGCTTCGGCTCCGGTCCCTTGCACAAAGATTTTCTTGCCATCGGGTATATTCTCTCTCCAGTGAAGAGTCTGAATAAAAGGTGTTGCCACACTCTTTGTGTTTCCTCTGCCCTTTTTCTGGATCGGTCAATGGAGTCAACTTGCTGTTATGGGAAGCATATAAGAGCTTCAGAAGCGAACGAGGTTGTCATAATTGGAGTAATAAATGTGGGATTTGCCATTGACTCGACGGGAATGATACCGTAAGTAGGCACTGCATGCAGCATTGGAGAAAATTGAAAGAATCCACCTGCAGCCAATTGTTTCTGTAATGGTGTGCTGATCTAAACCAAATATTATTGACTCATAGTAGATGGTTAGTGTGCGTAAGAAGACACATTAGCCTTTTGCTGGTATCTTTGATTAGTACTAGAGGTTTATAGTATGTTCTTAAATGGAGATTGTTGTTGAACAATTTTAACTGTTTCATACAGGGCCAAGGGCCCTAACATAGGACATTTGACTTATGGTGAAGACACCTTCAACATAGTTGGCGCGGTTTATAGTTCATGCGAACTACAATTGAGGAAAGACCCACGGCATGGATTTTGTTGTGTACTTTTGATAGACTTGCGTTGTACTGGCTAAGGTCAAATGTTGGCTTGGATGATGTGTCCATTGCAGAAATATTAACTTCTTTATTTCGATTGTCCACTGATTCATTTACAACAGATGTCAGTTGTTGGAGGTAATAAAACTGTGTCTCCTTCCTCAGTTGTTGTCAGCTTGTCCGTTCGTCTCACCACATCATTTTATATCTTATTGGTCTGACCATCAATTCCGCCAAGCAGTTATTACTAGCCTTGTGGTCTATCCTGTCTTTAGACTACTGAAGTTGCTGAGATATTGCTTTCATCTGTTTTTTATTAATATTCATTGCCACTTTCTGTTCAGCTTGAAACGTAACGAGACCAACACATATTTATATATTTGCGCTTCGCTCTATTTTATATAGCGGTAAATCTCAGCTGTTCTTTGAACGTTTGATTTTCTGTCTGCTAAATATTCTTGGTACAATTGTTTAACAGTCATTTTGAGCTGTTCTCTGTTTAAGCGTCTTCAGCTGTGGGTTTCTCCATTTCCCCAAGTGATTCAGTTTCTGTCATCTCAATGTTCTTGTCCTTGTTGTTCTCAATTCCTGCCATTTCACTGATATGTGTTTAACTGATTCTCAATTCACAGTTTAATGTCTCAAATTGCAAAATATTGCGACTCAAGAGATAATATAGGCACTGAATAACATCTTAAGGCAGATAAATCCCCAATCACAGCTTTTATGTGTGACCCAAGACAACAAATAGTGCAGCTTTTTATGAAAGTTACTACTTTGTGTATGAAATGACAAGCCAGGCAAAATCACAAAGGACAGAACTGGGACAGATCCCAAATGTCACTATACATCAATCAAATGCTTATATTCCGGTAAATTCTTAATGATAAATATTTGCTTATTTTTCAAGGCGGCCATTTGAAAATAGCCGCCATTTTGTTTTTTTCAAAAATAGATGAAAACAAAATCTTGCTAAGTACATCAAGTCATTCAAATATGTTGATTTTTGTGCACCCAGCATCAAATCCACTGTGGTTTGTGCAATACTGGAAAATATTTTAGAACGTACGGCAGTTTAACTTCTACATGTTCTATATGCAATGTCCTTTGTGTTAATTGTATCATTCCGTCAGGTCCTTAGCGCAATTTTTTGTTCTTGGTGCACTAAGGGGTCTTTTGCGGTATTTCTACGGACCACAAAAAAAAAGAATTAACGGACAAAACGTTAGTATATGGATTGTTTTTTTGGAAAATGTTTCTTTTTGCAAATATTTGAGAAAAAAAAAAAAAAATTTACATATTCAATACATTTTAGGTAAACACCTAGAGATACGAATACACGAGCAAACATTTTTGATACAAAAAAAAATGCATTTTCAATATCGTTTATCTTTTTAACTATACTAAATTTGCGGTTTTGTGATATGTGCATGTAGTTTGAACAATGTCGTCAATAGTGTTAGACAGAAGCTATCAAAAAATGATTTAGAACCTTCTACTACACATACGGAGGTACATGTATGATACAATGACGGGTGAACGTTTGATGTAACTGTGAAATAGCCAACGTAATTGCCACGTTATTTTATGGATCGTTGATTTTATTACCTTTAGATTATTGGCACGTGCCATCGAACTTGAGTTTTATAGACAGAATATTAACGCATACATACGTTACTTTTACAGTTAAGAGGAAGAAGAAGAAGAAGAATTATTTATAATAGTGCAATCTGAATAAACAATTAATAATAACATATTTTATATTAAATAAGTTTTTTATTCAAATGAAAGAAAGGATAAGCGCATATACAAACAGATGTACTAAGACATATACTCGATTCTGAACTTAAAATAAGGTTATATTGTTTTAATCTATGAGGATCTGGATGGGGTCCTTCATTTCTGTTTTCTTTAATGTTTCGGCTGTTTGTTTTCTATTCTTTATACTTTTTGTCTATTATTATCAATATTTATATATCAAGCACCTTATTATTCTCTATTCTTTACTTTTTTGTTCCATTTTCTCTATTATTCATATTTATAGCCGATCATTCTCTATTCTGAAAAAACCCATCGACATCCTTCTCTTTCCTATGGTATGTTATTTATAGTTTTAACACTCGCAGTTTCAGAAGATTAGTTCAAATGGAGACATGGTTTCCTGATGCGGCCTTAAGAGAATAACGAAATTAACGATATAAATGATCTGAAATATAAAATATTTGGATTTTGCGTTGATCGTTCCTGATGAAGTAAAATCCAGAAACGTGATTTGGACGTATGAAATTTATAAGATGTTGTTGTCACTCTTTTGTTAGGATTACGTTCACAATTTTCAATTACTTTTTTCAAAGAATAAGTAGATAAATACATAAATATCACGTGCAATCTTTTGTTTGCAATATTATTCAAAAAGCATGAACTGTCGGCATTCAAATCATTAGCTAACAAAATATTTACCCAGACTAATATTAGAAAGGGATTAAGTCACGATATTGATGTCAGGTCATTAAGAAATTATATGATGGTATGATATTAGACCCTATGCAGGAGGAATTGTGCATGATTTATGTTGATAGCGTTTGTTTTTGTAGCAGTGTTGAGTGTTTCTTTGTGCCGATTTTTCATCTTTTGGCGTATGTGTTTTCACAATTTTGGCTCAATTCCTCCACATTTTCGATTGTGTTTCGAAACATGTTACTGTGTAAAAAGTAAATTCACCAAAAAACTGAATCTTATTTCCCATGCTATGAAAACAAATTCATGGTAAACAAACAGATGTGAAACCTTGCTCAAGGTAAGATTTTTACAGAAAAAAAAAACTTCCACACCAAGTTATTAATTCTATTAAATTGCCTGAAAGTACAGTTTTTAATTAGTTTTTTATGTATCGTTTTACGATATCAAGTCTAACCGTGTACTTGTTAAAAGGGGAATGTAGATAACGTCCTTCGCACCAACTTTCACATCACAAACCTTTCTATTCCCTTACCATTAAATTGATTCGGAATTACGATACCACAGTAAATTTTCGATTACAAAAGTTGAAGATATGTGTGAAATATGCATATAAAAAAGGAAGATGTGGTATAATTTTTTATGAAGCAACTCTCCACCAGAGACCGATAAAAGGCCCAGAAATTATTTCTTGTTATGTATTGCACATAATAACAATTTAATGTGTGCATACTGAACTTTCACTGAAAAATGTTTCAAGCATAATACGGATGAAAACATATAGATGAAAAGTTATACAAAGTAGGAGGAGTTCGATATATGCACTACCATAAGAAATGAATCGACAATGTATGCTTGGTATGGGCAAAATCCCCCCTTTTTACAAAACGAGGTATCGTATTTTATACATCCAGCTGTATGAACACTCTGTCTAAGCAAGGGAATATTTTTTCATATTTCTATGTTAACCCTATGCGATATGAAAATAAGAAGATTGTCAATGGACAACTCTCCACAAAAGTTCAAATTTAAAAGTCAATATAATAAAAAAACATCTTATTATATCATTATGCATAGATCGATAAATTGTTTACGTTTCTTTGCATCAGGTGGATCAATCCAGTGTTCATAAAGACAATTGGCATTCATAATTTTAGTTGCAATGACACACTCCAATTTTTTTTTTTATCAAATACTTTCCTTATTAGCTTCCCTTTTAAACACTCAAATCATAAAGTAAGACAGAACTTAAAGTTTGCCAAAATCACCGACTAATAAGTGATATAGCGTTCCTGTGTACTGTGCGAGTTTTTAAAATTACAGCCCCAACCTTTTCCTGAACCTAGTAAGTATATATTTTTTATTAATAAAGTCTTAAGAAGTGTTTGGAACTGCCCTTGAACTGTGGGTGTGGGTCCTATAGTCAAAATGTCAAACTGAACCATTTGCGGTCCTTCGCAAAGCATGCAGTATTGAAGGATAATTTCATAAACCGATATAAGGTCGGAATACTATGTCCCGGTAACTATTGGTCAATTTTCATATACATGAAAAAGTGAAAAACAGCAAATTATTAAAGTGTCCTTTTATTTCTGCGTAAAATAAAAAAAAATATTTAGTGAAATGTGTTGCTGGATCCGTTGGTCTTATATAATGACATTTTCTTCAAGACTTAATTTATAAGCTGATATTTCCTCTTTTTTACAATAGAAAATTGCAAATTACCAAAATATGTAATAGGAAAATATCATATTAAATAGAAAACATTTACGCCGCCGAGGTCTTATATAGGAACTCATAGACTTATGATAAGAGAAAATTTGTTGGATATGTTAGTGCCCAATATTTGATAAAATGAAAATGTAACAAGTTACTGTTAAAGAATATTAACATTTTCAAATTGGTTTTTGGAAGAAAAAAAGAAGAACTGAATTATTATCAAAATTTTGCAGTGGATGAATGAAATAGAATAGAATAGAATATTTTTATTTCCCAAATTACCAAGCCCATAAAGGGCATAAACTCAGATATAATTGATTTACATAATTGGTAACAACAATAAATATAGCGGCATATAAATATATATTTGGAATATAAGCATGGTGAGAATCAAGCCAAAAACCACATATATTTTGTGAATAAAATAATTACATTATATACCTTTCTTTTCAAATTGTTTACTAGACTAAGTGTCAGTGTTCATACCTGATCTCTTTAATTCAAAACAGTCCAAAATATAACAGCCTAGTTTTTCCATAAGAGTAACATATTATTGGGCCAAGAGCCAAAAAAATTTAGATTAATTTGAAATTATAAATTCATAACAATTGTTAAAAATGTCTTGGAAAAAAATCGTTCCTTTGAATATCATAAAGAGAGCATTCTAATAAAAACATGAAGCTAATCTTCAACTTTACCAAGTCAGTAATTAGAAAAAAGACGCTCAGATCTTTCTATATGTTTTTGAATATCTGTCTGTCTCACATTTTAAAGAGTGAGCGCTTATTCTTAATTTACAAATTGACTGTCTTTTTTGAAGTCCTGTAATTCTAAATATTTTTTCTTTTTCTCACATTCTCCGGAAAAAATCATAACAAAACTTAGACATTAAGATCTTTCAAGTAAATAAAGGCAACAGTAGTATACCGCTGTTCAAAACTCATAAATCCATGGACAAAAAACAAAATCGGGATAACAAACTAAAACCGAGGGAAACGCATTAAATATAAGAGGAGAACAACGACATAACACTAAAATGTAACACATATAGACAAAATCCCACGAGAATAACAAATATAACATATATATATATAACATCAAAACCAAATACATGAATTTGGGATAGACAAGTACCGTGACACGTCTTATCGCAATGTGAATTTACACTCAAAAATAAGAGAAAACAAACGACACAACGTTATAATGTAATACACACAGAAACGAACTATAATATAACAATGACCATATTCCTGACTTGGTACAGGGCATTTTTAAAGGAAAAAATGGTGGGTTGAACCTGGTTTTGTGGCATGCCAAACCTCGCACTTTTATGGCCATGTGAAATATAACATCAAAATGACAACACAGGACTACAATATAAATAAATTGGAGAACACAATTGACAAAGAATCACACGAACAACAGCCAACAAAAGGCAACAAGTTCAAAATTTTAATACGCCAGAAGTGTATTTTGTCCACACAAGACCTATGTGTGACGCACAGATACAAAAGTTTGAAAGCCGAAACGAGTACAAAGTTGAACAGCATCGAGGACCAAAAGATCAAAAAGGTTGTGCCAAAAACGGCAAGGGTTTTCTGTTAAGTTACCAGAAAATCCCTATAATTTAGAGTAATTTATACTTTTGCAAACAGTAAATTTAATAAAATGAATATTCAAAAGATGTGCATGATAAAGCTGAAGTATTAACTAATTACAGGAATTAAAAATTAAAAACAAAGTAATTAATATGGCAGTAACAAAATGTTATAAAATTAATTTTAGGCGGGATAACTGTCCACTAAATAACAATTTATAAAAGTAATCCATTATAGGTCAATGTACGGCCATCAACACGGAGCTTTGGCTCACAACGAACAACAAGCTATAAAGGCCCCCAAAAAATACTAGCGGGATTTAACATTTGCATGCTACGTTCAGACTGTTTGTTTGAATTGGCAATTTTATAAAATTTACTGTTTGCAAATCTGTGTATTGTTCTTGATGATAATGATGCTTTTGTCCCAGGATTGGACGGAGAGTTGTCTCATTGGCACTCATACCACATAGTCTTATTTGTATGACAGAATATTTATAATCATGAAAGCATATGCATCAAGCAAATAAAGCGTTCCTTTTAATATATAAACCAAGCTAATAGTTTTGAAAAGAAACAAACAACAATGGATAACACTGTGTAGTTTAATTTCGATTATAGGGATTATAACTTAAACTATTGGCGCCAGTTAAGCGTTCGAGGCGTAAAACGATTGATGCAAATTGGTTGCCTTGTCATCAGGATAAATACTCCTGCACGTCTGGTCTATATTTTTGTTTGATGTTTTTCTGTTTGTATCGAATTCATCATGTAAGTCTTTTTCAACTGAATTGTATGGTCTGTTCCTTTTGTGTTCTTTTACATCTATATCCTAGGTTGAAAGAGGGTTGAGCACATGTTTAAACATATGTAACCATGCCACATTTTTTATTCTTTGTTCTCTTTTTTGTAACCGTACGGTAGTTTATTAATTTTTCCATTTACTTCATATGAACGTAGGTTGATAGTTGTCTCGTTTGCAATCAAACCAAATCTCCTTTTCAAAACTTATCTGCAAACTAACAACATCAATGTCATCAATCAGTTTTTAACACAGCGAAAAGATACCACACTTGAGTCAGGTTTCAGTTGTCCCCTAAGCAGCATTTCGTTTATGTATCTTCATTAAGTCAAACGCATCCGTGCACCATACAATACAAGATTTGTTATAAATGTTTACATCCACTTCATTTAATAGGTTGATTGGGGTCTCGATGTCAATCAAACCAAATCTCCTTTTATACTGTTCTCTGAAATAACAATATTAATGTCACCATTGGGTCCTCTACACAGCGAGAAGAACTCCCGTAACTGTAGTAGGGCTTAAGCTGATCCCTCAACAATAATCAATCTAACTAATGACAAATTCGTATAAAACCCTGATATCGGTGCCAGTTTTACTTTACGCTAAGTGCCAGTCTTTGATGTTTTACTTCCTTTAGGCCAATAGGTTGCTTCCTGTTTTATTTCATATTATGTTAAAATTGTATTGTTTTTATCCAGTTTGGTAGCACTGCACTTCACATTGCTGTAGATCACGGATACACAGAAATTGTCAGATTGCTAATTGATGGTGGCATTGATCTCAATATAAAGGATCGGGTCAGTGGATTATAAGTTAAACTTACAAATATACTATAAAAAATTGGCAATACCAAAACATTCATTTACTTCATCATATGTGATGTCAAACTAGACGCAATTAGCTTTCTAGTGTGTGTGTGGATACTCTTTAGTAAAGTAATGTTGCAAAATTAGTGAAAAGTGACA
The DNA here is from genome assembly GCF_963676685.1 of Mytilus edulis. Taxonomy (NCBI): domain Eukaryota; kingdom Metazoa; phylum Mollusca; class Bivalvia; order Mytilida; family Mytilidae; genus Mytilus; species Mytilus edulis. The sequence continues at coordinate 3,598,070 of NC_092357.1, read as the reverse complement.
AATTAGAATCTTCCATAACAAACATTTTAGAATGCAGAACATTGGAAACGTTTGTTGACTTAAACAAAATTTCCTACGGTTGTGGTCACAATATATCGAGAAAATACAAGGGCAAATTGTAACAATTCTAGTGGTGAAGCTTGCAATCAACGGCAATTTAAACGTGATGAGATAATATCATACGACAAAAACATAAAACATAAACAATATTCAACTGACATGTGCTGAAAATCTAAACCAAATAAAAATTATATTAGAGCACACTGATATAAGTACTCGAAACTACTGACATTGCACTGTTTTTGTAATTAAACACAACGTATGTTATGGTTTACATAGAATAACGGAAGACAGGATTGCATAGAGTGATCAACAAAACTACAGGAATACATTTTAGTATCAATTTTGTCGATACTATCAAAAATGATTAAAAGAATACATTTTATTTACAAATAGTTAGACCATTGCATGCTGGGTAGCCATATGGCTACGACATAGGCTGAATTATATATCATTTTTTTTATTAAATTTTATAGATAAGGGAGGAAGGTATCGACTGACAAATTTAGAAATAGACATACTGACAATTGTAATTTTTAATTCACGAAACAATAAAAAAAGATGCGCAATTATTTTATTAAGTCAGTTTAAATCCTTATTGGTAACCAAAGTCTAAAACAAAACTAAAGGAGGAAATGTTTACATCCACTTCATTTAAACGTAGGTGGATAGGGGTCTTGATGTCAATCAAACCAAATCTCTTCTTATACTGTACTGTGAAATAACAATATCAATTTCACCATTGGGTCATCAACACAGCAAGAAAAACTTCAACAGCCAGAGTCGGGCTTAAGCTGATCCCTAAACAATAAGCAGTCTATCTATATCCATTAAGCTTAAATGCAATCATGCAACATGCAATATTAACTAATGACAAATTCGTATTTAAATCTGATGTCGGGTACCAGTTTTACTTTACGCTAAGTGCCAGTCTATGCTGTTTAACTTCCTTTAGTTCAATATGTTGCTTCCTGTTTTATTTCATATTATGTTAAAATTGTATTTTTTCCAATCCAGTTTGGTGGCACTGCACTTCACATTGCTATATATCACAGATACACAGATATCGTCAAGTTGCTGATTGATGGTGGCATTGATCTCAATATAAAGGATCGGGTCAGTGGATTATAAGTTAATCTTACAATCATATTGAATTATCGGCAATACCAACACATTCATTTACTGCATCATACGTGATGTAAAACTAGACGCAATTAGCTTTCTAGTGTGTGTGTGTGGATACTCTTTAGTAAAGTAAGGTTGCAAAATTAGTTAAAAGCGACAAATTAGAATTTTCCATAACAAACACTGTAGAATGCAGATCATTGGAAAAGTTTGTTGACTTAAACAAAATTTCCTAAGGTTGTGGTCACAATATATCGAGAAAAAACAAGGGCAAATTGTAATAGTTCTAGTGTTGAAGCTTACAATCAACGACAATTTAAATGTGATGAAATAATATCATACGACAAAAACATAAAACATAAACAATATTCAACTGACATGTACTGAAAATCTAAACCAAATAAAAATTATATTAGAGCACACTGATATAAGTACTCGAAATTACTGAAATTGCACTGTTTTTGTAAATAAACACAACATACGATATGGTTTACATAGAATAACAGAAAACACGATTGTATAGAGTGAGCAACAAAACTACAGGAATACATTTTAGTATCAATTTCGTCGATACTATTCAAAAATTCAAAGAATACATTTTATTTACAAAAAGTCAGAGCATTGCACGCTGGATAGCCATATGGCTACGACGTAGGTTGAATTATATATCATTTTTTTTTAATTTTAAAGACAAGGGAGGAAGGTGTCGACTGATACATTTAGAAATAGACATACTGATAATTGTAAATTTTAATTCACAAAACAATAAAAAAGATTCGCAATTATTTTTATTAAGTCAGTTTAAATCCTTATTGGTAAACAAAGTCTAGAACAAAACTAAAGGAGGAAATGTTTACATCCACTTCATTTAAACGTAGGTGGATAGGGGTCTCGATGTCAATTAAACCAAATCTCCTTTTATACTGTACTGTGAAATAACAATATCAATGTCACCATTGGGTCCTCAACACAGCGAGAAAAAGTCCCGCAGCTGTAGTCGGGCTTTAGCTGATCCCTAAACAATAATCAATCTATTTATATTCATTAAGCTTAAATGCATCCATGCACCATGCAATCTTAACTAATGACAAATTCGTATAAAACTCTGATATCGGGTACCAGTTTTACTTTACGCTAAGTGCCAGTCTATGTTCTTTTTCTTCCTTTAATGCAATAGGTTGATTCCTGTTTTATTTCATATTATGTTAAAATAGTGTGTTTTTTTATCGAGGATGATAACACTGCACTTCACATTGCTGCATATCACGGATACACAGAAATCGTCAAGTTGCTGATTGATGGTGGCATTGATCTCAATATAAAGGATTGGGTCAGTGGATTATAAGTTAAACTTACAATCATATTGAATTATCGGCAATACAAAAACATTCATTAACTGCATCATATGTGATGTCAAACTAGACGCAATTAGCTTTCTAGTGTGTGTGTGGATACTCTTTAGTAAAGTAAGGTGCAAAATTAGTGAAAAGTGACAAATTAGAACCTTCCATAACAAACATTGTAGAATGCAGAATATTGGAAAAGTGTGTTGACTTAAAAAAAAATTCCTAAGGTTGTGGTCACAATATATCGAGAAAACACAATGGCAAATTGTAACAGTTCTAGTGGTGAAGCTTACAATCAACGACAATTTAACAGTGATGAGATAAATATCATACGACAAAAACATAAAACATCAACAATATTCAACTTGAACAGAAGATTTAAACCAAATAAAAATTATATGAGAGCACACTGATATAAGTACTCGAAACTTACTGAAATTGCACTGTTTTTGTAATTTAACACAACCTATGATATGGTTTACTTGGAATAACAGAAAACACGATTGCATAGAGTGAGCAACAAAACTACATATTGACGTTGGTTATGTTTCGATAGTCAACGTTGACCGAACATCTTTTCGTAACCACTTTAAACAGGATGACTGCGACAATAACACCGCCATTAACATAATTAATGTTCACTGCTCGTTAATCGTTAACTTAAATAATTCACAAACACATACACATTCGTTTAAATGATAATAATTTTTTTGCAGTTCATTTTTTTAATAACATTTTAAATTTATTGACACGGTGTTGTTTTATTCTTTTATTTGACACAATCTGCTATCGGTATCTTTCAATGATATGTTAAAACTATTGTATGTCATTATGTATAGGATGGTAAAACTGCACTTCACGATGCTGCACGACAAAGAAACACGGAAATCACCATGTTGCTTATTGATGCTGGTATTGATATAAATGCAAAGAACAAGGTTAGTAAATGACCAACAAAGCAGACACAAAACTATGTACTACATGTTTATATATGCAACGACAAATAACAATGTTTGTTAACATATTATAACGTTTGATTTCTTCAAATTGAATTGACATCACCCTTTTTATATTTATTTAGAGTTCTGTATTTTATTATTACTTATTAACTGCACCATATATACTTTGACAAAATTAATCGAGCTATATTGTGAGCATCTATTTTGTCATATACAACACACGTTACACCGTTTGACGCATCCCTATTTGTTAAATGTTATGTCGAGTGTTGCGGATGAATGACATTCTAGAAAACGCTTCATCGACAGCGTCATCATCTTCTGTGTTATAGTCGTCATCATTCGGGAAAGTCGTATAAACCTTTAGTTTTGATAGTTGTTCATAGTTCACATGCTAATATAGTTTTCAATGCCTGTTATATTGTGCCTATGCCTTCTTATTCATAAGACACCATTTTTTATATATAATGACGGAAACATATATAATAATGTCATATAACAGAATTACGGTGACGATGATTTTCCAGCGTTCTTCATGAACTTTATCACGTTCATTATAAAATGAAAAAAACACCAAGATAATATTTTAGGGGATCGGTCACCTATATCTATAATATGAGGAAGGCGTTACCTTAAATGCCAGCTTTATACCAAGACAATGTTCTATATATTGATTGGTTGTTGGTTGCTTAACGTCCAGTGGCAAATATTTCATGCATGTCCTAGGCTATATCATGCACATAACATATAGTTTTTGTCTAAAATAAAATAATAAGTTCAAATTGAAAATGTTAAGGGAATGATCATTGAACTTCAAAAGGCAGGAGAGGGTATGGTATTTTTCTTTTTAATAAAAAAAATTCCAATTCCCAAATTGATGAAACAAATATCTGTTCAAGCATAGGACGAAAACATATTTTAAATCCAGATCTTCACCAAAAACGATTATATCTTTCAGATATGTAAAATGAACTAAAACTTTTATATATCTAAAAATATTTAAAACTACCCAAACCGCACAGGTAAGTCTGTACACACACGGTCCTACTAAAAAGCGCCCGCAGAAAAGAAAAAGCCCCCGGGGAAGAAAATAAGGCGCCCGGGGGAAGAAAATAATAATACTTTATAACAATAAATGTTTTCCTGAATAAAAAAAATCATTGCTTGTTTTGTCTAAAGTGTGTTGATAGTGTTGTTGCATTTTTACATTTTAGATTTCAGTGTATATAAGTAAGCCGTAAATATAAACAAGAGTATATAGAAGAATTATGAACGATATTGTCCTCTATCAAAACGTATATTTCGTTATTAAAAAAAAACAGTGCCCGAGGTCTAATATTCGCAACTGCATTTTGAACAATCTTCCAAGTTTTGTATTTTATTAAACATACTTGAATTGACATTGGAAGATAGCGGTAGGGTTTCAACATGCCAGTCACTAAGAAAAGTCTAACATTTTAGAAATCTTCAGCATAATTGAAACATTAATACTTGTTTTTGTGCTTTATTACAAATGTCTATTATCTGAATTTGCAAAATACTTGTCTAAAATTTACAAAAAATCAATGTGCACAATTTATTTCATCGACACAAAGTTGTCTCACGCCAATACAATTTCTATAAATTTGATTGATAGCGCTGAAGAGCTTCTGTAAAAAATATCCGACTCGAACAAAAAAACATTCGTATTCCTAATCATTTTCAGTTTACGGTTTCTACATCAATTTCATGTACTAATTCAGAGTCAGTTTTATGTCATTTCTTGCATATATTTTTTTCGTAAGCTTACTTTTCAAGTTTTGATTTTATAACAGCAAAATAAAATTGAGAATGAAAATGGGAAATACAAGCATGTCAAAAACTTGCTTTGGAGTAATGCTTAATCACGTCGTAGTTGTTTTCAAGAAGACACATTTGGTTTGCAGACAATAACTTTAGTCTAAGTGCATAGATCTTAGAAATTGTACTAGAAGGTTCAATACACAAAAGGAAGATTATAATTGATTTTTTGGTTATGGTACAACATTTTTGGGGGTGTTTTTTACCAAACTTTGGTTTTTCTTTAAAATTTACCATATTTACATTGATTATTACTCATCTGATATATATTTAGATGCAACAAATACTGATTTGGTATGAGATGCACACAAAATGGGGTGTTTTAATTCTTTTCTCTGTGATTTGTGCATGTTTCCCACGATGTGTACTCCTTGAAAATGTCGACATCAGTATCATGATAAACGAATGTATTTGGTAATTATATTCACAATTGAGATGCGCCAGTGCGCGGCAAAAGGATTTTCTTTCCCTTTAATTCCCAAAATTGCACATGATTTTGTTCCTCACAGAAACAAACGAGTTATTTGGTAAATAAAACACTTGTCATTGTTTGAAACTTTCAGTAATCAAAATTTAGTTACATGTAAGCCTTTTTGAATGTTTCACTGATTGTGTGAAAATTTAAACAGAAAATGTACAAAACACTTGATATGAAAATTGCATTATCTGCAGAATTATTGATAACTTTCCTTACTATTCACAAAGACATATATCTAACATATTGTCCATGCTATTCTGATCTGAGTGTTTATTCATACACATACTGGCATGGCTGGTGCTGTTCCAAAATGGTTTTTTTCTGCTTCCTGAGAAGTATTTGTTCAACCTGTTCAGTCACTATAAAGTGTTACAATTCTTAATTAGACGCAACGCATAAATAGTGACCAAAAGGTACCGCTTTCACATGAGAGAAGCTAGGGAAAAAAATTAAATCTTCACATTTTCAATATTTTTGTAGGACTATCATATAAAATTAAGTAGATATGTAGTTAAAGAATGCTGCTGAATAGAAATGTTTGGGTTCACCTGATACCTGTTTTCAAATTTAGTCCATATTAAAGTTTGAAGTGTCCAAAATTAAAATATGCTTGATTCCAACTGATATAAAAAAAAATTATATGCTAAATATACATCTGTGGTCGTACCAGGCTGTGCATGGTGATGTATTTTATTGCCTTTCGGTTTATATTTTTTTTTATTTTGGTCATAAAAATAAATTTGTAGTTTTTTAATGAACTAGACAAAAGTCCATTCTGTGGTTATTTTGAAGACTATTTTTGGTTAAAATATACATGTAGTTACACCAATTTAATTTGCAGTCCATCTATGTAGAGTCATAGAGAAATGGGTTTGAACTGACCTCCAAACAATCCATGATTCTGTAATGAGGTCAGTACCCAAATTCCGTGCATCATTAATACATGTTTAATTTCAAATCCTTAAAACTGGAATATAAACAGATGTTTTGTTTTATTTCTTCAAATATTTGAACAATTGGACATTATTTCATACTAAATGTACTACTCAGACTTTTATGATTAAACTTAACGAGAGAAAACAAAACAGTTTCCATTTCCTGGGACTTATAAAATAGATATCTGATATGTGACATAATCAATGAAAACATTTGTTGAGAGTTTGCCAAAGGAATTACAGAATTAGAAGATTGTAAATCATTTGATTTGATTTTTTTTTCTGAACTTTTGTTAAGTTTTGAAAAAGTTTGTGGGCTACCATAGGCGGATCCAGGGGGCCGCTCCCCTCCTCCCTTTCGTGCGAAAAAAATGTTGATTATTTAGGAAATCACTGTAGCATGACTGGAGCCCTCCCCTTTTTTGAGGTCAGTCAGCGGGCCCCCCTTATGAAGAATTTTGGATTCGCCACTGGCTACTAAATAACCGTGATCACATTCAACAGTATAATCAACGTCATTATCACTGTTCCTTGATGTGGGGAATTATGTGGTAGATGAACATAAGAAGGCATGGTCAACCAGGAGTGCACTGGGCTCAAACCGAATCTCCTTTTATACTGTTCTCTGAAATAACAATATTAATGTCACCATTGGGTCCTCTACACAGCGAGAAGAACTCCCGTAACTGTAGTAGGGCTTAAGCTGATCCCTCAACAATAATCAATCTAACTAATGACAAATTCGTATAAAACCCTGATATCGGTGCCAGTTTTACTTTACGCTAAGTGCCAGTCTTTGATGTTTTACTTCCTTTAGGCCAATAGGTTGCTTCCTGTTTTATTTCATATTATGTTAAAATTGTATTGTTTTTATCCAGTTTGGTAGCACTGCACTTCACATTGCTGTAGATCACGGATACACAGAAATTGTCAGATTGCTGATTGATGGTGGCATTGATCTCAATATAAAGGATCGGGTCAGTGGATTATAAGTTAAACTTACAAATATACTATAAAAAATTGGCAATACCAAAACATTCATTTACTGCATCATATGTGATGTCAAACTAGACGCAATTAGCTTTCTAGTGTGTGTGTGGATACTCTTTAGTAAAGTAATGTTGCAAAATTAGTGAAAAGTGACAAATTAGAATCTTCCATAACAAACATTTTAGAATGCAGAACATTGGAAACGTTTGTTGACTTAAACAAAATTTCCTACGGTTGTGGTCACAATATATCGAGAAAATACAAGGGCAAATTGTAACAATTCTAGTGTTGAAGCTTGCAATCAACGGCAGTTTAAACGTGATGAGATAATATCATACGACAAAAACATAAAACATAAACAATATTCAACTGACATGTGCTGAAAATCTAAACCAAATAAAAATTATATTAGAGCACACTGATATAAGTACTCGAAACTACTGACATTGCACTGTTTTTGTAATTAAACACAACATATGTTATGGTTTACATAGAATAACATAAAACATGATTGCATAGAGTGATCAACAAAACTACAGGAATACATTTTAGTATCAATTTTGTCGATACTATCAAACATGATTCAAAGAATACATTTTATTTACAAATAGTTAGACCATTGCATGCTGGGTAGCCATATGGCTACGACATAGGCTGAATTATATATCATTTTTTTTTATTAAATTTTATAGATAAGGGAGGAAGGTATCGACTGACAAATTTAGAAATAGACATACTGACAATTGTAATTTTTAATTCACGAAACAATAAAAAAAGATGCGCAATTATTTTATTAAGTCAGTTTAAATCCTTATTGGTAACCAAAGTCTAAAACAAAACTAAAGGAGGAAATGTTTACATCCACTTCATTTAAAGGTAGGTGGATAGGGGTCTCGATGTCAATCAAACCAAATCTCTTCTTATACTGTACTGTGAAATAACAATATCAATTTCACCATTGGGTCATCAACACAGCAAGAAAAACTTCAACAGCCAGAGTCGGGCTTAAGCTGATCCCTAAACAATAAGCAGTCTATCTATATCCATTAAGCTTAAATGCAATCATGCACCAGGCAATATTAACTAATGACAGATTCGTATTTAAATCTGATGTCGGGTACCAGTTTTACTTTACGCTAAGTGCCAGTCTATGCTGTTTAACTTCCTTTAGTTCAATATGTTGCTTCCTGTTTTATTTCATATTATGTTAAAATTGTATTTTTTCCAATCCAGTTTGGTGGCACTGCACTTCACATTGCTATATATCACAGATACACAGATATCGTCAAGTTGCTGATTGATGGTGGCATTGATCTCAATATAAAGGATCGGGTCAGTGGATTATAAGTTAATCTTACAATCATATTGAATTATCGGCAATACCAACACATTCATTTACTGCATCATACGTGATGTAAAACTAGACGCAATTAGCTTTCTAGTGTGTGTGTGTGGATACTCTTTAGTAAAGTAGGGTTGCAAAATTGGTTAAAAGCGACAAATTAGAATTTTCCATAACAAACACTGTAGAATGCAGATCATTGGAAAAGTTTGTTGACTTAAACAAAATTTCCTAAGGTTGTTGTCACAATATATCGAGAAAAAACAAGGGCAAATTGTAAAAGTTCTAGTGTTGAAGCTTACAATCAACGACAATTTAAATGTGATGAAATAATATCATACGACAAAAACATAAAACATAAACAATATTCAACTGACATGTACTGAAAATCTAAACCAAATAAAAATTATATTAGAGCACACTGATATAAGTACTCGAAACTACTGAAATTGCACTGTATTTGTAATTAAACACAACATACGATATGGTTTACATAGAATAACAGAAAACACGATTGTATAGAGTGAGCAACAAAACTACAGGAATACATTTTAGTATCAATTTCGTCGATACTATTCAAAAATTCAAAGAATACATTTTATTTACAAAAAGTCAGAGCATTGCACGCTGGATAGCCATATGGCTACGACGTAGGTTGAATTATATATCATTTTTTTTTAAATTTTAAAGACAAGGGAGGAAGGTGTCGACTGATACATTTAGAAATAGACATACTGATAATTGTAAATTTTAATTCACAAAACAATGAAAAAGATTCGCAATTATTTTTATTAAGTCAGTTTAAATCCTTATTGGTAAACAAAGTCTAGAACAAAACTAAAGGAGGAAATGTTTACATCCACTTCATTTAAACGTAGGTGGATAGGGGTCTCGATGTCAATTAAACCAAATCTCCTTTTATACTGTACTGTGAAATAACAATATCAATGTCACCATTGGGTCCTCAACACAGCGAGAAAAACTCCCACAGCTGTAGTCGGGCTTTAGCTGATCCCTAAACAATAATCAATCTATTTATATTCATTAAGCTTAAATGCATCCATGCACCATGCAATCTTAACTAATGACAAATTCGTATAAAACTCTGATATCGGGTACCAGTTTTACTTTACGCTAAGTGCCAGTCTATGTTCTTTTTCTTCCTTTAATGCAATAGGTTGATTCCTGTTTTATTTCATATTATGTTAAAATAGTGTGTTTTTTTATCGAGGATGATAACACTGCACTTCACATTGCTGCATATCACGGATACACAGAAATCGTCAAGTTGCTGATTGATGGTGGCATTGATCTCAATATAAAGGATTGGGTCAGTGGATTATAAGTTAAACTTACAATCATATTGAATTATCGGCAATACAAAAACATTCATTTACTGCATCATATGTGATGTCAAACTAGACGCAATTAGCTTTCTAGTGTGTGTGTGGATACTCTTTAGTAAAGTAAGGTGCAAAATTAGTGAAAAGTGACAAATTAGAACCTTCCATAATAAACATTGTAGAATGCAGAATATTGGAAAAGTTTGTTGACTTAAAAAAAAATTCCTAAGGTTGTGGTCACAATATATCGAGAAAACACAAGGGCAAATTGTAACAGTTCTAGTGGTGAAGCTTACAATCAACGACAATTTAAAAGTGATGAGATAAATATCATACGAAAAAAACATAAAACATAAACAATATTCAACTTGAACAGAAGATTTAAACCAAATAAAAATTATATGAGAGCACACTGATATAAGTACTCGAAACTACTGAAATTGCACTGTTTTTGTAATTTAACACAACATATGATATGGTTTACTTGGAATAACAGAAAACACGATTGCATAGAGTGAGCAACAAAACTACATATTGACGTTGGTTATGTTTCGATAGTCAACGTTGACCGAACATCTTTTCGTAACCACTTTAAACAAGATGACTGCGACAATAACACCGCCATTAACATAATTAATGTGCACTGCTCGTTAATCGTTAACTAAAATAATTCACAAACACATACACATTCGTTTAAATGATAATAATTTTTTTGCAGTTCATTTTTTTAATAACATTTTAAATTTATTGACACGGTGTTGTTTTATTCTTTTATTTGACATTATCTGCTATTGTTATCATTCAATGATATGTTAAAACTATTGTATGTCATTATGTATAGGATGGTAAAACTGCACTTCACGATGCTGCACGACAAAGAAACACGGAAATCACCATGTTGCTTATTGATGCTGGTATTGATATAAATGCAAAGAACAAGGTTAGTAAATGACCAACAAAGCAGACACAAAACTATGTACTACATGTTTATATATGCAACGACAAATAACAATGTTTGTTAACATATTATAACGTTTGATTTCTTCAAATTGAATTGACATCACCCTTTTTATATTTATTTAGAGTTCTGTATTTTATTATTACTTATTAACTGCACCATATATACTTTGACAAAATTAATCGAGCTATATTGTGAGCATCTATTTTGTCATATACAACACACGTTACACCGTTTGACGCATCCCTATTTGTTAAATGTTATGTCGAGTGTTGCGGATGAATGACATTCTAGAAAACGCTTCATCGACAGCGTCATCATCTTCTGTGTTATAGTCGTCATCATTCGGGAAAGTCGTATAAACCTTTAGTTTTGATAGTTGTTCATAGTTCACATGCTAATATAGTTTTCAATGCCTGTTATATTGTGCCTATGCCTTCTTATTCATAAGACACCATTTTTTATATATAATGACGGAAACATATATAATAATGTCATATAACAGAATTACGGTGACGATGATTTTCCAGCGTTCTTCATGAACTTTATCACGTTCATTAAAAAATGAAAAAAACACCAAGATAATATTTTAGGGGATCGGTCACCTATATCTATAATATGAGGAAGGCGTTACCTTAAATGCCAGCTTTATACCAAGACAATGTTCTATATATTGATTGGTTGTTGGTTGCTTAACGTCCAGTGGCAAATATTTCATGCATGTCCTAGGCTATATCATGCACATAACATATAGTTTTTGTCTAAAATAAAATAATAAGTTCAAATTGAAAATGTTAAGGGAATGATCATTGAACTTCAAAAGGCAGGAGAGGGTATGGTATTTTTCTTTTTAATAAAAAAAATTCCAATTCCCAAATTGATGAAACAAATATCTGTTCAAGCATAGGACGAAAACATATTTTAAATCCAGATCTTCACCAAAAACGATTATATCTTTCAGATATGTAAAATAAACTAAAACTTTTATATATCTAAAAATATTTAAAACTACCCAAACCGCACAGGTAAGTCTGTACACACACGGTCCTACTAAAAAGCGCCCGCAGAAAAGAAAAAGCCCCCGGGGAAGAAAATAATAATACTTTATAACAATAAATGTTTTCCTGAATAAAAAAAAAATCATTGCTTGTTTTGTCTAAAGTGTGTTGATAGTGTTGTTGCATTTTTACATTTTAGATTTCAGTGTATATAAGTAAGCCGTAAATATAAACAAGAGTATATAGAAGAATTATGAACGATATTGTCCTCTATCAAAACGTATATTTCGTTATTAAAAAAAACAGTGCCGAGGTCTAATATTCGCAACTGCATTTTGAACAATCTTCCAAGTTTTGTATTTTATTAAATCTTCAGCATAATTGAAACATTAATACTTGTTTTTGTGCTTTATTACAAAGGGGGACGAAAGATACCAAAGGGACAGTCAAACTCATAAATCTAAAACAAACTGACAACGCCATGGCTAAAAACAAAAAAAGACAAACAGAAAAACAATAGTACACACGACACAACATAGAAAACTAAAGAATAAACAACACGAACCCCACCAAAAACTAGGGGTGATCTCAGGTGCTCCGGAAGGGTAAGCAGATCCTGCTCCACATGTGGCACCCGTCGTGTTGCTTAAGTGATTACAAATCCGGTAAATAGTCTAATTCGGTAGGTCATATTCATTACAAATGACTATTATCTGAATTTGCAAAATACTTGTCTAAAGTTTACAAAAAATCAATGTGCACAATTTATTTCATCGACACAAAGTTGTCTCACGCCAATACAATTTCTATATATTTCCCCAGGGCGCCTTTTCTTTTTCCCGGACGTTTTTTTCTTCCCCTAGGCGTCTTTTCTTTTCCCCGGGCGCTTTTCCTTCACCGGGCGCTCCCCGGCGCTTTTTAGTAGGACCCTGTACACAGTAGTTTTATAGGTGAAAATACGGTCGTATTTGCCAATTTGTTATGATGAACCTAAATACTAGTGTAAAATTTTGACTAAATAAATTTGATTGATAGCGCTGAAGAGCTTCTGTAAATAATATCCGACTCGAACAAAAAAACATTCGTATTCCTAATCATTTTCAGTTTACGGTTTCTACATCAATTTCATGTACTATTCAGAGTCAGTTTTATGTCATTTCTTGCATATATTTTTTTCGTAAGCTTACTCTTCAAGTTTTGATTTTATAACAGCAAAATAAAATTGAGAATGAAAATGGGAAATACAAGCATGTCAAAAACTTGCTTTGGAGTAATGCTTAATCATGTCGTAGTTGTTTTCAAGAAGACACATTTGGTTTGCAGACAATAACTTTAGTCTAAGTGCATAGATCTTAGAAATTGTACTAGAAGGTTCAATACACAAAAGGAAGATTATAATTGATTTTTTGGTTATAGTACAACATTTTTGGGGGTGTTTTTTTTTACCAAACTTTGGGTTTTTCTTTAAAATTTACCATATTTACATTGATTATTACTCATCTGATATATATTTAGATGCAACAAATACTGATTTGGTATGAGATGCACACAAAATGGGGTGTTTTAATTCTTTTCTCTGTGATTTGTGCATGTTTCCCACGATGTGTACTCCTTGAAAATGTCGACATCAGTATCATGATAAACGAATATATTTGATAATTATATTCACAATTGACATGCGCCAGTGCGCGGCAAAAGGATTTTCTTTCCCTGTAATTCCCAAAATTGCACATGATTTTTGTTCCTCACAGAAACAAACGAGTTATTTGGTAAATAAAACACTTGTCATTGTTTGAAACTTTCAGTAATCAAAATTTAGTTACATGTAAGCCCTTTTGAATGTTTCACTGATTGTGTGAAAATTTAAACAGAAAATGTACAAAACACTTGATATGAAAATTGCATTATCTGCAGAATTATTGATAACTTGCCTTACTATTCACAAAGACATATATCTAACATATTGTCCATGCTATTCTGATCTGAGTGTTTATTCATACACATACTGGCATGGCTGGTGCTGTTCCAAAATGGGTTTTTTCTGCTTCCTGAGAAGTATTTGTTCAACCTGTTCAGTCACTATAAAGTGTTACAATTCTTAATTAGACGCAACATATAAATAGTGACCAAAAAGGTACCGCTTTCACATGAGAGAAGCTAGGGAAAAAAAATAAATCTTCACATTTTCAATATTTTTGTAGGACTATCATATAAAATTAAGTAGATATTTAGTTAAAGACTGCTGCTGAATAGAAATGTTTGGGTTCACCTGATACCTGTTTTCAAATTAGTCCATATTAAAGTTTGAAGGGTCCAAAATTAAAATATGCTTGATTCCAACTGATATAAAAAAAATTATATGCTAAATATACATCTGTGGTCGTACCAGGCTGTGCATGGTGAAGTATTTTATTGCCTTTCGGTTTATATTTTTTTTTATTTTGGTCATAAAAATAAATTTGTAGTTTTTTGATGAACTAGACAAAAGTCCATTCTGTGGTTATTTTGAAGACTATTTTTGGTTAAAATATACATGTAGTTACACCAATTTAATTTTCAGTCCATCTATGTAGAGTCATAGAGAAATGGGTTTGAACTGACCTCCAAACAATCCATGATTCTGTAATGAGGTCAGTACCCAAATTCCATGCATCATTAATACATGTTTAATTTCAAATCCTTAAAACTGGAATATAAACAGATGTTTTGTTTTATTTCTTCAAATATTTGAACAATTGGACATTATTTCATACTAAATGTACTACTCAGACTTTTATGATTAAACTTAACGAGAGAAAACAAAACAGTTTCCATTTCCTGGGACTTATAAAATAGATATCTGATATGTGACATAATCAATGAAAACATTTGTTGAGAGTTTGCCAAAGGAATTACAGAATTAGAAGATTGTAAATCATTTGATTTGATTTTTTTTTTCTGAACTTTTGTTAAGTTTTGAAAAAGTTTGTGGGCTACCATAGGCGGATCCAGGGGGCCGCCCCCCTCCTCCCTTTCGTGCGAAAAAAATGTTGATTATTTAGGAAATCACTGTAGCATGACTGGAGCCCTCCCCTTTTTTTGAGGTCAGTCAGCGGGCCCCCCTTATGAAGAATTTTGGATTCGCCACTGGCTACTAAATAACCGTGATCACATTCAACAGTATAATCAACGTCATTATCACTGTTCCTTGATGTGGGGAATTATGTGGTAGATGAACATAAGAAGGCATGGTCAACCAGGAGTGCACTGGACTTAGTCTGGAGTTTACCCCGCATGCCGCATGGCCATCATAAAAACGTATTGCTTGCAGAGATTTTTTCTGTGTTGAAAATTGAAGTTCCCATGACTGGACGGAACTTGCACGCTAAATATGATATCGTTAATTATGATTTTGTGACTTTTAAATGAAGTACCTGTGATTATTTAGGTAAGTTTTGACCTCACTGATACTGGAAAGTTGAAGCAGACGAAACATGGCGTCAGATGTTGTTGTCCTAACTTCGGTAATTTCCGCGGTACAATACAATTTAAATAAATTACAAAAGTTACAAAAATTTCTGAATTCTTGTTTTTGTAAATAAATGAAAATTTATGTCGTATTTAACATCGAAATTATTCCGATCTGTTCCGTTTTTTCAAGTTCACGTTGAAACGTTAAATTCGGCCGCCATTAAAAAAAATAATCGTACGAGATTTAACGAGAATGACGAAACTTGTCCGATGGGTCGTGTAGAGAGAGTTATCGTTCTTTATTCCAAAACGATGCTTCTACCATAAGTGCCAGCTAAAGCTGGCATATTAAGACAATTAAAAACTCAATATATATATCAGAGAGGAAGTTACAAGTTATAGAAATACTATAGAAAACTGAGGAGAACGTCATGTTCGTTGATAATACAGAGCGACTTTAAGGAGAGTAATGCGCTCTGTTTCTGTTAGATAAAACAAAATGAATATGCTAGTACTTTTATAATCATACACGTTTTCGCATCAGCAAATCAAGGGTGTCTTTTAATATATAAACTTAGTTTATGCAATGTAGCATTGTTTTGAAAAAAAAAAAAAAAACGGACAGCAATATGTAGTGTTATTACGATTGTACAGGTATGAATTATAGCTTCGACAATTGGCGCCAAAAAAGGAATTTGAAGCATAATACGTCGGACTTAACGTTTTAAATATACATACTGTTGCTTTGTCATCAAACCGATTCATAAGATATTCTTGTATCTGTAATATGTGGGTTTTTTTTGTTAACAGAGACAAGAGATGCATAAACAACACTTCCGTTATATATTTTTGTTTGGTGTTTTTCTCCAATTGACAAATTAGAATCTTCTGTAACAAACAGCTCTCTTACTGTAGGAGTTCTGTATTTTATTACTACTTATTAACCGCACCATATATACTTTGTCAAAATTAATCGAGCTATATTGTGAGCATCTATTTTGTCTTATACAAACACACGTTACACCGTTTGACGCATCCCTGTTTGTTTAATGTTATTTCTGAGTGTTGCGGATGGAGGACTTTCAAGAAAACGCTTCATCGACGGCGTCATCATCTTCTGTGTTATATTCGTCATCATTCGGGAAAGTCGTATTAGCCTTTAGCTTTGATAAATGTTCATAGTTCACATGCTAATATAGTTTTCGATGCCTGTTATATATTGCCTATTCCTTCTATTTTATAAGACACTATATTTTTATATATCATTAAGGAAACATCATTCAGCTTTTTTTTTAAATAACACAACGGACAGCAATTTGTAGTGTTATTACGATTGTACAGGTAGGAAATATAGCTTCGACAATTGGCGCAAAAAAAGAAATTTGAAGCATAATATGTCGGACTTAACATTTTAAATATAAATACTGTTGCTTTGTCATCAATACGTTTGTATTCATAGATAAGCTATTCGTGTATCTGTGATATGTGGAGTTTTTTGTTAACAGAGACAAGAGATGCATAAACAACACGTCCGTTATATATTTTTGTTTGGTGTTTTTCTCCAATCTGTTGAT
Source organism: Mytilus edulis (assembly GCF_963676685.1). Taxonomy (NCBI): domain Eukaryota; kingdom Metazoa; phylum Mollusca; class Bivalvia; order Mytilida; family Mytilidae; genus Mytilus; species Mytilus edulis. The sequence goes on along the minus strand of NC_092357.1, from coordinate 3,580,673 downwards.
TTAAGCCTTTTGGAATTTATTAGTATAGTATGTTCATATGCTGTGCTGTTATACAACTGTCCCAAGTTAAGGGAGAGTTCATAAATAAGTATAACCCCGCCACGTGCTTTATGGTTTGTTTTCATTGTTGAAGGCCTTACGATTTCTTATAAATGTTTACATCCACTTCATTTAAACGTAGGTGGATAGGGGTCTCGATGTCAATCAAACCAAATCTCACTTTATACTGTACTGTGAAATAACAATATCAATGTCACCATTGGGTCCTCAACACAGCGAGAAAAACTCCAGCAGCTGTAGTCGGGCTTTAGCTGATCCCTAAACAATAATCAATCTATGTATATTCATTAAGCTTCAATGCATCCATGCACCATGCAATATTAACTAATGACAAATTCGTATAAAACTCTGATATCGGCTTCCAGTTTTAAGTTACGCTTAGTGCCAGTCTATGCTGTTTATTTTATTTGCTTTAGTCAAATAGGTTGCTTCATGTTTTATTTCATATTATGTTAAAATTGTATTTTTTTTTTCAATCCAGTTAGGTGACACTGCATTTCACATTGCTGTAAAACACGGATACACAGAAATCGTCAAGTTGCTGATTGATGGTGGCATTGATCTCAATATAAAGAATGAGGTCAGTGGATTATCAGTTAAACTTACAATCATATTGAATTATCTACAATACCAAAACATTCATTTACTGCATCATATGTGATGTCAAACAAGACGCAATTAGCTTTCTAGTGTGTATGTGGATACTCTTTAGTAAAGTAAGGTTGCAAAATTAGTGAAAAGTGACAAACTATAATCTTCCATAACAAACATTGTAGAATGCAGAATATTGGAAAAGTTTGTTGACTTAAACAAAATTTCCTAAGGTTGTGGTCACAATATATCGAGAAAACACAAGGGCAAATTGTAACAGTTCTAGTGGTGAAGCTTACAATCAACGACAATTTAAATGTGATGAGATAATATCATACGACAAAAACATTAGATATAACTAATGACTTACTGACATGTACTGAAAATCTAAACCAAATACAAATTATATAATTCAGCCTACGTCGTAGCCATAAGTCTTGAACAAAACTAAAAGGAGGAAATGTTTACATCCATTCATTAAAACGTAGGTGGATAGGGGTTTCGATGTCAATCAAACCAAATCTCCTTTTACACTGTACTGTGAAATAACAATATCAATGTCACCATTGGGTCCTCAACACAGCAAGAAAAAATCCCGCAGCTGGAGTTGGGCTTTAGCTGATCCCTAAACAATAATCAATCTATGTATATTCATTAAGCTTAAATGCATCCATGCACCATGTAATATTAACTAATGACAAATTCGTATAAAACTCTGATATCGGGTAGCAGTTTTACTTTACGCTAAGCGCCAGTCTATGCTGTTTTACTTCCTTTAGTCCAATAGGTTGTTTCCTGTTTTATTTCTTATTATGTTAAAATTCTACCTTTTTTCAATCCAGTTTGGTGACACTGCACTTAAGATTGCTGTAGTGGACAGTTACACAGAAATCGTCAAGTTGCTGATTGATGGTGGCATTGATCTCAATATAGAGACACGGGTCAGTGGATTTGAAGTTAAACTTACAATCATATTGAATTATCTTCAATACCAAAACATTCATTTACTGCATTATATGTGAAGTCAAACTAGACGCAATTGTGTATGTGGATACTCTTTAGTAAAGTAAAGTTGCAAAATTAGTGAAAAGTGACAAATTAGAATCTTCCATAACAAACATTGTAGAATGCAGAATGTTGGAAAAGTTTGTTGACTTAATATCATACGACAAAAACATAAAACATAAACAATATTCAAGTGACATGTACTGAAAATTTAAACCAAATAAAAATTATATGAGATCACACTGATATAAGTACTCGAAACTACTGAAATTGCACTGTTTTTGTAATTTAACACAACATATAATATGGTTTACATAGAATAACAGGAAATACGATTGCATAGAATGAGCAACAAAACTACAGAAATACATTTTAGTATCAATTTTGTCGATACTATTAAAAATAATTCAAAGAATACATTTTATTTACAAATAGTCAGAGCATTGTACGTTGGGTAGACATATGGCTACGACGTAGGTTGAATTACAATGTATATCATTTTTAAAAATTTTCAAGACAATGGAGGAAGGTGTCGACTGATAAATTTAGGAATAGCCCTAATGACAATTGTAAATTTTAATTCACGAAACAATAAAAAAAGATGCGCAATTATTTTATTATATCAGTTTAAATCCTTATTGTTAAACCAAGTCTACAACAAAACTAAAGGTGGATAGGGGTCTCGATGTCAGTCAAACCAAATCTCCTTTTATACTGTACTGTGAAATAACAATATCAATGTCACCATTGGGTCCTCAACATAGCGAGAAAAACTCCCACAGCTGTAGTCGGGCTTAAGCTGATCCCTAAACAATAATTAATCTATGTATATTCATTCAGCTTAAATGCATCCATGCACCATGCAACATTAACTAATGACACATTCGTATAAAACTTTGATATCGGGTACCAGTTTGACTTTACGCTAAGTGCCAGTCTATGCTGTTTTACCTCCTTTAGTCCAATAGGTTGCTTCCTGTTTTATTTCATATTATGTTAATATATAGTTATTTTGTTTGTTATGTCCAGTTTGATAACACTGCACTCCACATTGCTGTAGAACACAGATACACAGATATCGTAAAGTTGCTGATTGATGGTGGTATTGATCTCAATATACAAAATCAGGTCAGTGGATTATAAGTTAAACTTACAATTATATTGAATTATCGGCAATACCAAAACATTCATTTACTGCATCATATATGATGTCAAAGAAGACGACATTAGCTTCCTAGTGTGTGTGTGGATACTCTTTAGTAAAGTAAGGTTGCAAAATTAGTTAAAAGTGACAAATTATAATCTTCCATAACAAACATTGTAGAATGCAGAATATTGGAAAAGTGTGTTGACTTAAACAAAAATTCCTCAGGTTGTGGTCACAATATATCGAGAAAACACAAGGGCAAATTGTAACAGTTCTAGGGGTGACGCTTACAATCAACGACAATTTAAATGTGATGAGATAATATCATACGACAAAAACATAAAACATAAACAATATTCAACTGACATGTACTGAAAATTTAAACCAAATAAAAATTATATGAGAAATTGCACTTTTTTTGTAATTTAACACAACATATGATATGGTTTACATAGAATAACAGAAAACACGATTGCATAGAGTGAGCAACAACACTACATATTGACGTTGGATATGTTTTGATAGTCAACGTTAACCGAACATCTTTTCGTAACCAATTTGAACAAGATGACGGCGACATTAACAGCGCCATTAACATAATTAATTTTCACTGCACGTTAATCGTTAACTCAAATAATACACAAACAGATACACATTCGTTTAAATGATAATAAGTATTTTGCAGTTAATTTTGTTAATAATAGTTATCAAAGGTACCAGGACTCATCAGTGACGCTCATATCAAAATATGTATAAAGCCAAACAATTACAAAGTTGAAGAGCATTGAGGATCCAAAATTCCAAAAAGTTGTGCCAAATACGGATAACATTTTATTGACCCGGTGTTGTTTAATTCTCTTATTTGACATAATCTGCTATCGTTATCATTAAATGATATGTTAAGACTATTGTATGTCATTCTGTATAGGATGGTAAAACTGCACTTCACGATGCTACACGAGAAAGAAACCCGGAAATCACCATGTTGCTTATTGATGCTGGTATTGATCTAAATGCACAGAACAAGGTAAGCAAATGATCAACAAAACTGACACAAAACTATGTACTACATGTTTATATATGCAACGACAAATAACAATGTTTGTTAACATAGTATAACGTTTGATTTCTTCAAATTGAATTGACTTCACCCTTTTTATATTAATTTAGAGTATTGTATTACTACTTATTAACTGCAACATATATACGTTGACAAAATTAATCGAGCTATATATTGAGCATCTATTTTGTCATATACAAACACTCGTTATACCGTATTTACGCATCCATGTGTGTTAAAAATTATGTCTGAGTGTTCTTGCGGGAGGAAAATCTAGAAAACTGCATCGACTTTATTATTTTCTGTATCATGGTTGTCACCATCCGGGGAAGTCGTATTAGTCTGGCTCTTATGGTTGTGCGTGTTCCAGATACTAACAGAATGTTCTAACATAGTTTTAAATGCCTGCTATATTTTGCCTCCGTCTTCTACCAATGTTTCCATAATTTTTCCCTTTGTTTATGGCCTCGCAACTAAGTTGTAGGGTCCATATAGTTTCACCTTTGTCCGTCATTCCGTCATTCTGTCATTTCGCCATTCAGTCATTCTATCAGTTGTCGGGGTGATATAGTTTTATCCTTGTCGGTCATTCCGTCATTCCTTCATCCACAACAAACCATTATACAGACCTGTTTTCTAAACGCCTTCAAAAAATGAGCTGAGTTTTAATATGTGTGTTAACAATAATAAAATACAAATCATGGTAAAGTTTCGTTCCGCTCTGCTAGTTTTTGCCGAAATTACGGGCTTTGAACTTTGAAAAATTGTTGAAAATCACAGTTACACGGACTTTTTCAAAACGCCCTCAGATATTGGGCTGATTTTCGGAATGTAAGTTAACCATGATAAGTTACAGATCGAGTTTAAGTTGTGTTCCTCTCCGCTACGTTTTGCTGAAAATAAAGGTTTTTAAACGTTGAAAAGTGATAAAAATCACAATCTTACGGAATTTTTTTCTATACGCCTTCAGATTTCGTGTTTTTTTTTATATATGTGAGACTACCATGATGAGTTACAGATCAAGTGTATGTTTCGTTCCGCTATGCTAATTTTTATGTCGTTTTACGACGTATAGTCACAATAAAAATGCAAATGGCAGGCAGCATTACGTTGAACCGAATTTACTTGGAGTAATTAAAAAAATAAAATACCACACGAACTGAACTGAACTTGTTTGTAATGGAGTTAATTTAACAACACTTACCGTTATCTTGATGATATTTTTTCGTAAAATAATCAAGAATTTTCTCAATATACTGCTGAAATTTACCCCAAGGAACTTACTTTCAATAAATCAAAATTATTCGGTAATAACTGTCCTTTTCTGGATTTAGATATTTCGGTTTTAAACGGAAACTCCAAACTAAAATGTATGACAAAAGAGACGATTTTTCGATTCCTATTGTTAATTTTGCATTTTTAGATGATGATGTTCCTTGGCACCATCTTACGGTGTTTATTTTTCACAGTTCGTTCGCTATGCAGTTTTGACGTTTTTGATTTTAACGAATGCAATCTATGTATTACTGGTAAATTATTAAACCAGGGATATCGTTACCATAAATTACTTAAAACCTTTACTGAATTTTTCCATAAATATAAAGATTTGGTTTTGAAGTTTGGATTTGGTTTTGAAGTTTGGATGTACCTGTAGAATACTTATTTCAAACGGGATAGCACATCCTCATTTTTACGGAAATGTTGTTAATCGTGCCCGGAAATTTAGAAATGATCCATGTAAACTTGTCGCTCCTTTAAATAAACTTATTCTAAAAGGTTACCTATTCAACACTGTAATTAGATCATTGAATATTGTTCTTATTGTATTAATATTGATTGTGGTATCAGTAAATGAAAAGCTACCTAAATATTACAAGTATGTTATATACATATTATCAATATTCATGGATCTACAATCTTTCGATACCTTTAACTTGGCATTGCACAAGGTCATGTTTTTCTCTGGCTGTTTATGACGTCTTTGGATGTTGGATGTGTAAGGATTGATAGTTTAGTCTTAGATGCATGATTTGTTTTTTAGTTGTTAGTGGCTTTGAACTAGCTGTCAGATAACTGCGAGTACTCTCAGATCTGTTCATTGTGTCTTTTTATTTCGGGATGTATAAGTACCCGGCCACGTCCACTTGTATTTTGTCCATCTGATGAGTTAAGCCTTTTTCAACTGATTTTGATAGTTCGTTCTTATGTTGTACCTTTATACCACTGTCCCAGGTTAGGGGGAGGGTTGGAATCCCGCTTACATGTTTAACCCCGCCACATTATCTATGTATGTGCCTGTCCCAAGTCAGGAGCCTGTAATTCAGTGGTTGTCGTTTGTTTATGTGTTACATATTTGTTTTTCGTTCATTTTTTTTTATATATAAGGCCGTTAGTTTTTTCGTTTTAATTGTTTTACATTGTCTTATCGGGGCCTTTTATAGCTGACTATGCGGTATGGGCTTTGTTCATTGTTGAAGGTCGTACGGTGACCTATAGTTGTTAATGTCTTTGTCAAATTGGTCTCTTGTGGACAGTTATCTAATTGGCAATCATACCACATCTTCTTTTTTTATATTTAACAAACAGACTTATTAATAGGGGATTTAGTTACGATTAGATCTATTAATAAGAGATATAGTTACTATAATATCTTTACGTCAGGTCTTTAAAGAGTACATATTTTGGAATTAATATTGAATTATTGATATGGTCGTTCTATTGTAAATAAACTCACTTATTCCAAGACCAGTAGTTGGCATGATACGGGTTATGTCCTTCTTATATATTTGACGATGACTGGAAGATTTGTTCTTTATTTTAATATGATGAAGGCATTTTTGTTAATCAGTGGAGGGTTGTCTCATTAGCACTGATACCACGTCATTTTATATTTATTAGAAATCAACCAAATCCAAAAAATGGATTATGTGTTTCGTGCACAGATAGTTTTTTTAAGTATCGAGTAAAGGTTTACGACGAAGAATTCAGATCTACTTGTCTTGTTTTCTTCCTGCACTTTTGTACCCTGAAGTCGAATCTCATTTAGCAATAAAACCAAACATTTTAGGCTTGCGTTCAGCATTATTCGAACATGTTGATTATCAGATATATCATTCAGTAATGTTCAATGGTTTGTTGTAATTGTTTCATATGATTAAAGGTTTTGTTCCTTTTTGTACTTTCGTTTATTATGTACATCTTTTGTAATCCCTAGTTAGTTATAAAAATATGTAAGTTTGTTTTCATTGTTTAAAAATTGACCATACATGTACGTGATTTTTTTTTTTAAACTGGTCACTAAAGTATAGGGAGATCAAAGGATATAGACATAAATTATAGACATTTAAAGCACTAAACAGTCGGGTTGATTAGATCTGACATGTTCAACAAAATGATCTTCATATATCACTCTTTTACCAAGAAATAAATTGGGTGTTTTTTTTTTTTTTTGTTAAAAAAAAATAATTGTTCAAAATTTTCTAAAATTTGCCACAACTTCAAATTGCATTGTGCAGATTAAAAGAAAGTAAGTGGTTTTATTCGTCAATTTCAAAGTTTTTCTTATTTAACTTTGTAAAACCATACTGATTTGAGGATGAGAACTGCAACCCTAAACCAATTCACTATTAATGTTGTAACTTTTTCATATATTATTTACGAATGTAACATTCTTTTATGTCAAGGATGGTTCAACTGCACTGCATCTTGCAACAAGTGAAGGCAACACAGAAATGTTCAATTTGCTTATTGGTAATGGTATTGATGTTAATTTACAGGACAAGGTATGGTACAAATATGTTATATAGCAAATCAAAATTTGTATCTGCATAAATCATGTAAATAGGAGTTTATCTATCAATATCTAATGTGACAAGTATCATAGTTTACATGGCAACAAAAGCAAAAAAAAAAACAAGGAGCTATTAAGATTTTATTGAAGGGTATGCCAAACGAGGTCCAAATTCTATGAAAGGATTAAGAGGTCCATTCTAGTTCTGTATTTCAAATTTATAACGCTTACATATGAACTTTGGGTCATTTAATTAATCGAGTACAACTATGATAACATCGATACCTATGATAAACACTACAACAACGTATTGCAGATTCATGTTCAGAAAGTTATTGTCGTAAATTCACTATTATTATTTATGAATATTTTGATTAATTAAAAATGTTAAATAATGTATTTTTGTCACTAAAAAAATATTTTCTTATAATGTGTATCTGTGAAGGCTCAAAATGACATTTCACCCAAGATCACCATTTTGCCGTCAAAATTTTGGGTTTAAAGGCAATTTTTGTTTCCTTCTTATTGGTGATCTATATCTTTTATTTTGCTTATTTTCTTTAAGCTATATTTCAGCTTAATATATTATTGTTTTGGACCAAGTATCACACACAGTTTTTCGACATTCCGATGAAAATATTCATTGAAAAAAGGTCCCTTTTGCATACCTGTTGAAAAGTAAAATTTTGAGCTTGAATGGTCTGGGACCCCCTACTTTTTTTTAACCAATTTGACTCACTGTCTGTAAAGATTAAAATAATAAAAAATATGGCACTTCTGACAGAAACTTCGAGTAGGCCCGAGCCACCTTAACATGTTTAAGCCTTATTTGAATTTGAATTTTAGTTCATAACTTTGGAGTATAGTATGGCCTCCAGCATCACTTAACTAGCCCCTTCTGTTGTTGTTTGCTCTTCGTCGGGTTGTTGTCTCTTATACAAGTGTTCTTCTTCCATTCTTTATTTTCTCAACTAATCAATGCCTATAGTTATCACAATGTGTTTCTCTTGCTTAACTATACTTTGCCACCTATGCAGCACTTCTCAAAATAAAAAAAAAAGTGGTTCCTAAATTGTGTAAGTCATGATACAAGCATCCGATATTCGATTCTTAATAGAGAAATATAGCTATTTCAGATATAACGTTACAATATCGTTCTTCCTAAATCATATATTTTAATTTTGCTCTGAACATTTTTAAGGCTGGAAACACAGTGCTTCATGTAGCTGCTGAACAAGATCCGGAGATGGTCAAATCTTTGATAAACAATAATTGTGATCCAAATATACCAAATGATCATGTAAGTACAAATATAATATACATTTGCTATTGATTTAAGAATATATTAGAAGTTAAATCTATAATTAAACTAAACGTCTATGAGGTAAACCTTTATATTAAGTCTTTCGGCTCGTTCGAAAATTGATTGAGGAAGGATCGTATTGAATATGTACATGTGTTCCACAGATAACGCAATTAATAACACAAAAAAAAACAATTTGAGGATTATTTGACGAGGACATACATGTACTACCGGATTACTGTATGAGGACATACTGCCAGATTACTTGAAGAAGACATACTGCCAAAATACTTTATGAGGACATACAGCCGGATTACTTGATGAGGAAATACTTTCTAGACGTTATAACTGTCCTTTCCTATATTTAAATATGTCAGTTTTGCACATGGAAATTCATACTAAAATTAAAAATAGAAGGGACGATTTTTTCGATAAGTTAAGCATATGTCAACAGATTTTTATAGTTTGCTCTCATGTTTTACACCACGGTCCAAGATAAGGGGGGAGTTTGGCGTTTTTTTGTATAGGTTAAGCCTATGTCAACTGATTTTTATAGTTTGCTCTTAGATTCTACACCACGGTCCAAGATAAGGAGAGAGTTTGGCGTTTGCTATCATGCTTAGCCCCGCCACATTCTATATGTGCTTGTCTAAAGTCAGGAGCCTGTAATTGAGTGCTTGTTATTTGATGCGGTTGATCGTATGCTTTTCTTGTTTATTGTTTTCCGCAGTTCTTGTATTGATTTATTGTACCACTGTTAACGGATAAGGGGGGGGGGGGGGTTAAGCGCCCACTAACATTTTCAATCCCGCCACATTATGTATGAATGTGCCTGTCCTGAGTCAGGAGCCAGTATTTCAAAAATTACAATATTGAAATGTTACACATAATGAACATGATGAATGTGTTATAACTTTTAATACAAAACAACTTGTTTGATTCAGGGGAAAAGGCCAATAGAAGTAGCCAACAGCAACGTCATAGTGAGGTTGATAAAGGTGAGATTTATGTCGCTTTTTAAATACGTTAAAAAAAAATATGTATAGAGTATGTGAAGATTTAAAACGTGCTAAGGAATTTTAAGAATGATCTCAAAGATATGTCATACCGAGAATGTTACTGAATCAACATAGTATTTAATATATTCTTTTCTTTAAAAAAATGTGTACTGACTTTGTGTCATGGAATATATATCCACTATCCTGTGTTTTCTAATTTGTATACATATTTTCAAAATACAAACAAATATTTAAGTCTTAACGCTCCTTGCAGGATTATGAAAAGACACTTGTACCTGGTGAGTAGTTTTCGTAACATGATCTTATGATGTGCCACGATACAGTTGTCGACAAATTCTATAGCCAAAAATGTGCATATGAGTATACAAATACTATTTAGTTTGATTTTTTTACTGAACAACATCAATATTAATACAAATATAAATTTCATTCAAGAACTAATAATAGTGTGCTTTTTAATTATGTTGATCATCACACTCAGCAAAACAGTCATATACGGGAATAGGTCATGTTCGGTATTTAAAAGACCAGACGATGTAAAATGGTAAATTACAATCTAAGACGTGGTAATTATGACCATAGTTGGTTTAGACACAGACACATTGTATGGATCAACCAATTACTGTGGGTGTCCATAAATTTGACGGAGTGTTATTTTAAATCTTTCCTTTTAATAACGTTTTTGTAGCAGTTTCTGTGTACGGAGCACACTCCTTGATATGACGTATGTATAGTGTGAACATACACGTGCATAGCGTAGAGATTTGTAGACACCATACGAAGGGGCAGAGGGTATGTTACTGCTGAGAAATGGGGAATTGATAATTCGGAAGCTGAAATTGTTCCGTTTGTCATATATTTAAATGTCGTCCATCTGTGTCAATATTGAGGAAATATCAAAGTATGAAGCAGTCCTTCTAGCTTAACAAGATCAAATTGAACTGGACACCTTGTCAGAATTGATTGAAGCTCCCATGTCTCTGATAGAACGTCCAATTCTAAAGTTGATCTACCAATGTCCGTATTCAGAGACAAAGTAGGTGTGACATGTTTATCATCTCTTTGCTAAAATTACAATTGTCTTGTGAATGAGTTTCGAAAACAAATGAGGAATCAATAAATCCCACATGCAACAGGGATTACCTTTTGGTGAATTATAAGTCCTCCATTGGTTCAATCAACATTCAACAAACATCAAATAAAATGATTTGCCCAGTTGCTATTGATACCTTTAGTTTAAACAAAAACTGTATTCTGCTTCCTGATACACATGTTCTGCAACTGAAATATCTGTCAGATAGACACACATTATGTTCGCAGGGAAAACGGTTTTCGATTGTACCAACTGTACCTGTAAGTAGAGCAGACATTTGAGTAGTAAAATAATGACTTGTAGGCGAAATAAACATATATTTGTAAGGTATTTTGTGAAGCTTCGGAAGCTAGTATATAGTAAGAACTTTCGTTGCTGCTTGAAAATATGTAGCTCACAGTTTGTTAGTTACAGATTTTTTTTTATCTCAAATATGGAATCAATTTCGATGTTGGTGATTTCGCGATTTCCCTTTGCAAAACCTCTATGTTCTTTTAATCTATGTTTTATACGAGATATATGGACATTATGGTGGTTGTTATGAGTAAATGTTCTTTTGAAATGTTGTATACGTATATCATTACTGAATTAAAAAATAATCTATGGATTTCCTGTCAGCTCTTTCGCAGTTTATTCATTTCGAAGAGTAAGTATGGGATGAATTGGGGATTATATTATGACATTCATGCCAAATAATGATTGACGGGGGACGATATTTAGGTCTTTTACTGCGGGATGATTTTAACCTTCGTTCACGAACGATCTTAAGGTCTCCTACTATAATATGGTTACGGGGGTCATATATTAGAGATAAAGATAAGTCTACAGGTTGACCAGACCGGGGTTTGAACCAACGACGTCCCACATTTGGGGTGAACACGCTACCAGAACACAACCGATGCGTTTATTAACCATATAGTTGATACATTGATTGTTGGTTGGTTTATGTCCATCGGCAAATATTGCATGCTCTTTCAGGACGAGAACAAATGAACAATAAATACAATAGGCAGGTTATGTAATAGAGGCCTTCTGGGATGAAGGTAGGGAAAATTACAATTGAAACAAGCCGTATATTAACTGATCAAAGATGTTACTAAGGTTCTCAACGCGACACTTTCGTGTTACAAGATACATTGCAGTAAAAGTTAACACATAGACAAAACGAAACAGTGAAATTTTGGGATACATTAATTTGACAAACTCAATTATGTCGTTGAGCTATTATTGCGAGATATAGTAAGTACTTCGATGACACGAATTTTCATATATATTTTTATCAATCGTTCATATCTAGAGCTACTACATAAGGAGAATTAAGAAAAACATTATTATTCCACTGATACACTTTTGGCTGCATTTTGAACATCGGGTCTTAATTTTTATAAGTTACTTAAATTACTTAAGCGTATTTTCATTAATTCATTTAAATAGTAAGTTTTTTGACGATATGTGAATTATTCTTAAATCAAAAACATGTTGAACAATTTGGTGATACATATATGTGAGTAACCGTTCTCAATTTCATTACGAGAAGTCAGAAACTTTGAAAATGATCAATATCAGTTTTATCTTTTTTAAATAGGGCCTTGTTAATGAGTTTGACGAATCTTGGACATATTCAAAATGACTTATGACCGGTAATAACACAGTCGAAATTGTTGAGTTCCTAGTACTTATTAAACAAATTTTGTCAATCTTACTGAATATTTTTTAACCTATTTTGCCAACAAATCTTAAAATTCTGGTTACGAAAATGTATAGTTTTTATGATTTGGTTTTGATTGAATGAATAATTACAATGTTTTTGTATATACACGTAATAACGCATGATTTGCAAAGACTGGTATAAAGTTTTTAAAAAAGCCTTGAATTTCGTGTAGTCTAGGCCAGCTTCAGTGTGTGGGTATCTTGCGAAGGACTGCAGAAATATCTTCCAAAACCGTTTTGAAAATATATTGTTTACTTTAAAAAAAAATAAGGATATTTTATGATCACGTCTATTAAATTTGTAAAGTAGTAAATGTTAATGTAAAACAATAATTCAGGACTTCCAGCTGAAGTTAAGAAATTCGATAAGAAATCAGCGAGGCTGTTCTCTAGTCTTTTAGAAGAAGAAAGCTATCGCCATTTTGAGTCAAGAGTTATGTTGGCTGGTGAGCAGGGCACTGGAAAAACTACTATCGCCAGACATCTTGTCGGTAAACAACCAACAAAATTCAGAATGTCAACTGATGGAATAGAGTTGTACAATGGTTTATCATTCATGGACATAGAAACAAACTGCTGGCTTGGTGGACAACAAGGTAAAAAATAAAAATAGAAGAAAGAAAATCTGAAATTAGAAAAACATTATTATGTTTCATATATTCATTGATCATATTGATCCTATTCTGACATAGGACTCGGACTTCTTTTGAACTGACTTTAACTGAGCGTATAGTTTTTTTTATACATTGGCTAGAGGTATAGTAGGACGGTTGAGATATTATAAAACATGTTTAACACCGCCTTATTCTTGCGCCTGTCCCAAGCCTTTGCTAGTCTTGTATGATTTTTAATTTTAGTTTGTTGTGTATATACCGGAGTATTACGTCCATTATCACTGAACAAGTATGCATTTTATGTGTAGGGGCCAGCTCCAGCTTTGGCACGGCTCCGAGTTCGGGAGATTCTCGTTGCATTGAAGACTCATAGGTGACCTTTTTGGTTGTTGTCTGCTGATTTGGTCGAGTTGTTGTCTCTTTGACACAGTTCCCATTTCCATTCTCAATTTTATTATGTGTTTTCAGTCATAAGACATCTCTGTATAGCTTAACATAGATATGTCACAGATAATTGATATCTAGGGCATTTTTGGGAAAAGGAATTACTCTAAAAAAAATCAATATCGTGAGAAACAATGTTGTTTATTATTCATTTTTGTGTATCCCTATTAGACAGAGGGATTATTTTATTTTCGACCAATCCTATTTGTATCATTCAATGTATTAACATTTATTCTTTATTTAGACTTTACAATGGAAGAATTAACCATTACCAGATCTCTTATACAAGACGAAACACTAAAGAAAGGAACATTTAAAAAGGGAATCAGTCAAAATACATTAGATAAAGAAGACACTCCCTTGCCTGCATCTGGAGGTCCAGCAAAAACACATGAAACGCATGATTCACATACGTCTGATGCAACAGCTAAATGGTCGGATTTTGGAGGTCAATTGTCAAATACGACTTCCAAAACAGAAAGTCTAAATGATACATTCCGGCCAAATCATCACCTTCTAAACAAGCATTTCAATCCTGACGATGAACTCAAACAACTATCGGATGACCAGCCTGAACACAAAGAGATAGAAGAAAACAGAGATATTAGTTATAGAGCAGGTATGCATGATAGTAGTCATGCCTGTTCAGTAAGCCCGTCAAGTAGATCAGTCGAAAACAGTAATTTATCAGACTACCTTATAAATGTGGATGAACCAAACAAATATGATCTACCTGCCACACAGGAACCCATTGACACTTTTGATGACAAATACACCCATGAAGTTCTATCTGATAAAAATACTTCGACGAGCGTCCCAGATTATCTTCATTCGGAGTCAGGTTTTACTGGAGATGTGCACATAGAAACTGTTACTGAACCTGTAATAATCAGAAAGCTAAAAAACTTTTTTGGTATTTCCAAGAAAGTTAAAGAGGTCAAAGTGTCGATCACAAAAGAAAAATTCTTTGAGAAGTCTGTTAAGGTTGGGAAAAAGCTGTTACACAATAAAAACATAGCACCTATAATTATCTGGGATTTTGGAGGGCAGGATGTTTTCTATTCAACTCATCAGACATTTCTGACATACAGAGCGATTTACATAATTGTATTGGATGGAAGTAGAAAACTAGAGGATCCTTGTCCACCTGAACAATATCTCCCTGGAAAGAGTGGGCAGAAAACAGCAAAAGGTACTAATAAAAAAATAATTAACATTAATTTAAATAGGCTTTACTTAGAATAAGTGCCAAATATAGGGAAAAATAGTATTCATACGTGATTCCCAAATGTGATTCTTAATATACCTTTTCAACAACTCCCGACACCGACTAATGACACCTACAGTTTACAGATATATTGGAGGGGTCGTCTCAAAGACAAAAACGTCTGATTATCATTACGATATATAAATTCGGTTTGGCGGTTATAAATGGCTACAGAAGATATAAAAAATATAAACAGTAAATACAAATAATTCTCTATTATACAATATTCTTATTACATGTATTTACAAGACATTTCTCGTTGAATTGATTAAACAAATATTGCAATCATTCCACATCCTGTTCAGGTTTCTCTTCAACTTTATGCCGCATGTCAATAACATGAATAAGAATAAATGTGTATCTGTAAAATATTTTCTAAATTTTTGAAACATTATGACTGGACTGTCTGTCCGTCTGTTATCACACTTGTCAACACGGTCGAGACTTTTTTAAAACGATCTAAACCTTACCAGATGTACATATTCAATTTTGGGAGGGGTAAAAACATATTGATGTCAAAGGTCGAAGGAAAAGATCAAGATACCGTATTACAGTTGGTGTCTTTATTTGTTGAATAAGCGGAGATGTATCAACATTTAAGCAGTACATACCTGCGTATGGAATTTATTCAACATACTAGTTACTATAGAGCTTTGTCATTGTAAATTCTTTGTGGATAGTGCTAAGTAGGGGTTGATTTTAAACATATTTTATTCATTAAGATATGAAAAGAATTGAGCAACAGGCACGGCCTATAAAAGCTCTCTCCATAATACATGTACAAGGTATAATTCAATTACAACAACTGTATTCAAAATAATGCAATATAGTGGAACATGTATGCTACTTGTGAGCACACACGAGCAAATATATGTTAACAGTGTTACTTACTAAATGCAAAGTATATTTAAATATATAGGCAATTAATCATCAGTTATTTAAAGTACCTTGAAACATGCAGATATCCTTTATAAGTAATTAGAAATATATATATATATGGCTTGAAAGAGACACTAAGCTTGCTTAGTGGAATAAATGAATTAATGTTGGAGTGTAGAAAAAAAGTAAAAAAATAAAACTAGATGAAACAAAAATTAAGTAAGTTTCAAACAAAACGTTGAGTGTAACTGATATATTTCTGAACAGATTTAAAAAAAACAATATTCATATCATATGAAAATAATCTGTTTCCAAAAAGTAGTAATTCAATATTTATGTCAACATTATCAACAATGGAGTAAATGGGATCAAGAAGGATCTGTCTTACATCATTATACTTATGGCAAATAAAAAAGAAATGTTGGTTATCCTCAACAGTATGGTTACAGTTTGTGCAAAAAGTGTTCTCGGATAAGAACTGATTAAAAAAATGAGATTTAATGTTGCTAGCATTATTTCTGAGTTGACAATGACTTATATTAAGTTTCCGTATCCCGTAGTTGAAAGGTTTAAATATATCATCAGTCTATAAAACTTTTCCAGTCCACTTCTAAATATACCCAAACTTGGTGATTTTTGTAAACTCAAAGGAAGACTATTCCAAAGTCTTATAGTGGAAGGAATGAAACTATTAAAATAGGAGCTAGTTCTAGCAAGAGGCGGGTGAAAAGTGTTATTTTCATTCCTCAAAGTATAATGGTTTTGTCCGGGAAGATATGGCTGGACTAACTCATATAAGTATGCAGGTGTCATCCTATTTAATATTTTGTAGAATAGTATAAGCTTATGTTTATTACGTCTATTCTCCAGAGATTCTAAACCTTATTCAATATAAAGTTTTTGTCTGGCGGAATTACGTCGTAATCCTGTAATAATTCTAGCAGCTTCTATCTGAATATTTTCAAGAAGCTCAGTCTCATGCTAGGTGCAATTGCCCCAAATAACATCACCATATTCTAATATAGGTCTAATAAAAGCATACTAAATACGTATAAGTGAACTCCTATCTAATAAGTGTTTAACTTCACGAAGCACAGAAAGACGAGAGCATGCCTTTTTATAAATAATATCAATATGCGTGTGCCATGAAGCTAATGAATGAAATGTTATCCCAAGATGACAGTGAATATTTATTTTCTCAACCTCTTCGCCATTTATCCCAAAAAAATACAGGTGGATGCTCCCTTTTCCTGCTAGGAAATACAATAATTTTAGTTTTCTTAGAGTTAAATTGAACAGCCCATGATTTTGCCCAATTTTAGATAACATCCAAATTCAGTCAAAGAAGCAGTCGCTACATCATGATCATCATCTACTATGACAAATAAAGAGGTGTCATCTGCAAAAAATCTTATATCTTTAGCAAAGTTATTTACTATATCATTTATATAAATAAGAAACAGAAAGGGCCCCAAAACTGAACCCTGGGGGTTACCTGCATGTTTACTTCTTAGAGTTGACGAAAAGCCTTCTGAAACTACCTTTTGTTGAGGATCCGAAAGATAACTTTCTATCCAAGATAAGAGCTGATCATTTAAGCCAGATTGTTTAAGTTTAAATAAAAGTCCTTTATGCCAAACTTTATCGAAAGCTCTAGATACATCACAAAATACAAACCTTACATTACTACCACTATCCATATTACTAATAATTTTATGATATATTTCGATTAACTGATTAACAGTAGAATGACCTGGTTGGAATCCAGATTGAAACTTTGACAAAAGGTTATTACTCCTCATATAATTATACAAATGTTTAAATAAAACTTTTTCCATAGTCTTACAAACAATACAAGTAACAGATATTGGACGATAGTTTAGAGCTAAATGTGGACTACCTTTCCCTTTAAAAAAAGGATTAACATGTGCAATTTTCCATAACAGTGGAACCTGTTTAACTGATAGAGACATATTAAATAACTTAGTTAATGGTTTAGAAATAAAGCTAGCAACCTCTTTTAAAATTCTAGGACTGATACCATCAGGTTCAGCTGGTTTATTAACATTCAAAAATTTTTACTGGTCTAAAATTTCTTTCTCAGTGATGACAAATTTGTTTAAATGACATGGAGGAGGCTCATTATTATCAGGAATTTATGGTTCTATATCAATATTAGCTATATCAGCGAAATGATTGTTCAGGATCTCTGTATAAAAATTTGGCCATCATGTTCCAAAAAAGGGGGGAATCTCTGTTTTTAGTAAAATTTGATACAGACTTGGCAATGCGCAACCATTTACCCGAAGGAATATTTTTGTCAATAAGTTATGATGTCAGCATTGAGATCCAAAATTCCTAAAAGTGTTGCCAAATACAGCTAAGGTAATCTATGCCTGAGGTAGAAAAGCCTTAGGATAAAACATTTTTTATGATTATAGGAGGGATTATGTTATGAATAATAATATAGTTTACAAATTTACCGATTAATGTTAAAAACATTGATCAGTAAAAACTATCAAAACTTATAATGAATATATAGTGAAACTTAAGCACATGATGTACACTTTGGACAGATCTTTGAAACCGAAAGCTGACGTATACATTAATTAACAGGACACTCAAACATAGACCAGATAAAGTACAAAACAAAACATACATGTACAGAACATATATACAAAAGGGACACATTAATAAATAACAGATGTTGATGATATCAGATATCACTTATCTTGTGATACTGTAATACTATTGAAAAAATAAGCAACGTCTGTGTTCATGCAATAATCTGTGTTTTTTGAATTACAAAGATGTATGGCAGTAATTATAATGTGAAATGTAGAAAACAAAACAAAAGCAAAATAAATAAGCAAAAGTAGGATTACACTTGGCCTGAATTTCAGACAAAAATTGAATAAAGCGCAGTAAAATTGACTAGACTAATCTATAGAATATGCTTGACAGAAGTTTATTAGCTTGACTTAATTTTCAATTTACGAGTGCAGACAGAAGTGAGAAACACACTTTGTCAAATGATTAAGATTATCTATGTTTTAGATTATGGTAATACTGTATATTGAGGGATATTGATGTATGTGACATTCTTCATTATTGCAACCATTATCCAGTTACTTGAGTGTAAATATCATGTGTAAAAACGAGTTAACTGTGGAAGTAAATAATAAAATTTGTATGTTTACAGCTAACCGGAAATATGAGTATTTTAAAAATTAAACCAAATACGTAGGAAACGTATATTTTCCGGAAAATAGTTACAAAATAAAAATAATTCATTGGTATGAGAGACAAAGAGACAAATATCATCCCAAGGTTCAAGTTGGTGTTGTAGACAACAAAATAATTATAGATGAACAGGAATTATATAAAAATACATTGGTACTTGACAATATCAAACAAATATGAAAAGCATGTTCAAGTGATTTTATACACACATTTAATTTTTTCAGTTTTTTGTTTATGTCGTCAAATATTTCAAACCGATGTCTAGTTCCTTCCTCGTCTGATCCATATACATGACCATTAACATACCATGAACTGATAATATTGTCATGTTGGTACAATCTATTTAGGAGACCCTGGTTGAGTTTTGTTATAGCATCACCAATTCTAACTTTGAGTGCTTCGTTTATAGCATTCTTTTTACGCAGAAGTGAAATTTTATAAGAACTGGTCTTGGACTCCCTTCTTTCCCTGGTATTCTATGCATTGCCACAACTTCTGACGGGTTGACGTCTAATTTGACTTGGTTCTTTAGGTCATTAAGAAGAGAATGTGGTAGGTCTTCATTTCGATTTTCTCGTAAGTGTTTTATTTTCACATTTTTCTTACGTGAGTATTGTTCGTTCCAGTTACCAAGCCGAACACTTTCAGTGGCTTTCTTGTTGTTTTCATCAACGACTTCCCTCGTTTTTCTAAGATCAGAATGCAGGCTAGCCTTTTTTTCGAGGAGATTTCCATTTTCAAACTCAAGAGTGTTTAAATTGTCATGTAGGTGAGATATTTTCGAATCATAATTGTTTTTTATTTTTCGACTTCTGACTTGACCTCAGACAAAATCTCTTTTTTTAATTTGTTTTTTCAAGTTTTCGGATAATGATTTAAATATCTCGGTGACTATCTCTGTAAGGTCAGATTTTTTCGGCACATTTTTCAGGGTTCAAGTTCGTTTTCAATACAAATACTATGGTCCGAAGAACTAGAGAGACAAGAGTGGATACGTTTTGCTGGATTAAGATATTTTGTTTATCTCCAGTTTTCTCTGTAAATGCTGATTCCTCAGCATTATTTGTGTTTTTGCCTGACAGTTTATCGACTATAGCGGTAGAAATAAAGCTGTTTATTTGTTGTTGTATTTGAGAAATATTTTATGTGACGATTTAAACTATTTCTGCGATCATGAAAGTTTACTTTATGTGTAATCTATATGTAAACATTGGCTAATTACTACTCACCCGGTCGTCAATTTTAAAACTCGTTATTTAATTATATGGTCGTCCCCACGAACTGATTGTCCCATATAATTGCCCGTGTTCCGAAAAAACAACAGACGCTGTCCTTTTTATCGTAGACCCATTCCCTTGTTCTCGAAAATGAGATCTGAGGTTCTTGCAAGAAGCGGGAATTGCTTAGCAGTAGAGTTTGATGGGGTCCGTGTTGATCAAGGATCGTTGGTTATATATTTATATTTTGTTTCGACATTGTTTCGCTGTTTCTTTTTTCCTTGAAAAATCTTTGCCGGTTTTATAATCTTTTTTCTTTTTTTTCGTACTAACGATTCTTTTTAAAATTTCGACTATGACCAGCATAAGGAAGGTATTTTTTTTTATCTAATTAGATAAGTAAAACCCCGTCGCATATTTTGTGCGCCTGAACCAAGTTCTAAAAATGTTGATACTGTGTACAGCCTTCACACGGTGGAAATTATGCTTCGCCTTCATTTTTGATTCGTTTTTTGTCGATCAGAAAGAAAAAAAAAATATCTGTTGGTTTTTTTTTTCATCGTACAGAAAAATCCATGCCAGTTTACTCTTTCGGAAAGTTATATCATTGTCAATCAAATAAATTTCAAGCATTACATCTCTTAGTGATGTAAAGTATTATTTTCAATTTTTACTTTGAAACGACCCCTCACATCTTACCTGTCGTAGTCGTGCTCAACTTTAGGTGTAGACAATTGTTGAAAAGGTCTACTATGCTGTCAAATCCTTTTAATTTGGTCCATTATACAATAATCAACATTGGCGTTGTATGTTGATAGAAGATAAATATAAGTAGTGTATACATTCATGTCCGTATGAGTATTTGGACCGTACGCGTACGGTCTGAACCGTATGCGTACTTTTTCAAAATACTCATACGGTCGGAACCTCCGCGTACGGTCTGAATAATATTAAGAAGTTGGTCAAGTTTATTAGATACAAAAGCATATTACAGATCAACATAACTCAACTCTCAAATTAATATAAAAAAGTTCAATTGTATATTTTTTATATATTTAAAAAAACACGCTGATCAACCCTGTTAATCTCTTGTATTTAGCATGTCGATCAGTTACACATTAATTGAATTATGATCACTAAAATTGAAGATATCTGGAGTAAATATACTATGAGAGGACAGTTGTTTAAGAAATTAGCAACATGACTTTACAACAAAAATACAAATGCATAGGAACATGCATGCACTGCAAACATGTACATTTTTAAATGTAAAAAATATAACGTTACTTGTTGTAGCAAGTGTCACCTGTCGTACTGGACCATACGGGTATACTCATACGGTCCGATCGTACGCGTATGGTCGGACCATACGAATATACGTATACGAACCGGACCGTACGCGTACGGTCCAAATACTCATATGGTCTGGAAAATATACACACAAACTTTATTCTGTTTATTTTGAAGATTATCTGCTATTTTGGATCAACACAATTGTAACATACTGTAAAGGAAGTGTTGAAGGTTTTCCTAGAATTATCATTGTTCTGACCCACAAGGACAAGTTAAAACCTGTAAGTATATTAAATGATATAATGTTTTGATTGTGTTCGATATGTCAATGCATAAGTGTGTCTAGGTTACGCTCAAATCAACACCATTGAAAAACAAAACAAAACATAAGTCAATAAATTTGGTATAAAAGTGTAATTAAAGAGCCATCGTTACTTATGAATTATATAACAACTGCCCGTAGATTATCAGTATTCCAAGTTCTTTTTGCTTTTGAACTATATAGATAAAGAAAGATGGGGTATGAGTGCCAATGACACAACTCTCCATCCAAGTAACGGTTAATAAAGGTAAATATTATTATAGGTCTCCAACACGGAACCTTGGCTCACACCGCACAGCAAGCTATAAAGGGCTTTATTATATATACTTTGCCTCTTGTAAGATATGCGTTTGTATAAGTTTCCTATACAATTTGTCTCGGATTAAGAGCATTACAGCTCCGGTAATAGAAAACATTTTCCTGAGTTGTTTGTAATAGATTGATATTAGCAATATATCACTGAATCGTAATATGTTTGTTCGTTTTCGTTCTTATTTACTCCTTTTTATCTAATCAATTATATTTGATATTCTCGGTTTGCTTTAACCAATAGTGTGTCAATTGGAATAATGTGAATGTTACATGGTATGATATATTATAAAATATTCCCCATTTACACATCAAGTAATTTGTAGTTGAAATATACGATATACATATACTTTTGTGAAGAAAACATATTCGTTTTGATATATTTAAGAAGGAAATTGAACAGAGACGAATGAAGATATTCGCAGAAATCAAACACATGTTTTTACAAACACCATTTATGCAGCACTTGGTTATTGAAGATCAGATATTTGTAAACGCTAAAGACAAATGTGATCCAGAGTTGGCAAAAATAAAGAATATCATAATCAGGGAATCGAAGATGCAGCCAACATGGGGTGAACCTCTTCCAAAATGCTTTATTCCTTTAGAACTAGAATTTGCATCGCTAATCAAACGCAATATTCCACTGATTACAATGGAGCATTTGCAGAAAATCAACTTACTACAACCTATAAGATCCTTGACAGAATCTGAGTTAAAAGTATTCCTGAAATTTCAACACGCCATAGGCAAGGTGTTATACTTTGATGAGTACAGATTAAACCGTCATGTTATTTTGTCTCCAACCCATTTAATTGATGCTTTTAAGTCTATTGTTACTGATAGAAGTTTCTGTCAAGGAGACAAAGAAAGAGAAGAGTTATGGGATGTAATGGGCAAGAAAGGGGTGGTCTCAAAACAAGTAATCCAACAAATTTGGAAGAAAAAGAAATATCGGACATTTTACAATGATAAAGATTATTTACTGAATGTCATGACCCATCTCGATATATTGGTCGAACCAAGGAAATACGATTCAGACCACAACCGTATACCTGCTGACTTTTATTATATCGCAAGTATGGTACGAGCGAAAGATGATACTGGGTACCTTAAGTCAGCTGGCATCGCTAACAGAAGTATTGCCATAGCTTTTCAGTCTTCTTCATTGATGATACCTCCTGCATTATCATTTAGATTTATAAGTTACTGTCTATATGTATGGGCGGTGAAAACTTACGGAGAGTCCAAGAATGACATGCTGTTCCACAAGTCAGGGGTGTTCACTCTAGATCCTTCTTTGGATATGTCCATTACTTGCGAAGATGACATGATTATTGCCCGTCTTGTTCATGCTAGAACAAACACACTGATATCGAGGGATACGGCTTACAGCATTATTGCGTGTTTAACATCTGCGTTAGAAAAAATAAGTCAGTTGTATATCAGAACAAGCAGCGACTCCAGTCACATCAGTGACGCAGCCTTTGTTACAAGAATTTGCTGTAACTCACCAGATAATCCGTGTATCATCGACGTCAGCCAACTAAAAAACATAAGCAACATATGGATATGTCCTTCACATGGGATTGAACATAACATAAATATAATCACATCATGGTTCCAAGGAAAGGTATATAAAGAATAAGTTTGTGTCAAATAGTAAACAAAATATAACAAAGGGATACTCAAACTCATGAGTCAAAGATAATACTAACAATGCAATGGTCATATATTAAAATAATAAACAAAATATAACAAAAGGATACTCAAACTCATGAGTCAAAGATAATACTAACAATGCAATGGTCATATATTAAAATAATAAACAAAATATAACAAAGGGATACTCAAACTCGTGAGTCAAAGATAATACTAACAATGCAATGGTCATATATTAGAATACTTAACAAAATATAACAAAGGGATACTCAAACTCATGAGTCAAAGATAATACTAACAATGCAATGGTCATATATTAGAATAATTAACAAAATATAACAAAGGATACTCAAACTCGTGAGTCAAAAATAATAATAACAATGCAATGGTCATATATTAAAATAATAAACAAAACATAACAAAAGGATACTCAAACTCATGAGTCAAAGATAATACTAACAATGCAATGGTCATATATTAGAATAATTAACAAAATATAACAAAGGGATACTCAAACTCGTGAGTCAAAAATAATAATAACAATGCAATGGTCATATATTAAAATAATAAACAAAATATAACAAAAGGATACTCAAACTCATGAGTCAAAGATAATACTAACAATGCAATGGTCATATATTAAAATAATTAACAAAATATAACAAAGGGATACTCAAACTCATGAGTCAAAGATAATACTAACAATGCAATGGTCATATATTAAAATAATAAACAAAATATAACAAAAGGATACTCAAACTCATGAGTCAAAAATAATAATAACAATGCAATGGTCATATATTAAAATAATAAACAAAACATAACAAAAGGATACTCAAACTCGTGAGTCAAAGATAATACTAACAATGCAATGGTCATATATTAAAATAATAAACAAAATATAACAAAAGGATACTCAAACTCATGAGTCAAAGATAATACTAACAATGCAATGGTCATATATTAAAATAATTAACAAAATATAACAAAGGGATACTCAAACTCATGAGTCAAAGATAATACTAACAATGCAATGGTCATATATTAAAATAATAAACAAAATATAACAAAAGGATACTCAAACTCATGAGTCAAAGATAATACTAACAATGCAATGGTTATATATTAAAATAATTAACAAAATATAACAAAGGGATACTCAAACTCATGAGTCAAAAATAATACTAACAATGCAATGGTCATATATTAAAATAATAAACAAAATATAACAAAAGGATACTCAAACTCATGAGTCAAAGATAATACTAACAATGCAATGGTCATATATTAAAATAATAAACAAAATATAACAAAGGGATACTCAAACTCGTGAGTCAAAGATAATACTAACAATGCAATGGTCATATATTAAAATAATTAACAAAATATAACAAAGGGATACTCAAACTCATGAGTCAAAGATAATACTAACAATGCAATGGTCATATATTAAAATAATTAACAAAATATAACAAAGGGATACTCAAACTCATGAGTCAAAAATAATACTAATAATGAATGGTCATATATTAAAACGACGAAAAGGCAACGAACAGTTCATGTACAAATGTTTGCTTATGACAGGTGCAAAGAAATACAACAGGTTAAGACGTATTAACTTCTACCCTAACTTGAATACGTAGTGCAGCATATGCGCTAAAGACATCCAATAAGCTTTGGATTTGACAGCTAAGTGAAAAAAAATTACTACTGGACAACAAATGTGTGATAGATCATCGTTTGGAAATTAGTTAAAGACAAAACATGTTAATTTTTAGGAGATACAGCACCTTTGATTTTTAGAGTAAAACGAAAAATCACAAAAATACTGAGCTCCGAGGAAAATTTAAAACGGAAAGTACCTAATTAAATTGCAAAATGGCAAAATCAACAACTTACACACATCAAACGAATAGATAACACACGTCATATTGCTGAATTGGTTTAGGTATTTTCTTATGAAGAGAATAATCTACCATCTTTTTGTTTGTTAGCCTTTTCATGTTAATTCTATTGTATTATGAATGCAACGTGTATCCACATGTTTTTTTCAGGGAGACGACAAATGTGAACCAGATTGTCCAGGTATTGTTTTTTCATTTTCTTTTGTAAGAAACAGACATAATTACCACTTGTATTTGTAAGAAGCAAACATAGTTATCACTTGTATTTTTTGTGATTTTACTTTTTTTCCTGTGTATAATCTCATCCATGACGATTTTACTGTTTCACTGAAATTATGTCCAAGGACTACCATGTAGGCTTTAATAACAGTATGGTAATGAGTATACACAAACTAGAACAAACAACACATGAAAACAGATTAAGAAACTGTGTCATTCATAGACAAATGCTTGAATGGATATCAATCAATTTATAATATCAAAGTATCGTCTGAAGAACCGATTGAATACCCCGAGGGTATCGCCAGTCTAGTAGTCAACACTACGGTGTTGACACGAGTATCAAATAAACGTATGATAGATACCAGGATTAAAATTTGTATATCAGCCATACTTGTTTATAAATTTATGAAATAACTGTTTTTAAAAGTATAATTTATTTGAAATACTAAGGATTTTCTGATCCCAGGCAAATAGTATCTTAGCCGTATCCTGCATAACATTTTGGATGTTGGATCTTCAATGCTTTTCAACTTTATACTTGCTTGGCTTTCACACTATTCTGATCTGAACGTCTGTGCTGACAAGACTTATCATTGATATTTTTGAAATACTAACGCTTGTCTACCTCAGGAATAAAGTACCTAGGCTGTAATTGGCAAAACTTTCAAGAATTTTTGGTCCTCAATACTCTTCATCTTCGTACTTTATTTGGCTTTTTAATCTTTTTGGATTTGAGCGTCATTGATGAGTCTTTTGTAGACGAAAAGCGCGTCTGGCGTAAATACAAAATATAATCCTTGTATCTATGATAATTTTATTCACTGATGAGTCTAATGTAGACGAAACGTGCATCTGGCGTATCTCAAAATTTTTTGGAGTTCGGAATTTTTCTTATTTAACCTTTTTTTTGGCAAAACATTTTAAGCCAGGGATAAATAGAAACGTTAACATTTCGTTGATGTATACCACAATGTCATGTATTTATCAATGTGCAAACTTTGACATGTGTTCTCAACTATCAAAGATATTACAAATCCAAAACTTGTGTAGTGACATAATGATATATGTTACAGTTACAACTGAAGAGTTTTTGAAAGAGATTCCATCAGATCTACATTTGCGTCGATTATCCCTGCTGTACAACAGAGATGAGATAAGACAACTGGCTAAGTACCTGGGACTGACATACGCTGAATGGGAAAATGTGTGTGACCAAGAAAGTCAAAGTGACGAACCGGAGAAACTGAAATTTGAAATCCTCAGAAAATGTCGGAACAAATTTTCGTTGACATTTAAAAGCATTAGGGATGCCACGGAGAATGCAAATATACAAAATCCTCATACCATCTGCAAGGTACTAATATGATAATACATAAGTTAATTTGATATACGCATCGTGTTGTATCGAAAAAAACACAACATATAATATAAAACAGCGTTTTTAAATATTTCTTGTCATTAACTAAAACATACATTGACGATTATTAGCATTCAATAACTTACATAACTAACAGGATAAATATATTCAATATGTTTAAACTGTTCACACACATTGTCAAATGTTTGATGTAATTGGAATCATTATGGAAAAAAGCATTCTCGGAAAATAGATACAAAAACAAATTTGGGGGGAATTTCCATCACGAAACCTCTTAAAACATTATAATAATGCAGTGTAAAATGTGAAATATACACGTCTACGTACAGTCTGTCTTGTTTTACTGATAATTCTTTTGATTGTTAACAGGTTGTCTCAGGAGCAAATATTGATTTAGGTACGTAGAAGTTTAATTTGAATGTCCGACATACACGATATGTGTTATCATCATTTACGACTTAACAAACAAGGCAGTAAACATGCCTTTATTAACCATGTTCTTTGTGATACTTAAATTAAGAACGGTTTAAATACACTTGGGACAAGGCGGGTGCAGATGTATAAATATTCCTTTTAAAGAAGTGTAACAAACAAGTGTAAGAAATTGAAATATCATCAGGTTTGAACAACTGGTGTCACATGCTTACACTAGTAGCACGATTTCAGTCTGAAACGGTCATTTTGGTCTGATCGTATCTTAATTGACTGGATTTACCGCTAGAGGAAAACGTCAAGATTTATCAGATCGTTAAGTCTCCATTCGGATCGATAGTCTCATTTGGTAAATTAGTCCGTTAAGGAATGTCAAGATATTTAAGACTGTATCTTCTAGCGAGCTGTTTAGATCCGTTAAGACCGTGTCAGACCAAAACAGACCATGGATACAAACTGACGTCAAGATGTTGTCAGACCGTGTCCAGTCGTGTTCAGATTTTAATAATTTGGACACAAAACGAGTGAAACTTTCCCATTATTTATCAGGGGTTGCTCCCCTTTCAAGAATAAAATAAAACTGTGAAAGAAGACGATTTTTTTAACTGAAAGTCTACCACGTCCCCTTAATCATGTTATTTAAATAAAACAAATATTCAATTTGAATTCTAACTTCTTCCTATTTAATTATTTAACATTGTTTTATAATTATATAAATAAAAAAAAAGTAGCTCAAAGTTATACTGCTGCACAAATCGCCGCGAATTGACTAAAAAAAAATCAACAGATTGCCGAAATAATATTTATTTATTGAATATAAGCACCTGAACCTTTATATTTAATGGTTTACAAGTGATTGCAATACGTTTTATATGCAATTACAGACTGCCGTACGTGGTGAAGAATTTTTCATTCATTTTTACACCCTTATTTAATAATAACGGGTGTCGGCCGTGAACACTTGAAAACGTGATCTTAATATGTTAAATTAAATTTTAGATGTAACTATTTTTAAATATTGTAAATGAATGCATTATCGTCTATCTTTTTATGTTACCTATATAAATTGCATTTGAGTAAATTTGAGGCAGGGAAAAAAATATATATATAACTCTGTCTTTTATCGTTTTCCGTTTAATATTCCGTTTATTTTTGCCAGACTCATGCGTTTGACTTTCCATCTTTATTTTTTTAATGTGTCTATAATTCGAGAGCCTTTTGTAAAAAAAAACTACATACCAGAAGCCTTCGTTAAAAAATAAAGTTTGAATATTATAGCAGAAAAAGGCTTATAAATTCATTCAAATTTATATTTGAAATAGGATAAATAATCAAGAAAATGTTTATACGTCAGACACTGTACTTAAAGTACATTTAAAGACCAGGGGCCTGTTTATCGAAGCTCTCTTAAGATTAAGACGTGTCCTAAGACCAACTTAGGACACATCTTAGTCCTAAGTGGGTTTATCAAACATGTCTCAACTTAGGAAAATCCCAGGAATTGTCCTAACTTTAGGATACCAATTTAGGTGTCTGACATGTTTACCTTTTCTAAGCAACTGAGATTAACAAGTTTTGTGGCGTTGTTCGTATTGTTAGTCTATGGTGTTCTAGGCTTGTTTTTTGTAAAATTGTTGTCTTTTGGTCGTTTTTATATTTGTAACAACAATGTCATTTTGATTTTCACTTATGACTTAAAAACACTGAATATACATTTTGTACCTGTTAGATAAAACACTAGCATATGACCAACAGGTTTGTTCCATAGTAATATTTCATATGAAGTTGTTTGTTTCTTCATCGTTTTATTTAAGTGTTTGGAAGTTGTTTGTTTCTTCGTCGCTTTATGTAAGTGTTTTGGAAGTTGTTTGTTTCTTCGTCACTTTATTTAAGTGTTTTGGAAGTTGTTTATTTCTTCATCGCTTTATTTAAGCGTTTTGGAAGTTGTTTGTTTCTTCATCACTTTATTTAAGTGTTTTGGAAGTTGTTTATTTCTTCATCGCTTTATTTAAGCGTTTTGGAAGTTATTTGTTTCTTCATCACTTTATTTAAGTGTTTTAGAAGTCGTTTGTTTCTTCGTCGCTTTATCTTAGTCTTTTGGAAGTTGTTTGTTTCTTCATCGCTTTATTTAAGTGTTTTGGAAGTTGTTTGTTTCTTCGTCGCTTTATTTAGGTTTTTTGGAAGTTGTTTGTTTCTTCATCGCTTTATTTAAGTGTTTTGGAAGTTGTTTGTTTCTTCATCGCTTTATTTTAGTGTTTTGGAAGTTGTTTGTTTCTTCGTTGCTTTTTTTAAGTGTTTTGGAAGTTGTTTGTTTCTTCATCGCTTTATTCAAGTGTTTTAGAAGTTGTGTGTTTCTTCGTCACTGTGTTTAAGTGTTTTGGAAGTTGTTTATTTCTTCATCGCTTTATTGAAGTGTTTTGGAAGTTGTTTGTTTCTTCATCGCTTTATTTAAGTGTTTTGAAAGTTGTTTGTTTTTTCGTCACTTTATTTAAGTGTTTTCGAAGTTGTTTATTTCTTCATCGCTTTATTTAAGTGTTTTGGAAGTTGTTTGTTTCTTTGTTGCTTTATTTAAGTGTTTTGGAAGTTGTTTGTTTCTTTGTCACTTTATTTAAGTGTTTTGGATGTTGTTTATTTCTTCATCGCTTTATTTAAGTGTTTTGGAAGTTGTTTGTTTCTTCATCGCTTTATTTAAGTGTTTTGGATGTTGTTTATTTCTTCATCGCTTTATTTAAGTGTTTTAGAAGTTGTTTGTTTCTTCATCGCTTTATTTAAGTGTTTTGGAAGTTGTTTATTTCTTCATCGCTTTATTTAAGTGTTTTGGAAGTTGTTTGTTTCTTCGTTGCTTTATTGAAGTGTTTTGGAAGTTGTTTATTTCTTCATCGCTTTATTTAAGTGTTTTGGAAGTTGTTTGTTTCTTCGTCACTTTATTTAAGTGTTTTGCCAAGAAGGGGAAGTCCATAAACTCTGACATAATTAGAAGTTTCCAACGAAAGGACGAGTAAAAACGTAAAAAAATAATATTTTTACATCATTAGGAAATGATTGTCATAAAATCAAATGTGTGTAAAAGAAGTCATGTCTTCGTAAATATAAGCTCACAGTGACCGATACAATATTTTCGGCAAGTACAGGGAAATACGAATGTCGACAGATTTAAATCGTTAAAACAAAATAAAATGTACAATGTCTTCCGCAATCTACTACCTTGGAATTCAATCTTAATTTCAAAATTACAGTTTCGAAGTCAACGCAAAACAAAATAGAAGTTATACTTTAGTTGGTGTATTACATGTGAGTTTTTGTCGTTTGTCTTGCAGATGACAAATGGGATATAGTACCAAGGGAAGAACACATCGATAGATTGGCCCCATTAATTGGGAATAGTTCTCTTCACTTCTTGATTGAACTTGATATGGAGTTTGAGACGTGGGAACAAATTTGTTACAGACAAGCAGACAGAGATTTGGTCAGACTGAACAAGAATATTTTAGAAGAATGGAGAAATCAGTTTTGCCGGTCGCACAATCTGAAACCAACATTGCGTAAAATTGGACAGGCATTTAGTAACGTTGGTAAACATGTCAAAATGGTAGAAAACACGTTATCAGATTTGTTTTGATTACCTTTCATTTAAACAACAATTTCATGTGACGAATAATTGCAGAATGCTACAAAAATAATAAAATATTAAATATAGAAGGAACCTACAGTACTCAACTGTTATTGTAAGCTGAAAGCTTGACATTTAAATTGTGAAATGTTTTATGTTTAACTTTTGCCATCTTAAACTAAGTAATCAGTGCATTCTCTGTAAAACGTTGTTTTGAAATTGTTTCATAACATTTCTACCATATGAATTTGAACAATTGTCTTCTCTCACAATTCAAGCACTTTTTTGTTTTAACCCTAAACATTTCGATATTGAACACCATTGTTTTTATATTATGTTATTCTGCTTATATCTATTATATAAGACTATTAATCATATAGATACCATTTTTATGTAAGAAACAACTGTCAGATTTGTATGTATTGTCATTTATCAAAAAATATGACTTATAAAATCATCTCTTCAACGTCACGTCATTTATCACTGTTGTTGTCTATTAATTTGGTTTGTTTGAGGTTTTTGGTTTTGCCATTTGACCATTTGATTAGGGACTTTCCGTTTTAATATATCTCAGAGCTCGGTGTGTTTTGTTATCTAACTTTCTACACAGCAACTGATTATAATAGCTCTAATAAAGCATTATCATCAAACTGTTGGTTGGGGCTGTTAATAATTTGCAAAAAAACATTTCAAAACTTATTCGAACTTTTACTTTAATTCAAAGTCAAACATAATGAACCAGTATTTTTGTTTTGTTTTGGTTCTTATAAATATCAAATATGTTTTGTTTTATGTTTTTGAATTTATTTGCAATTAATTATATTTTTTTTTGTGTTTTGACTATATATAAACATGATACGATGAGGTTAATTATGACTACATATGTCATAAAGTGTTTGTGTATTCACTATTATAATGCACGTGCCTTTGTGAATACTTTATATCAACAAGTGCGTATTCAACTATATACATGTATATGAGCAAGAGATGACTATACATTAACAAGTGCTTATGTAACAAAACAATATCAGGAACGGCAGATGTAATGACTATATATGAACAAGCGCGTTTGTGATGACTTTATATAAAAACAAAAGTGCTCTTTCTTACATACTTTTGATTTTTTAACCCTGTATGCGTACATTGCCTATGAAAATTTTAAAATTGTTTGTATTCACATTGAACGACAAATTTATGTGACGTATATAATTTTTCTGACGTCAGACACTCAAATCAATCCATGTGTTCTTAGACAGTAGATATTTTTGTGTCCTGTTAAATTGTTTCTTTTAAAAGTTTTGGATTCTCATAAATTCTATGTATAACTTTTGGACTAGTTTGAATCTCGGTCTATTTCTGTAATTTATTCTTACATACTTTTGATTTTTTAACCCTGTATACGTACATTGTCTATATAGATTTTAAAATTGTTTGTATGCACATTGAACGACAAATTTATGTGACGTATATAATTTTTCTGACGTCAGACACTCAAATCAATCCATGTGTTCGTAGATAGTAGATGTTTTTGTGTCCTGTTAAGTTGTTATACGATGATGACTGATGTACCCATATTTTGACTATTTTATTAATTGTGACTGTTTATTTAACGCATCATGTAAATGTAGCGGAATTTGATGAGACTGTTATTAAAGTGAGAGGGTTAGCGCTATAGAACCAGGTTTAATCCACCATTTTCTACATTTGAAAATGCCTGTACCAAATTGATTTTCCTCTGAGTTCAGTATTTTTGTGATTTTACTTTTTGATAGACTATACGTATACAAGTGCGTTTGTGGTGACTATATATGAACAAGAACAGTTGAAATGACTATATATGAACATGCGCATTTGTAACGACTGTCTATAAAAACTGAAGAGCTCTTGTATTGAGTATATGTAAACGAGTGCGTTTGTAATGACTATATATGAACAATTGCATTTGCGACAACAATACATGAACAAGAGCGTTTGAAATGACTATATGTGAACAATTTCGTTTGTTATTGCTTTGTGTATACACTATTAATTGTGTTCTGACTATATATAATAAAGTGCACTTTTCAATAAATCAATAGCATAATAATTGATGTTTCTTCTTTTTATCGAAATAAGTTGATGTGACACAAGCTAAAGATAGTCGCACAAGCATACAAAAAAAACTTATAAACATTTTAGAATATACTTGGTGCATTTTATGATGTAATATCTTTAAATGTTGTGCATTTGTTCTAATATCATAGTATACCCCCATTATCACCACACAGACATATTATTTTCTCAATACTGATGAAGGGAGTGCATCTTATTAACTACATTGGTTAGGATCGTAAACAAATCCGTCTTCAAATGTAGTGCCGACGCAAGTGTTGGTAATTTTAGAGACGACATTGCCTTTACAGAAAATCGTTGTTGTCAATAAAACACAATTCATGGGCTCAACACAACAGTGGAAACGGGAAAACTATGATAATCAAATACTAGAAAACTATAAAATAAAGGCAATAAGATTTGAAATCATAATTTCAAGGGTATTTACAATGTATATACTTTTCTAGAAAACTTTTCTAGTCGGACTGTGATTTAAACGAGACTTCATTTTATAACATTTTAATGGCGGAAACTTTCAAAAAATCATTTTATCAAAGCACTTTGTAGTTGATTCGGTATTTTGCGAATTTCGTTTTTATGATACATGATTGCTGCCTACAAGACAGTTGAAACAAAGTTTTATTTAGTCATAACTTCGTCAAGTGGCAAGTTTTTATGTCTCCATTTTGATTTTGTTTTGAGTTAAATAAAAATGACATATATTCTACTGCTCTTATCTAACAAATATTCATTTCTCGATTGTAACAACAAGTTAATCAATATATTTCATTTGTCACCGAGCGTCTACTTGTAATGAGTAACGGCACCAGTACTGTCAGTTGGTCATGATCTACTCGACCTTCTGTTATCTAAGTTTAACATTACTTTTGATGAAAAGTGTCGTGTTGTTGAACCTTTTTATACAGAGATATTTGGTCGGTAACTTATCATTGTTTATATTGTATCCGTTATTTCATATTTAATACCTAAAATATAAGCAGTATAAAGCAGCTGACACATAGGTCCCTGCTTTTATTATACATCTCCCATTTGCCAGAGAAAAACGAATGGGGGAAAGAATTACTCTCTATATAATACATTCTTTATAAAAACAAACGTCATCTGTTAATTAATTTGCATATCTTTAAATAATTTTAGATATATGTACGTACCCTTTTTATTGATATTTTGTGTTGATTCTTTCCATATATTCAAGTTCAAATTATATTACGAGAAAACCAAAGACAACCAATTCCGAAATATTTTGATATCTAAATCATGTTCCCAGTTAACTGCCGGTTTCATCGAAAAGACATGTGTTTTACACACTTATGATGGAATATTTGTGAAATTCATGCATTTGTATTTGTAAACCCAATGTATGATGCGTAAAATACTATAACCCATCCCCCCAAAAAATAAAACGGTTATATAGTATGTAATAATTCCAAGGTTCGTAACTACATTATCCTCAAGCTGATCATAAATGAAAGCTATGTGAGTTGAGATGTTTACATTTCAGTTAAGTATATCTGAAATAATAAATAAAGTCAATATATGTATAAATCTTTAATTTACAATTCTCTTCTGCAAGAACGTTCACGTGGATGAATACAAAAGCATTTAGAAACAACTTATCTTGACTTACATCTAGAAATTGGCTATGAGGGTCAGTTGAAAACAAAACTTCACGATAAAAGAAATGATTTCAGCTTTTTAATTATGAACTTTCCATTTGTGAGTAGCCCATTCCAGCAGCACCTGCATACGGGGTATATATCTCCCAGTTGATTCGATATTCCCGTGCTTGTATTTCCTATCATGATTTTCTAGATAGAGGGTTCCTGCTCACTAGGAAGCTATTAAATTAAGAGTTCCAAATGATGAATTTGAAATCACCCCTTCGTAAATTTTACGGACGCCATCACCAGTTGGTTGACCGTTAAGCTGGGGTCGCACATTCACGATGTTAACTGTCGTCCTTGACCGGACCATTCCCGATTAGAATTCGTCAAAAGTCTGATAAAGATCCTGTGAATCGATGATGGAAATTCAAACTTTAATTAAAATTTGAAAACAAAAATATGTTATCTCGACAACAATCATATATTGTTCAGGAAGCGTAGATATGCAACCGTTTCCAGGTGAATTTTTCCCGTTCATCCCATTTTCAATCCGATTCTAATCCGATTAGTATCTTTCGCATGGTAAAATTCGACAGAGTCTGTCACGATTCTACTGAATGTAACCCAGCAGAAATCAAACAGTGACCAGACAGTGAACCAACGCTGACGAAAGTTATCCGTTTGGAAACTGTCGTCATATTCGGGATGACCAGGTACTGTCCGAACGCAAACCTATCACGGTCCGCTCTATCGAATTGCAAACGGCTATGTTTGGTCTCAGTGCTTTACCTAGGAAATCTTCAAGGCTTATAAAAAGAACTGCAAAATACATTTTTAGTGTACAGGTTGACCATATTTGTGAGTTTTAAAATTGGCTTATGAAGCACGTATGTGGAGCAGGATCTGCTAACCCTCTGAGAACCTGAGATAACCCCCAGTTTTTGTAAGTTATTTAAGTACTATTGTGTTTCAAATATAGACAAGGGACCATCAATTGCGTACGTTCTCTGATGTTGAATTTGTTGATTCCAGTTGTTACGATTGTTGAATTTATGTTTTTAAGTAATGTCGGTTTTTATCCATCCT
Source organism: Mytilus edulis (assembly GCF_963676685.1). Lineage (NCBI taxonomy): Eukaryota > Metazoa > Mollusca > Bivalvia > Mytilida > Mytilidae > Mytilus > Mytilus edulis. The sequence goes on along the minus strand of NC_092357.1, from coordinate 3,544,297 downwards.
GGTTAATACATGTTACTTTTGAACACATCCACAGGTCTATCATCAACATGCAGACTCATTAACCTCTGTTCTTTTGGGTTGGATGAAAAATGTTGTTGGAACCCGAATGAAAAATTACAATATCTTGGCAAATAAGCTGTAAAAGAGGGGGAGTTTTAAACTTTTTTATTATGGCCTGGGGATATGGATTTTTCATGAATTTTCCATTTTTTAGCTGACCTAACCCAAAAGGTACAATTCACTTGGTACAGACATTTTCTGATGTAAAGCATGATGCATTAAACATTTTGACACCTTTTTTTTTAAACTTTCACATATTCCATCAATATATTAGTTTTAGGGGCATGTTTCTTTTAACCTTTTGTTTCACTAAAAAACGACCGGTTATCGTCAATAATATTTAGCAAGACTTATTTTTAATTTTACCGAAAAAAAAACAGACATGTGTTTGTCAATAACACGTTTTCGATATTCATCGCTTGTAAAGAATCACTCTGATTCAAACAACAAATTCTCTGAAACCGATATTATCAAGATGCTTGATTTCTTGATTGACAACATATTTGTAACGTTCGGAGGACGTGTTTTTCAACACACTGTCGGCATCCAAATGGAAACAAACTGAGCCCCTCTACTTGCCGACTTGTTTCTTTATTATTATGAGGCTGACTTCATGCAGGAACTTCTTAGGGAGAAAGATAAGAAGTTAGCAATATCCTTTAACTTTACTTTCCGCTATATAGATGACGTTCTTTCACTAAACAATTCAAAATTTGGTGACTATGTGGAACGCATCTATCCCATCGAATTGGAGATAAAGGATACTACAGATACAGTTAAGTCGGCTTCATATCTTGAGTTGGTTGACCGTTATGGAATAACCGTTTCACAAATGATATCGGATATGTTCCTTACGTCGTAACTACAATCCCCTTCCCTTTCATGAATGTGACCTACCGAATTAGACTATTTACCGGATTTGTTATCACATAAGCAACACGACGGGTGCCACATGTGGAGAAGGATCTGCTTACCCTTCCGGAGCACCTGAGATCACCCCTAGTTTTTGGTGGGGTTCGTGTTGTTTATTCTTTAGTTTTCTATGTTGTGTCATGTGTACTATTGTCTTTCTGTTTGTCTTTTTCATTTTTAGCCATGGCGTTGTCAGTTTGTTTTAGATTTATGAGTTTAACTGTCCCTTTGGTATCCTTCGTCCCTCTCCCTTTGTAAGCCTTTCTTTTTAAATTATCTGAAAACATTTGTAGGTCGGTGTATTAACATGATTAAGATATCTCAACTTATCTAAAGAAAATAATTAAATTCAATTTACTTTATGTAAAATCTTCCGTAATGCAATATTTCAATTTACCTGAATAAAAATCTTTAAATTCAATATGTGTACATGTTAAAATAAATTATTTATTAAGAAATACTTCAAAATTATCTAAACAAATGTATAAATGTGATAAACATAATATATTTTATGGATAAATAAAATACTACAAATTATCTCATGGAATGTCTCATTCCAATTTCTAAATGTTATTTTAAACGCAACATAGTTCAAATTATCTGAATAAATGTCTATATTTGATATTTGTTCTTTGTTAAGAAAATCACAAAAAAACTGTGTACTAAGATTTTTTAAATTCTCCGAAGAAAATAGTTAAATTCAATACTTGTATTTGTTTAAAACCAGCATCCGTTATACAATATTTCAATTTATCTGAAAACAAATATTCTAACTCAATATGTGTACACGTTTAAAGTTTTCAAATACATGTACAAAAAATGTTGAATTAGGATTTGGCCGTTTGCTGCTCTTTTGTCGGTTTGTTGTCTGTATTGAAACTATCTTCGTGTTCATTCTCTTTTTTATTTTGTGGTCATGAAGATATAAACTTAACATTTAAGTAGTAATAATCAGAGTTCATATTATAACTATTTAAAATAATAAACAAAAATAAACAATATACCTGTGCTTTTCAATTCGTAACCAAAAAAAAAATAAAATGCATGATAATGTCCATATGTTTATAAGGATAATGCGTATAGGGTTTCGTTATATGACGTTTTTAATGTAATAATTAAACTGTCTCGAGTGGATAAATATCATATCACACTCGATACAGTGGTACAATCTATATTTAATATGTGACCAGACAATATTACAATTTGTAAGAATGTTTTGATATAAGTTTATACAGTGATCAGTCTGTCAAGAATGTCGACACATTCCGACAGTATTTAGTATTTGACGATTGTAATGAGAGAATTACACACAGAAGACCAAGTATAAGAATATTGTTGTCTGTTATGTGAAGACAGCGCTGCGATAAATACACACAGAAGACCAAGTATAAGCATATTGTTGTATGTTATGTGAATAAAATTGAGAATGGAAATGGGGAATGTGCCAAAGAGACAACAACCCGACCATAGAGCAGACAACAGCAGAAGGTCACCAACAGGTCTTCAATGCAACGAGAAATTCCGGCACCCGGAGGCGTCCTTCAGCTGCCCACTAAACAAATATATACTAGTTCAGTGATAATGAACGCCATACTAAACTCTAAATTGTACACAAAAAACTGAAAGTTAACATAATACAAGACTACCAAAGGCCAGAGGCTCCTGACTTGGGACAGGAACAAAAATGTGCCGGGGTTAAACATGTTTGTGAGATCTCAAAACTCCCCCTATACCTCTAGCCAATGCAGAAAAGTAATCGAATAACAATACGCACATTAAAATTCAGTTCAAGAGAAGTCCGAGTGTGAGTCTGATGTCCTGAGATAAATACACACAGAAGACCAGGTATAAGAATATTGTTGCAGGTTATGTAAAGACTGTGCTGAGAAAAATACACACAAAACACCAAGAAAATGATGTTGTTGTCTGTTATGTGAAGACTGATCTGCGATAAATACACACAAAAAAACACGTACAAGAATGTTGTTGTCTGTTGTGTGGAGACTGTCCTGAGATAATTACACACAAAACACCAAGTATAAGAATGTTGTTGTCTGTTATGTAAAGATTGTCCGGAGATAAATACACACAAAACACCAAGTATAAAAATGTTGTTACAGGTTATGTGAAGACTGTCCTGAGATAATTACACACAAAACACCAAGAAAATGATGTTATTGTCTGTTATGTGAAGACTGATCTGCGATAAATACACACACAACACCAAGAATGAGAATGCTGTTGTCTGTTATGTGAAGACTGTTCCGAGATTAATACACACAAAACACGTAATATAAAAATGTTGTTGTCTGTTATGTGAAGACTGTATTGCGATAAATACACACAAAAAACCACGTACAAGAATGTTGTTGTCTGTTATGTGAAGACTGATCTGCGATAAATACAAACAAAACAAAAAGTATAAGAATGTTGTTGTCTGTTATGTAAAGACTGTTCTGCGATAAATACACACAAAAAAACACGTACACGAATGTTGTTGTCTGTTGTGTGAAGACTGTCCTGAGATAATTACACACAAAACACCAAGTATAAGAATGTTGTTGTTTGTTATGTGAAGATTGTTCTGCGATAGATACACACAAAACATCAAGTATAAGAATGTTGTTGTCTGCGAACCAACATATGAGGATGGTGTTGTCAACTATTGTGATTAGGATGTTGATTATACACAGGCAAATGTTTCTAAGATAGGAAATAAAATATGTCTCCAACATATCACAGCAGATTTATTCCGAAGAAAACGTCTTACAAATATCAGTTTTATTACAAAAAACAAAACTTGTTACATAAATGCACAATCAATGGGTCACAGTTAACAACAATTAAATGAGTGTTTTCTTCATTAATCTCATTGTTCAAAATAAATATCAATTTTCTATTTTCTTCTTTGTTGATAATGTTGATAATGATCATGTTTCCACATGATCGATACTGTCGTTCACGCTTTCCTCCTGATCGATAATGTTGATGATGTTTACACTTTCCTCCTGGTCGATAATGTTGATGATGTTTACTTTTTCCTCCTGGTCGATGATATTGATTATGCTCACTCTTTCCTTCTGATCGATAATGTTGGTGATGTTCACTCTTTCCCCTTGGTCGAAAATGTTGATGATGTTAACACTTTTTTACAGGTCGATAATGTTGATGATGTTCATTCTTTCCTCCTGGTCGGTAATGTTGATGATATTCACTCTTTCCCCTTGGTCGATGGTGTTGATGATGTGCACTCTTTCCTCTTCGTCGATAATGTTGATGATGTTCACTATTACTTCCTGATCGATAAAGTTGATGATGTTCATTCGTTCCTCCTGGTCGATAATGTTGATGATGTTAACTCTTTCCCCTTGGTCGATCGTGTTGATAATGTTCTCTTATTATCCTTGGTCGATTATGTTGATGATGTTCACTCTTTGCTCCTGATCGATAATGTTGATGATGTTCACGTTTTCCTCCTGATCGATAATGTTGATGATGTTTACACTTTCCTCCTGGTCGATAATGTTGATGATGTTTACTTTTTCCTCCTGGTCGATGATATTAATTATGCTCACTCTTTCCTTCTGATCGATAATGTTGGTGATGTTCACTCTTTCCCCTTGGTCGAAAATGTTGATGATGTTCACACTTTTTTACAGGTTGATAATGTTGATGATGTTCATTCTTTCCTCCTGGTCGGTAATGTTGATGATATTTACTCTTTCCCCTTGGTCGATGGTGTTGATAATGTTCACTCTTTCCCCTTGGTAGAATGTCTTGATGATGTGCACTCTTTCCTCTTCGTCGATAATGTTGATGATGTTCACTATTACTTCCTGATCGATAAAGTTGATGATGTTCATTCGTTCCTCCTGGTCGATAATGTTGATGATGTTAACTCTTTCCCCTTGGTCGATCGTGTTGATAATGTTCTCTTATTATCCTTGGTCGATTATGTTGATGATGTTCACTCTTTGCTCCTGATCGATAATGTTAATGATGTTCACGTTTTCCTCCTGATCGATAATGTTGATGATGTTTACACTTTCCTCCTGGTCGATAATGTTGATGATGTTTACTTTTTCCTCCTGGTCGATGATATTGATTATGCTCACTCTTTCCTTCTGATCGATAATGTTGGTGATGTTCACTCTTTCCCCTTGGTCGAAAATGTTGATGATGTTCACACTTTTTTACAGGTCGATAATGTTGATGATGTTCATTCTTTCCTCCTGGTCGGTAATGTTGATGATATTCACTCTTTCCCCTTGGTCGATGGTGTTGATAATGTTCACTCTTTCCCCTTGGTAGAATGTGTTGATGATGTGCACTCTTTCCTCTTCGTCGATAATGTTGATGATGTTCACTATTACTTCCTGATCGATAAAGTTGATGATGTTCATTCGTTCCTCCTGGTCGATAATGTTGATGATGTTAACTCTTTCCCCTTGGTCGATCGTGTTGATAATGTTCTCTTATTATCCTTGGTCGATTATGTTGATGATGTTCACTCTTTCCTCTTGATCGATAATGTTGATGATGTGCACTCTTTCCTCTTGGTCAATAATGTTGATGATGTTCATATTATCTTTATTTGTGATAGAAATAACGAATCGCTATGCCCGTGTCTGTTGTGACGTTTTTGATTTTAACGAACGCAATCTATGTATGACTGGTAAATTGTTAAACCATGGATATTGTTACCATGAATTACTTGAAACCTTTACTAGTTTTGTCTATAGATATTGGTTTTGAAGTTTGGTTGTACCTTAATTCAAACGAAATAGCACATCCTCAATTTTACGGAAATGTTGTTAACCGTGTCCGGAAATTTAGAAATGATCCTTGTAAACTTATCGCTCCTTGAAATAAACTTATTCTAAAAGGTTACCAATTCAACACTGTAATGAGAGCATTGCATATTGTTTTTATTGGTATACATATAGATTTTGTTATCAATAAATTAGAAGCAAACTAAATATTACTGGTATTTTGGTATTTTATATACATAGACACATGCATGGATCTACAATCTGTTGATACCTGTAACTGACATTGCACAAGGTCATGTTTTTCTCTGATTGTTTATAACGTCTTTACAACCAATCCATTGGATGTTGATGTGTACGGATTGATAGTTTAGTCTTAGATACATATTTTTCTTTTATTAGTTTTTAGTTGTCAGATAACTGCGATTTCTCTCAGATCTGTTCCTAGTGTCTTTTTGTTGTCGGGATGTACAAGTTCCCGGCCACGTCTACTTGTATTATTGTCCATCTGATGAGTTAAGCCTATTTCAACTAATTTTTTTTCGTTCTTTTGTTGAACTGTTATACCACTGTCCCAGGTTAGGGGTGGGTTGTGATCCCGCTAACATGTTAAAAACCGCAACATTATTTATGTTTGTGCCTGTCCCAAGTCAGGAGCCGGTAATACAGTACTTGTCATTTGTTTATGTTTTACATATTTGTTTTTCGTTCATTTTTTTATTCAAATAATGCCGTCAGTTTTCTCGTTTGAATTGTTTTACATTGTTATATCGGGGCCTTTAATGGCTTACTATGCGGTATTGGCTTAACTCATTGTTGAAGGCCGTACAGTGACCTATAGTTGTTAATGTCTGTGTCATTTTGGTTTCTTGTGGACAGTTGACTCATTAGCAATCATACCACATCTTCTTTTTTATATATACGTATTTATTGATGCGGACAAAATTGTGTAGTCATAATGTTCCGATATAGCCGTCATCTTTTTTTATATTATACATCCTGACAAAGAAATCTTGTTAATTTATTATGAGGTTATATATATTTACAAAATAATTGCAATTACAGTCAGTTTTGGTTGATGCAGTCAAATAATTTTGTTATAATTGATCCAATCTAAGATGTGAAAACTGCTGGATTTTGGTGTTGATTTAATCAATTGAATAAAAGAATGACATGCTTGAACTGTATATTCGTGCAGAAAAAGGGACTGCAAAAGTGGAGAACGAAGCAACATCGACAATGATGGTTGGTATCCCATGATATAAAACTTTTGTTCAGATTCGTTGAATAAACTTTCTACCTGCCTTTAAATAAAAAAAAAGAGCTTTACTGTTTTTATGATAGCTGTATGTGATGACAAGTGTGTAATTTTATAGTCATTATTAAATGTATATTATAATATGAATGTTTATAATGTCTTTAGAGTCTAACGAGTAAAGACATTTGCTATACTGGGAAAAAAGAACAATCCGAAAATAGTTTACATATTAAGGGCATACGATACAGTTACAGGGGAGGTAATGACGTTGCTAACGTAAAATATTATTTTCGCAACGTCAAACTGTGACATATCGGGAAAAGATGCATTTTTCGACTGATTTTTATCATTCAAACTGATTTAAGGTAGATCATAAGTAAATATTTTTTTAGACAGAATTTTCTTATACTTAGCCAAAATGAAGATTTTACTATGCTCTTTTCAAAAATATAATAAAAAGTATAGGTCACCGTGCTATTTTTCAAGCTATAAGTCGTTGAAAATTGCATAATTTTGGTTAGATTGTTCATGGAAAAACACATTTGTGTGCATAAAAAAAATTCTATGAGATAGAATTTTGAAATAAATTGTGAAAAGATAGTTTTTGTAATATATTTTAAGAAAATAAAAAGAAAAAATGGTGTCACCGAACTTGTTTTCTTGCTAAAAGTAAAAAGAAAAAATTTCCCTATCAGTCCAGTATAATTTTTTTACTAAAAGAGTTATCTTCCCTTAAATGGCCCATTTGAAAAAAAATGATTCTAAAAACAAAAAAAAAGATATTTGTTTAAATATTTTTAATTATACAAAAAATTACCAATTTTTCTTTAAATCATTAAACAGTCTAACCTTTAAATTGTAAATCTGTCTCCAAATTTGCAGATTTAGGCAAATAACTAGACCGACTTTTTACTGTGATTGTACAATCCAAGATGGCGGTATACCATGTATCTACCTTAATTTGAAAACGAGTGCAAGGACCCTCTATTTTTAAACGGACATTTTGTTTCATTTTGCAGGGAGATTATTTAAACCAAATTTTATAAAAATGTAAATAGTGCAATTTTTTTTTAAATTAATAAAGAACAGCAAAAAATTACGTTTCTTTCTCTCAATTCATGACCATTTGATCAATATAAGTTATTTCTGAAAAAAAATGCATCAATTGTAAGATTACTTATAAAATACAGAAATTACGAATTATTTAACAAAAAACAATTTATGTTGATCTTTCAAAACAAAAAAGTTATGTCTTTCTTTCGAAAATGAAAATACTGCCACAAATCCGAATTTTGAGCAAATAAACAAATATTTGACCTCATTTTACTCAAAAAAGTAGCACATGAAGGTATATTTTTTCTTACATATTTGATTTAATCAGGTAAAGAAATGCCGATATGCAAATTTTCAACAACTTGTAAATACGGGATTAAAACAATATTGTATACCCTTAAAAGCTCAGATCTTAAACACGGTAACCTCATACATGTAAGCAGACATGTCCTCCCGTCTAGTCAACATCAGACCTGACCACCAGGTCTGTTCAGGAGTAGACCTCTCCACAGGTCTGTGCTCGGGTTGATCTGTGCTCAAGTTAATCTTTCCTCAGGTCTTGCCAAAAGAAAACTTGTCTGTATCAGTCCTTAAAAAACAGCCCTTAGGTCTGGTCTATCAACGACGAAGTTAACTTGCTTGTCTGCTTAAAATGTCTCACGTTAACTTTGAAAGCAGTGTAGAAGTCTGCTTCAAATTAACTTGTGTACAGGTAAGAACTACACACATTATGGGGGATTATTCTTCAATCAAACAAAACATTCTACAAGCGAACTAGTTTTAGCTTGTTATGAAGCAATAATTACTAATTGGAAGTTTTTATACATATTGTGCTGTATTTATATGAAAAATGCAAATGTTTCAGGACAATGCTGAACTGTTGGTATATGACTGTTGTTGCCTTCAGCGTTTACCATGTATCGAATGGAGGAAGTAAGTTTAAGTATTAACAGTAGATACAGCATATCTATGTATTCTAAACGAATAGTTATGTTCACTGCGAGCAGATAATTTACTTTGATTTGATTTACTGCGGTGTCAAAAGTTAAGTAATTTCAATTGAAAGTGTGTAGAAATAAATACCAAAACACAAAAACACTTTTTGTACTCGTATAATTCTTAAATTTCAATATTGAAGAAGATAATGTAGTTACACCCAATTTTATGTGTGCATCCATCTTACATAAAAAAAACCTTTAAACGCGATGTTTGGCTATCCAAAACATCTGGTTCAACCCACCACTGGTTTTTGATAAAACGTCCTGTACCAAGTCATAAATATGGCAGTTGTTATCTAAGTCTTTTATATGTACGTTGCATTGTTATTTTTTTTTTTTTTATAGTTGATGTGTTTTTGAATTTTGAACACAGGTATACTTTATGTAAAAGCACTGGTTGAGTGAAACTACACTTTTTCAATGATCCTACTTTTTGCCTACATTGTGAATATCCTTATTCGATTTTTTTCAGTCGATTGATGTATGTCTAATTTTGGCTCGGGGATCTCAATAAGGTATCGACTAAAATGAAGGACTAGCATGCATTTATAGCTTCTAAGATGGCCTTCCATACATATGTTGATGGGCTGTTCTGGTTAACTAACAAACAGTTCAGCACACTGTAGAAGATACCAGCATTGATAGATACTAAGATGGCCTTCCATACATATGTTGATAGACTGTTCTGGTTAACTTACAAACAGTTCAGCACACTGTAGAAGATACCAACATTTATAGTCTTATTATTAACACTGACAAATATGGTGTATGTCGTATAAATGGAGTGAAAGAAATATTATATCCTATTGTCCTCTCGTTTTAGGTATCTAGTTACAAACGGGGGCGTTACATTAACACGTTATTACGTTTGTTATTGTATTTTTGGGGTTTTTTTTTCTTCAAATTATTATATTATTCTATGGAGTCATTTCAAGTATGGAGTAACTGCGATCACCTTCGGTTTAGTTTTATTTGATGGATCGTAAATGTCGCCTCTTTAATGAAGTATTTATCAAATTTGAGAGCAGTATTGGGATTAAATGTTTTATAATGACAAAAGTAATTGCTTACGTTAGTTCATATTTTATATTATTTTGCTGAATCGTAGTGTTCTAGCGTTCGTTTATACTGTTTTGCTGTATCGTAGTGTTCTAGCGTTCGTTTATACTCTTTTGGTGTATCGTAGTGTTCTAGCGTTCGTTTATACTGTTTTGCTGTATCGTAGTGTTCTAGCGTTCAATTATACTGTTTTGCTGTATCGTAATGTTCTTGCGTTTGTTTATACTGTTTTCCTGTATCGTAGTGTTCTATCGTTTGTTTATACTGTTTTCCTATATCGTAGTGTTCTAGCGTTTGTTTATACTGTTTTGCTGTATCGAAGTGTTCTAGTGTTCGTTTATACTTTCCGAATTTATGTTCCTCTAAGTTCGGTGTTTTTTGTGATTTCACTTTTTTTGTATAATGTTTCCCTGTATCGTAGTGTTCTATCGTTTGTTGATACTGTTTTCCAGTATCGTAGTGTTCTAGCGTTTGTTTATACTGTTTTGATGTATCGTAGTTTTCTAGCGTTTTTGTACTGTCCTGCGGTATCGTATTGTTCTAGCGTTTGTTTATATTGTTTTCCTGTATCGTAGTGTTGTCAGTGTTCTAGCGTTTGTTTATACTGTTTTCCTGTATCGTAGTGTTAATAGTTATCAAAGGTACCAGGATTATAATTTATTATCACATATTTTGTACTGATATGTACGTTTTTGCATGGCCAATAATAGCCGGAAGTCAAGGTTGGTTATCAGCCCTCGGGGCCGATATCGATATCAGCCCTCGAAATCCATATCAAGCCCCCGAGTTTAACTTCCGGTAAACTGTCAATCAAAGACTATTTGTAAACAAGTTGAACACAATGAAAAGAAATTTAGAAAGTTACGAATCTGCTGTAGAAGAAAAAAGTAGAAATCAACAGTGAAAATCACAAAAGTTCCCGTAAAATTTTGACGTCATAAAGAATTTATAAAATATATAACGCCACACTGGAATGAGTAGCTATATAGGATTCTTCTTAAGCATTTTTAACATTTGTAATGTAACATTTTAAAGTCGTTTAATATTTGCAATTCTTAGAATTAATATATTTATTGTTAATCATTTCTGAAACTTTTCACAAAACGTTGTTTACCTACTGTGATACGAACTTTTTTAAACTCACAGTGATACATTTTTTATTTTATTTTCGTTAAATATCTTTTTGATTTTTGATGAAATATCAAACATAATTTGGTGTAAGCTTTTTGTTTTCTCTTGCTTAAAAATATGTGATAAATAGATTATTACATGTCATTTTTCATATGGTCCCTGGTATCAGCCCACGACCCATATTAAGCCCTCGGGCTAAAGCCCTCTGGCTTGATATGGGAGTCTAGGGCTGATACCAGGGCAATATGAAAAATGCCATGTAATAATCTATAAGTACGCCAGTGTTCTAGCGTGTGTTTATACTTTTTTTCCTATATCTGTGCTGAGTGTTTGTTTATACTGTTTTCCTGTATCGTAGTTTAGTCAGTGCAGCGGCATTTCTCATTTTGCCATATAAGCGGGAAAACTGGCTAGCTATGAAACGATATTCAATCCTATATTTGTTTTCTGTAAATGTCCTGTACCAAATCAGGAATTTGACAGTCGTTAACAACTAGCGCATTTCTATGTATGTTGGCGTTTGCTTTTGTTGTAGTTCAGTGTATCGCTTGATCCGTTGTTTTCCTTTTATAGTTAATGTGTTTCCTTCAGCTGATCTGATAGCAGCAATGGTTTTGTTTTTCGTTTAATGAAATGACTATTTGAATTATTCTACTGTTGCTTTTAAAAAAAAAAATACATTGTATGTGTATATGTACATAACTCACTCGGCAATGTAAGGAATCGAACGGGAGATGTGGAATAAACACAAATTCAAGTTGTGATGGAATGTTTTGTCCAGGATGGGTAGAAATGGGTAAATGCTGTAATTCTAGACCGTGTTGTAATATATGTAAGTATGATTGTATAAATCTATATATGCCTGTCCCAATACAGGATATTCTAATTTAGTGGTTTTCATTTGTTACTGTATATTGTATTTTTGTATCATTTAAAAGAGGGACGAAAGATACCAAAGGGACAGCCAAACTCATAAATCTAAAACAAACTGACAACGCCATGGCTAAAAATGAAAAAGACAAACAAACAACAGCACACACGACACAACATAGAAAACTAAAGAATAAACAACACGAACCCCACTTAAAAACTAGGGGTGATCCCAGGTGCTCCGGAAGGGTAAGTAGATCCTGCTCCACCCGTCGTGTTCCTTATGTGATAACAAATCCGGTAAATAGTCTAATTCGGTAGGTCACATTCATGAGAGGGAAGGGGATTGTAGTTACGACGTAAGGAACATATCCGATAGCATTTGTGAAACGATTATTCCATAACGGTCAACCAACTCGTGATAGCGTCCGTCAAATTTAAGAACGGATGATTTCAACTTTACCATCTTGGTTTAATTGCTTCCTTGTGAGCAGCAACCCTCTATCAAGAAAATCATGATAGGAAATGCAAGCACGGGAATATCGTATCAATTGGGAGATATATACATATATAACCCGTATGCAGGTGCTGCTTGAATGTTGCTACTTAGAAACGGAAAGTTCACAATTGGAAAGCTGAAATCATCTCTTTTGACGTAAAGTTTTGTTTTCAACCGACCCTCATTGTCAATTTCTAGATGTAAGTCAAGATATGAGACCGACTTAACTGTATCTGTAGTATCCTTTATCTCTAGCTCGATTGGATAGATGCGTTCCACATAGTCACCAAATTTTGAATCATTTAGTGCAAGAACATCATCTACATAGCGAAAAGTGGTGTTAAAGGATATTGCTAACTTCTTATCTTTCTTTCTAAGAGGTTCCTGCATGTAGTCAGCCTCATAATAATAAACAAACAAGTCGGCAAGTAGAGGGGCACAGTTTGTTCCCATTGGAATGCCGACAGTCTGTTGAAAAACACGTCCTCCGAACGTAACAAATATGTTGTCAATTAAGAAATCAAGCATCTTGATAATATCAGTTTCAGAGAATTTTTTGTTCGAATCAGAGTGATCCTTTATTTAAATTGAGAATGCAAATGGGGATGGTGGTGTTATAGAGAAAACAACATCACACAACAGCATGTAACAAAATGGATGTTAACTATGGATTTTCATCCCGGAACGCGATTCGAACGAGAAACCTTTGTGTTAGTAGACTGATTCCCTAACCACTACACCACGGCTTAAATGTCTCAATCATATAGCAATTAGATTTTTTTAATGGGGATAATACGTCACTAATGTTGTTATTAATTGAGACAACCCCCCTTTTGCTACTTTTGAAAATACAATTTCTCAAAAATGAACCACATGTGTGTACTGAATATTTTATCAGAAACCCAAACAGTCTCCAATTCACTTCCATATCTGTTTTTGAATTTTGATAGTTTTGCAATAATCATTCATTAAAAGTCAAGTCATGTTGTAAAATATATTGTTAAACATACACGAAAGACGATGTGGTATAACTGCAGATAAGGCAACTCTGAACAGACATATATATTGGATGATGTGATGTGAGTGACAATGAGACAACTCTCCATCCAAATAACAATTTTAATAAAAGTAAACCATTTTAGGTCAATGTACGACCTTCAACATGGAGCCTTGGCTCACACCGAATAACAGATACAATTGAGAATGTAAATTAGAAATGGATTATTTGTAATGATAACACTAGAGAAAAGGGCATAATCGTGTATTGTTTTGGTATTTATCTATAATAATAAACAAATAACTTCAAAATATATATTGCAGATCGATGTGAAGACATTCAACAAATTCCTCACTGAACAGTTACCAAAACTGGAACATCTATTGGTTCTACTGCACCTTTTTCGTGCGACACTGGTTATGTTTTATATGGGACCCCGACAATCACATGTGCTGGAGGAGGATGGAATGAATACCTTCCAATATGTTATGGTACGAACCTCATTATAAGAAATATATACAACGAAGCTTGAATTAACTTGAACCAATTCTAATTTTATCATATTTTTGGAAATATTTTAGAAATTCAAATGTGCCGTCACTTTGTGCAACTTTTTAGGATTTTAAATGTGACGACACATTGTGCATTGAGGCTTTGCCTAACTCAGCTGTGTATTTTATAGCTTGATATTCGGTATTGGCTTTGTTCATTGTTGAAGGCCGTACGGTGACCTATAGTTCTTAATTTCTGTGTCATTTTAGTCTCTTGTGGATAGTTGTCTCATTGACAAACATACCACTTCTTCTGTTATATACATTTGTAGTTTAGTATGAACATTACATTTCGATATCAACTGATTCATTAAAAGTGTTACTCAGTATTGAGGGATTATAACAAATGACAGCAGTATTGGTACACAATAAATCATCTTGTTTGTCCAAATCAATTTAGAGTGCAAGTATTTCCTTTTGTTTTCCCTCTTTAAAATACTAAGCTCGCATTACAAATCAGTAGTTTCCATATCCCATAATGGCTTGTACAAGAATACTATTGAGGGGGGAAAATAACAATTATTATTATATTTACAAAGTGGTTTTCATTATAAATGTAACACATAATGCATGTATAAACATGAAAAGTTTACTTTAGAAAAAATATGTTTCTAAATATAAATGACAAGGTCTTAATATGAATATATATATAAGAAGATGTGGTATCGAGACAACTCCATCCAATTCACAATTTGTTAAAGTTAACCGTTACAGGTTAAACTACTATCTTCAACGCAGAGCTTTGGCTCACACATCGAACTATTTAAGGCCCAAAAAATGACTAGTGTAAAAAAGTTCAAACATAATAAAAACCTATTTCTCACTTGATATATTTGTTTTTGTAGGTTGTCCAGACATTATTACTCACTTTAGTGGATCAACTTACATAGTCTCTTGTGATGCTATTCCCCACTGGTCTAATGCAGAGGTAGACATATTTATACAAGATAACAAAACGCATTGGTGGTCTCAAAAGTAAAAAAAAAAATGCGCACCCCCTTCTCTGATATATAGCATTTTTGTTTTTTATAAAAAAAAATATTGATTTTAACAAGACCACTGTTCCTTTCGAGAGATGTGGCCATACAGATGTGACCGGTCTTTAACACATCGACGTAACATGGACGTGAATCATGCAACTTTTGTAAATTACAAAATGCAGTGTCCCCGCGCTTCCAATTTGAGTATTTAGATACGGCGATTTGTGAACATGGTACGAGACGAATATTAGAGGCTCAAAGATAGCAGATTATCAGCATACAGTCATCATGGTTATCTTTTAAAGCTAGTGGACGTCAGAGTGGCTACCATTGAACTGTAGGCAGCAGGCTTTTGTGAAAACTAATTATGTCAAGACCTGGTAGACCACTGGTGACATCTCAGGGTCAAAGACGAATTTCATTCGCATCAAGTCCTGTTATTTAAAGAAAATGGCTACCTTGTAGACAGCTATCGACAATAACCTTTAGTAACCGATTCAGCAGGACTGAAGTCAAGAAGGGTTATAAGACGATCCTTGTTAACTGACCGCCATCTACAGCTGCGTTTGGCACGGTAATTAGCTCGTCGTGGTTGAAACTTCAGAAGCTGGCGCAAGATTCAGTAGTCGGACGAGAGTTTCTTCTGCATGATACAGATACACTAAAGATCAGAATAAGTCTGAAATGGCCTATATCTGTATTAGACTGTACTGATTTTTACTCGACCAATTTTTTACTCGACCAATCTGAATTGGTCTGAATTTTATTTGATAATACTCGTCTGCAGTCTCAATAGTCTGAACTTGTACTTTACCATTTTAAACGAGTCTGAACCATGCTGGACCTAGTCTGAACCAAACTCGACCTAGTCTGAACCAAACTCGACCAAGTCTTAACTAACCTGGACCTTCTGTTGTAGATATACATTGTAGTTTATCAACTAGTAAGTGGAAATTACAACAATAATTTCAATTTAAAATTGTATTAATTATAGCTTTTAAATCAAAATTTCACAATAAACAAAAAATTACTTCAACACCATATTTGTCAACAGATTTGCACATTTATACCCTTTAAGGAGGTATTCTTCTGACATTTCAGTCTCGTTCAGTCTCATTGAAATCTCGTTCTGGAATTACTTACAAAATATGTGATATAAGTGGAAAATAGCAATGAATTTGATAATTATCATTATCAAACTTAACTTGGTGAAAGAATTGGGTATTTCCAATAAGTAGTTTTTGAGTAATGAAATTTGCAAATTTTATTACTAATCAGGTCAGTCTTTTTATGAAATTTTGAGGAAAATAGGTGAGGGGTACAAAAAATGATTTTACCAGAAACATAAACATCCCATATAACTTTTTCTTTACAAATTTCATAGATATGTATTTTTTCAATCATTTATAACAAAGACGTTGAAAAAAGATGCATTTTGTTCTTTATACAGAGAAAAAATCACCAATTTACAAACTTGACAACACGGTAAATTTGACACAAAAAAATATGATAAAACTTTCTTATATTAACACCTATCTATAGTTTTTTTTGAGTTGAATTTATTCAGATTGATCCACTTCAACTTTATTGAAAGTATGAAAAAAGTTTAATTGTAGAACTCTGATTTTTTATACGATAATAGCCCAAAAATAGGTAAAAATTGATGAAAAATGGGAAAATCATCAAAAGTGGGTACTTTCAGAGGGTCGTAGCAAAAAAGGAAGCGCACCACCATATGATTTTTTCTTCACCAATTATTTTTGTTTACAGTCATATAAACCCAAAAATCCGGTTTAGAAAAAAAGTTAAATTCTAGAAATGTTTGGCTCCTCAGAGGTGTATATCCTTTAAATAAAAAAATAAAACAAGCTGATCAAATTATCTGACATAACTGAATTGTGACTAATATTTTCAATGTATTCAAAAATATTAATCTTTCAGATATATTTCATGTAATGGACGATTTTAATCATTTAAATTTAAGCCTATTGAAAATAAAGGGTGTCAGTTGAGTAAGGTAAATAATGCAATGCATATTTGTTTTCAAGTAAAATACGTATACATATAAAATAATATATAAAGCAACTTAATCAAATTTAAAAAATGACACCTTTGTTTTGTAAAACCATGAATTTATAGAATCATTATTTTAAAACTTCCATAGTAATCCTTGGTAACCTTTTGAAAAAGAAAATGTGTTCCAAAGTTGCAGTAATTAAACAGAAAAACATTTATATTTAAATTTGAATATTTAATGTCAAAATTAAAGACATGGCATACAATAAGCACTTAATAACATTTAATTATAACAGTACTTGTGTGTTTTACAGATAAACAGAAAACTTGTGAATTACTTATAGGTTAGACAATACCTGGTCATTTTTTTTATGAAGATTTAAGCCCAAGGCAAAGCCGAGGGCTTAAATCTTCATAAAACATGACCAAGTATTGTCTGACCAATTTAGAACATATTCACTCTTTCGAGTGACCTTACAAAATTATCCTTCCCATTGTAATATTCAAACCTAAATAACAGTTCACTTTTTATAATGAACTAAATTTAAAACATGGATAATCATCATTTCAATGGATGGATGAAAAAGCTCGGACATAGTTTGTGAGGACCAAATTGTTAAATTGTTTTTCTTCTGCTTAAGGTAAAATTGTATACTTATATATCTTGAGATTTTTTTATTTTAAAAAGCAACACAATGTAATATAAATCCCCTTTTTGAAAATCTGACATTTTGTATCAACATAAAACTACATATTTAAATTCAGACCATTCAACATTAAATGCTTACTGTTTTTGATAAATTTACATGAATTTGTGTTTCTCCGAAATAAAATCTTTGCTTCATATTGCAGCAGGGCAGCAATGTTTTTCTTGAAAGAAAAATAAATTCCCTCAAATGTAAGGTTTATAAATTAAAGAAGTATTATTTTACCTACATCTTTACCCAAATTGTTTTTTTTTAATTGATAATAAAATTTAGAAAGCAAATGTCAAAAGCTATATATGTTTTCCGTTAGAAAATGCATGAAAATTTGCAAAATTCAAAATGTTTCGTATCTTTGCTCTATCATCTTTAATCAGTAGGCTCTTTTCCCATGGAAAATGCCTCGGAGGATTGTACACTTTGTTAGTGCAGTTATAAAGAGTTCACTTTCATAATTAACTGACAATGAAAAGTCATTCATGTAGAGTATTCCACAGTGCATGGAAAACCATGTACCTTGAAAATCAGAGGGGAAAAACTGTCTTTTCATTGGACGAGAAGGAGCGAGTATGTTCTAATTATTTAGTGAATGCAAAGGCCTTTCGATTTAAGTTGTCCAGAATGTTGCAATTTGGATGAATGGTATTTAGAATTTAATACTCACTGACCAGGTGTGATCTGTTTAATGAGTTTGTCCCAAATTAGAGGTATTGATTTAATCACTAATCCGAGGAACAATTCTATTAATTTTATTAATTTCTTTAACCTTATGTATTAATTTTTTAATTTGATATACATCACATATAACGTATCCTAAATTATAATAAAAAATATATTTCTGATATAAGGTTGAACAATTTAAGTTATTTTCGTGGCTGTTGCTACATGTTCCTCATTAAAAAGATAATTATAATACTATAGTATGCAACCATGAAACCTATTTAGTTTTTATTTAGCTATTTTGGGAAATTCAGATAAAAAAAAAAAAAACATTTAAAACAAAAAGCACCTTAATAACTGAGGTTGTGTTACTCTCAGTCTAAGTGTAGTTTTTAGTTAAAAAAAATCTTTTATTTAATTAAATTCTCAAATCCTAAAATAATAATAAAATAACATTATTATATAAGATAATCTGATTAAACCTTCTCTATTTGATAATCCGAGAATCATTTAAGAATGTAAAAACTAGATTTTATATATATCTTTATTTTATCGTGGCTGTTGTCATGTCAGTTAAAAAGAAATTTATTTTAAGAATTAAAAGTAAAATAATAGAGATTATTTAGTGAAGTTTGGTTCAGACAGGTCGAGTATGGTTATGACTAAACAAAATAGGTCAGGTACAGAAAGAGAACGGGTTAAGACTGTTTCAGACTGGTCGTGTTATACTTCAGACTATTTTCAATGACAAAGATAAGGGTCATTAAATAACTTTCTTATTAATAATAATATAATTAAACTATTTGAAATTATGTATTTTTACCAAGTCTATTTCTAAATGCCACGTCCTTTGTAGTAGTTGTATCATTTCATCAGGTCTTTAGTGCACATTTTGTTCTTAGTGCACTAAGGAGGTCCTTTGTGGTATTTCTACGAACCCCACATGAATGGTGATCCTTTCATAGCCTCATATATGTACATTTTTACATGGTATTTGGAACAGACAAAAATATACCGTCGTATATTACAAAAATTGAGAATGAAAATGGGGAATGTGTCAGAGAGAAAACAAACCCAACCATAGAGCAAACAAAGCCCTAAGGCCTTCGATGGGTCTCCAATGTAGCGAAAAACTCATGCTTATATACATACATGCATTACTCACGGTATGCGTATGCTTGGACTTATAGATGCATATACGTGTAAGATTGTGTTTTAAAGTATTTCTTATAAAAACAGTAGCATTTTGATTGAAAATCGTATACTAGACAATGCCAAACCAATCTTTCTTTCTTGTTGAAGAGTGGGGGGAGGGTGACAGTGTCGGGATTTTTTTAAAGAACACATAAATGCGACATTTAGTTCTAAAAACATATCTTGTATGAAAAAAAATTGTTGTTGAATAAATTCACAAAAGGGACAGCTCCAAAATATAAAAAATGCAAGAAATTGTAATGCGAGAATTGTATTCTGAAGACATGCATATCGGTACTACTTGCTACTTAACATTTATTTGTACATATTCATTTTCAAAAAAGGATTTTAATTTGTATTTTTTTTCCTGATCAAAGATTGCACCTGTTTATGTATACATACTAATCCATACAAACAGGTGTCAATATTTACAAATCTACCTATCATTATAAGTTGTCATACAAAAAAGGTGAAATAAGCTATATACTGTATTTTATAAAAAAATATATATATACTTATAAATTAGTTCAAATCTTATTTTGTTAAATTGGATAGAAAATTTACAAGTGAAACATTAACGCGGATCCCAATGAGAACACCTTGGATTGAAAGATTGCAAATCTACTGACCAATGAAATGCTTTGGATTTAGAACGTGGACGTCAACGAGAACACTTAGATCGATAACACAATATAATCTTTAGACCGTCGAACTCACGAATTCACATTGATATATGGCTGTGAAATTTGGGGATTTAGTAATATTGATGCAATAGAAAGATTGCATTTGAAGTTTTGTTAACTTTTGTTTAACTTGAAAAAATCAACCCCAAGCTTTATGGTATATGGAGAGCTAGGCGCTTATCCTTTGTCAGTATATGTAGAACACCATATGGTATCTTTTTGATGTGTTATTTAGTCCTGAAATTTATTGATTTATTAAAAGAAATATCGAAGCATAAATCCTATTTCTTTAATCGAGTATCGTACAGTCTACTTTTTGGACCGTACTTGACTTATTGTGTATTGAATTGAAACATGAACGCGGACTTCGATGATGGCACCTGGATTGAAAGTTTGAAAACATTCCGACCAATGAAATTCATTTTAACGTGTAACGCGAACTTCAACGAGAGCACCTAGATGAAATATTTTATTTATACGACAATACGTTTTATTTTGGAAATTACCGCTAAAATATAGTTAATAAAATTATATCAGAGCAACAACATGAACATAATTGTATAATTGTTTCTTTTCCATTCTTGTTTTTTTCTTAATAATGTGTATGTTCATTCTAATTTTAAATGCATTAAAAGACGTAAGAGAATGCCGACTATGAGCCAGTCAAGGTCGTTAAACTTATATCAACCTACCCATCGTTATCGCAGATTAAAATGTTTCTCATATAAACAGAATACACGTTCATTTATTGCAAGACTTTTTGTACGTCACGGTGCATGACAGCACAATAATCTCTTTACAGAATCGGATCCACAATTCACAATTTTTCCTATTTTGCTGCTTTTCCACAATTAACGCCCGTCTCGCGTCAGTGACCGGTATTACAATTTGACACAGTTTTAAAAGTTCACTGAGCTGTTACTTCATTTACAACTGTTTATTAAATTTAACAAATGTCAGCATTATCTTCATTAATTTTATTATTCAACACAACATTTTTTTTTATTACAAGCTACCCCATATATCAATATACAGCTAGGGAATATTCGTAACTTACATACAACGAGTTTTCATAGCACTTATTAAGTTTTGAAACGGATATGTGAGATATAGATCTACTGCTTTTGGGCAAATTATGAATATGTTAAACATCTAACTATTTTATTTTTAACAGATTCACTAGTTTTGCCTTTATAAACCGTGCATCAATATTTCAATACTTTATTCAAATCCCTTATATGTCACGTGTATTGTTCATTCATTTGTTCAATTCAATTGTGAAGTATGTGACTTTACTAAGAATACACGCATTTAACTAAAGTCGATAAAGTTTGAAACAAATAAACAAGTAGATACATCGATGTTGTTTTGCTTGAGTGATTTACCTGTACAGGTGGCAGAAACCAGTTATTTTACAATAAATCTTTAGAATTTCATGGATTTATGATTTTATATTCCTGAAAATCCATTCAAGCTTATGTACAAATAAAATGTATGGTTTCAAGGAACAAGATGTGTGCGTGCTTATGTAAATATATAGAAAACCTTTAAATTTTGGTGTCTGTCCAGCATGGAGATTTACAAATTTGTAAATACATTGCAAATAAGGCAAAAAATGTGATGCTTTGATACCAATCAAACCCTCACCTGCAGAATCCTGCTAAAAGCCGACAAGAATTTTAGCCAAAATTCAAGAGAGAAAGGATATTCAGTGAATTAGAGCCTTGTCCAAACCTATCCTTACCATCAAAATCTCAAGATATTTTTGTTTACATAAAACTGAATTTTTTCCCCACTTTGATTGCCGTCAAGTGAGGAGACCACAATTTTGACATCTGATTGGACCTATATGTGAAGGAAATCCCCATTTTGAGTATGCAACTGCTTACTTGTGTATGCAACTGCTTACTTGTGTAGTACAGTAGCCTATAATTGACATTCATTTATTTGTTTCAGTCCACTTGATGCAATTATATACCTCAATACTTAACTATAACAAAATTTCTGCGTGGAACACATGTTCTGGTACACCAAAACTGGTACCTGCCTCCACAAAGCTCGGGTCTCAACACTGTTTAAAATGAATTAATACCAGTTTGAAATAGCTTAATGGGGGCGTGGCCTACTTGTTTGACGCAACTTACCACTGTTTAATTAAATTAAACGACTGCAAGCGAATCTATCTGACTGGCATTAAAATGATTTGATATGCATTGAAATAAATTGAAAATATTTTTTAAATTTTTGTCAATCTTTAATGAAATGACGATTAATCTTATTTAAATAGCGTTAAGGCGTTTTTGTCCGTTTAAGTTAACTTCGGTTTACTAGTGGTACAAATAAGTACGGTCGAGTACGGTTCAGACTGGAGTCAAGTAATCTCAAGTAAAATCCAAACAAATTCAAACTGGTAGAGTAAAAATCAGTACAGTCGAGTAGGGATATAGGAAATTTCAGACTGTTACTGGTTGGTAGTGATAGAAGAATGACAGTTTGGAGACATAAACAAACAGCATATACCCCAAGGAACATCAAAGCAACTGTACTTTACGATGGAGGTTATGTGATAATATCGGGGTGCATCTCAGATGACTTCTAATATGACTTGGTGACTACCTGAGGAAACTTTAATGATGATCAATACATCAGAGATGTTCTTCAGTTTTACCTCATATTGATCACCACCAATAACCTGCAACACCTGTGTTTATGAATTAATACTTGGCCACATCGTTCAAGGGGACGTTACCGCATTTTTTCAAGGCAAAGCAGTAATATAACTGCTCTTCTATGGCCTACCATGAACACGGATTTGAATCTGATAGAGCATATTTGAGACAAATTAGGCCGTCCGGTACAGGTAGCCGAACCACCTGTATAAAATTTCAGTTAGTTGGAAGTAGCATTGCTTCATGAATGAAGGCAAATACCACAGCAGTAAATCTGACGACTAACTATCGGGATGAGATACAGTGTTGACCTTTGAATTTTACCGTAAATTTGGAATTTTTGTCCTGGGGATATTTTGGTGGTTTTCTCACGAATTTGTTGTGTGTAATGTTGGTGCTTCTTCCTATTGATATGTTTAATATTGTTGTGAGTGAGCTATTTACCCGTTTTCTTACTAAATGTCATTGAATTTCTCAAACAAGAAACTTGACAAAGTTAACCTTATGAGCTTTATTTACCTGTTTTCTTACTAAATGTCATGAATTTCTGAAACAAGAAACTTGACAAAGTAAACTTAATGAGCTTTATCCACCTGTCCTACCATGGTGGACATCTGGCAAGCATTCAAACTGAAGAAGAAAACAATTATCTTAAACATGTAGCTAAGTTGTTGCGAGGTATTAATTTTTGTTACATATGAAGAGATCAAAGGAACATTTTGTTTTATATACTTAGTATTAAGTATCTTAGTAACGCTGTGGTAATCAATCATTGTAGATCTAGTCGAGACAACCGCCTCATATAGATTCCCCGGTACATCTAATGATTTAGAATGTTGTTACACCAGGTATTGATCGGTAAACTTATTGATTTAGATTAATGTTACAGCAGTGATTCCACAATACACCTATTGATTTATATTGTTGTTATACAAGGCGGGGAAACCTCCTCATATAAATTTACAAGTTCAACTATAACTTAAGTTGTAGTGACAGCAGGGATTCACCGTGACACCTATTACCTTAGATTGTTATTGCAAAAGGCGAAAAACCCTCTTCATAGGGATAACCTAATATACGTATTTATTTAGATTGTTGTTATACACAAATTCCCCGGTACAACTTTTGACTTATACAATGTATTGTTGTTACAACAAGGAATTTTTGGTACACCTGTCGACCCATTTTGTGATAACACTAGACATAAACCTCCTCATATGGACTCTCCGGTACACCTATTGAATACACTAGGGATTCCTTAGTCAACCTATAAACCTATATTGTTTTTTCATCAGTCATTTCCTGGTACGCCTATTGACTAAAATTGTTATAACATCAGTTCTCGATACCTATTTACTTAGATTATTGTTACACCAGAGATTCCCTAGTACACCTATTGACTTAGATTTTTGTTACATTAAATATTTCCCAGTACACGTATTGACATAGATTATTGTTACATCCGGGATTCACCGGTACACCTATTGACGTAGATTAATGTTACACCAGGGATTCATTGGTACACTTATTAACTAAGTTTGTTGTTACACCGATCGGGACAATCGCCTCAAAGTGAATCCGCGAAACACCTATTGACTTAGATTGTTATTACATCAAGGAACCCCTTGTTCGCCTATTGATTTATATTGTTGTTACATCAGTGATTCAGCGATACACCTATTGACTTAGATTGTCGTAACAGCAGGCGGGACAACCTCATCATATGTATTTCCCGACACACCTATATTTAGCTCACCTGGCCAGAAGGGCCAAATGAATTTTTCTCATCATTTGGCGTCCGTTGTCTGTCGTCCGTCGTCGTCGTTGTTAACATTTTACATTTTGATTTTCTCCTAGAGGACCACTGAATGGAATGAAACTAAACATGGCATGAATGTTCCTTATGAGGTAATGACCAAGTGTTGTTACTTTGTAGCCGATCCGTCATCCAAGATGTCCGCCAGCGGGGTGACTTAGTTTAACATAGGACCCAATGGGAATTTCATACACATGACTTATTTTAGAGAATACTGAATGAAATGAAACCAAACATAGTATGAATGTTCCTTATGAGGCGATGACTAAGTGTTGTAACTTATAGCCGATCCATCATCTAATATGGCCGCCAGCGGGGGACTTAGTTTAACATAGGACCCATTTGGAAATGCATACAACTGACTTCTTTTGGAGAACCACTGAATGGAATGAAACCAAACATAGCATGAATGCTTCTTATGAGGTGCTGACCAAGTGTTTTTACTTTGTAGCCGATCCAACATCCAAGATGTCCACCAGCGGGGGAATTAGTTTAACATAGGACCCAATGGGAAATTCATACAAATGTCTTATTTTAGAGAACCACTGAATGGAATGAAACCAAACATAGTATGAATGTTCCTTATGAGGCGATGACCAAGTGTTGTAACTTTATAGCCGATCCATCATCTAATATGGCCGCCAGCAGGGGACTTAGTTTAGCATAAAACCCTATTGGAAATGCATACAAATGACTTCTTTTAGAGAACCACTGAATGGAATGGAACCAAACATAGTATGAATGTTTCTTATGAGGTGCTGACCATGTGTTGTTACTTTGTAGCCGATCCAACATCACAGATGGCCGCCAGTGGGTTGACTTTGATTAACATAGGACCCTATGGGAAATGCAAACAAAATTCTTCTTCTAGAGAACCACTGAATTGAATGAAATCAAACATAGCATAAATGTTCCTTTCCTCTTGAGGTGGTGACCAAGTGTTGTTTCTTTGTAGCCAAATTTTATCTTTTTTTATATGATTTCAAAAACCCAAGTAGAGTCAAATAAGCGATACAGGCTCTTGAGAGCCTCCAGTTTAAGATTGTTGCTACATCAGAGATTCCCTGGTACACCGATTGACTTAGATTGTTATTACATCAGGGATTCATCTATACACATGTTGACTTATATTACTGTTTCATTAGTCCTCGGAACACTTAATGACTTAAATTGTCGTTACATCAGTCATCGGTACACCTATTGATTCACTTTGTTATTACATCATTCACTTGTACACCTATTGACTTAGATTGTTGTTACCTCAGATATTCCCTTGTACACTTAATGACTTAGATTGTAATAACATCAGGAACCCCACGGTACACATTTAAACTTAGCTTGTTCTTACAGCAGGCGGAACAACATCCTCATATGTATTTCCCGAAACACCTATTTTGAAGATTGTTGTTACACCAGAGATTCCTCGGTTGACTGAGATTGTTATTACATCAACCTACACCAAATGACTTAGATTGTAGTTACATCAGGAGGAAAACTAGATGATCCAATTAATGCATATTAAATCAAATATATATACATGGTCCGTTAATGTATGAAATGTATTTATGATAATTTACAATTTTCCATTGGCATTGTCCTGTTTGTTTACTCCAGTATACAGTGTGTGGTGTTAATCTGTTCTATCATGTTTTTGTATTTCTAAGGATGTTCATATATTTTAACTTTTGTTTACCTTATGTTTAGGTAGCGCGTGGATAGGCTAATCAGATATAACCACTGAAGGATCATTTCAGTGGACTTCCAGTCAACAACTGACCTTCACTGACTGGAATCAAGGTCCACCCATTCAACCAGATGGTAAAACTGAGAATTTATCATCTGATGCGGACTGCGTTCTATTACATCAATGGCATTCATGGCAAAGGACTGATGATTCATGCTCGAATGCACATACCCGAGCAATTTGTGAAATTTGGTCAGTATTCATTATCTCTCTGAAATAAAATGAATAATCACCTTTTAAGATTAAATTTTCAGTTAAGGGTTTGAATTGGTGCAATTGTTTAACAAAACCATTGTCCTATATTTTTTTCATTTTTACGTCACTGGCAAATTGGACCACCGAACTTTAGTAGTATAGATGTCACAATTGTATACTTACATATATTGTTAGTACAAATGAAAAATGTGATGTTAATAGCGTCAGAAACAATCTTATGGATATATGCTTTACAAATTAATTTCCTGTTTGAATATAGTGTTAAACAATTATAATGTGACTTTGCTACTTCGGACCTTTCAGTAAGCTTGAAACATTGTTGATGCATTGTTGAAGGCCGTACGATGACCTGTTATTTCGGTCTCTTGTGGAGAGTTGTCTTATTGACAATCATGTCACATCTTCGTTTTTATATTGTATTGATTGACGAAACGGTAATGTTTCACTCCCATTTTGAACTAAGTGAACACCAGAACAATCGTTTCAAGGTAAAAGGTGTAGTAAGACCCCTTTTGGCCCCAATATATATAGCAGTTTTACAAAGTTGTTAAGTGTAAACTTTACGTTATTTATTGGAAAGTAGAATGCTTCTGCTACATAAATATAGGCTGTTTTTGACAATACAATGCACAAATATCGGATACTAGCATCATGCTAAACTACTGAAAATACAATTTTAGCATTTAAGTTAAATTTTAGACGGTTTCCGTCTTCAATGAAAGTGGTCGCATTTTTGTTCATTCTAATTTTGAAATATTAGTTGTATTTGATGATAATACATAACATATATAAAGGCTAAGGATTGACACGTATGCAGTCATTTTCATTTTTAACAAAAACATCTGAAAAGGGACATTCTTTGGCCTTTGATAGATTTTCATATTTAAGATTGAATCGGAGCGTTTTTATCACTTAATCAGTTAAAATCTTTCTCATAAACTAATTGAATGAATTAATTTCGACACTTAAGCGTTTAAAAAGTGTTTAAAATCTTTCGTCAGATGGAGCTGAAATTTGATGCAAAAATCGGCCCTTACCGGACCTACTCCTGTTACTATGTATAACCACCATAGTAAATTGAACTCACTTTGATAGAAAACATAAAAATATTATTATATAAACCCATCCATGTAAAGACAGCTGCTGCACTTGAAATGATCTTACAAAAAGCATGATTGAAATTTATAATTATACCATGAACATGGATTTGTGTATTTTTCTTGTTCTCCAATGTTATCTTGTATCCCGTAGTTTTTCCATTGATGAAACAATTAACAGTTTGTATAAAATATAAGTTTCCTTCACTGCGTTTGAAAAGTGAACTTGTCAATTTATGTTTATATTGATTTTTGTATTTACTTATGCTTTCATACAGTGTCTAGGGTGTTTTTGAGTTTAAAGTGCCAAGATGTAATTTAAATATTTTGTCTTTTGTAGATGACAGTAGAAGTTATTAATTGGGAACCACACAATTCGCATTTTAGAACATGTACTTGGTCTTTATGATTAGATTTAATAAAACAATTCTAAAAGACAATGTCGTATTACTGTACATTTACTGCCTACCGATATATTGCTACAGTCTTTAACTGCTAGATGAACGTTTCCATAACTGTCCATCTTAGATTGAGCAAAGATATGCATGCCTAGTAAGACTTGCATCATTTGAAACTTAAATCATGTAAACGCACCATGTATGGCTGAAGTTTGAGTCCATGCGATTTCCTGGGGGTTTTGTTTTTATCTTCATTTGTATTTGATATCTTATTATGAGATCAGAATACTAATTAGATACTCCCGCTGCTCTTATGTATATATATATATAATGTATAAGATAGCTATGGATGTGACCAGTTGAAGATGCCAAGTAAATAGCAATAACATAATGCTCCATAACATGTCAAGTATCGACACCGTATAGGTAATTCTTGTTGTACCCATATACTGATATACTGTTGGTAAAAAAAACAGCAGATACTACGCAAGGTCGAAATATACTTCCTAAAAATGTATCATAAGACCAATGAACATTAAAAATCTTACCAGTTTCCCTTTTGTTTATTGAACAAGCCAACAGTACAGGGGAAAATGTGCAGCATCGTTTGCGATAACACATAAGAAATAGGGGCTCTGTAGATCTCTAGATCTTACTGTACTGAACACTCTTGCTGTTTACAATTGTCTCTATTTATAATAGATATGGCCCAGTAGTTTCAGAGGAATATGAATTACAAAATTGTTAAAAATTGTTAAAAATTAATTATAAAGGGTAATAACTCTTAAAGGGGTCAATTGAACTTTTTGGTCATGTTGACTTCTTTGTAGATCTTACTTTGCTTTTTACAGTTGACTGTTATCTATTTTAATCTTAAAAATAATAACAATATTAATTGTAAACCAACTTAAGCATTACAATTAGAACAAATCACTTGTTTTGAACCACTATCGGATTTTCCTTTCATCGATGGCATAAAATCGCTGAACATGTTTCCTAAATAAATATGTATATTTCAATGTTGGCATGTAGAAGCTACAAGCACACATGTTTACAATGACAATAATTAGCATTCCTGGCTTTTAGATATTCGGGTAAAATGAAACCTGTTTAAAGTAAAATGTAAAGATGTAAAAAGTCGTTATGATAGGGTTGAACGTTGAACGTACAGTATGATTGTAGAAATGTGTTTTCCCGCTTGGAATAGTTTAATACCGAAACTGACGAATGTAAGCTTATTATTAATTTACCATAAGCTTCGGGATATACATGTCTTGGAAAAGAGGCGTTTGTTATTAAATGAAAGTCATCTTTGAAAATACGCTTGCAATGCCGAGGCAAAAAACAAAAACAAATAGAAAAGTATAACCCAACAGTACACTTGGCAGTCAGCATGCCAATCTCTTATCTTAACCAAATATTAAACAGTACAAGCGTCTCTTTTACTTGAAAAAAAGACGGATTTAGTACATAAGTATGACATTGCAATTAATGCCTAACCACGTGATGCTTGTAAAAGGTTTGGCTTGACTGATTGTTATATATTTGTGAAACTGATCCATAATATAACGTACAGTCATGTGTGCAAACGAGAGGCGACACAAATCATAGTATTTTATATACACAAGTCGAACACAAATAAATTTCGACGAAAAAAACAAACAACGATACATAAACACGAACCCATCAAAGGAAAGGATGATTTCAGGTGATCCGGCAGGGTAATTAGATCCTCTCAAGCATGTGGCACCCGTCAGGTTACTCATGTTTGTATAAATTAGTGCTTAGTTTAAATCGATTGTTCCTATTCCTAAACTTCCTAAATGAATTGTTTAAAACAAATGATAGCAATATTGGAACACAATGTGTACAAAGCCAGCAGCATGTTTCTCGTCTTTAGTCGACTTATTGTATCGTTTTTTTTTTTTTAGTTTTTATTCCAAGGGTTGACTTGTATAACACAATTATTTGTGCGCATTAACTTACATGTTTCGTATTTGCACCTTATTAGATAAATTTTATAGTCACATACTAAATGAGTAATATTGCTATGTCACGATTGATTGTTGAATACAAATGACAGCAATATTGCAACACGATGCCTACAATTGTTTTGTACCCATCAGTTAAGAGTGCTAGAACAAAATTATTATACCAAACTGATAAACCAAAACTGACAATATTTGTACTATAATCATATATGATTATGAAAATTTAACTGTTAGTTTATCATATCGATTGCTTGAGTTTGTATCTTGCCATGTTCAGAACGAGTATGTTTTCGGAAGTCCCAGATATCATTTATAATTGGTAATCATAAGTACATGTATGTTTAAATTGACGATATGATATATGATTACAACTAGCCCTTCTATCAACTTGCGTTTCTAGGATACAAATACAAGTGATTAATGCTTAGGATAACTTTGTATCAACCATCTAATTAAAAGAAAACTTTTCCTTTCTTTTATGATGCTGCATGTATATCTGCATGTATATACGAACGAAATAGTAATACTATTTTATAATATTACCTTTATAATAGGAAGATAATTTTACGGCTGCATATAACGTTTTTGTAACATACAACTTTAACGGTTGGTATGTAATGTCAATCAGTGTTTGTCGTGCAGTACAATTCATTGTAAAATAGGACGACCATGGTACCGGCTTTGCAGATGACTGATGATATGTCAAACTCATTTTTAAATAGAATCTAGTTCATCAAAATCAAAAGGACAATAAACTAATTTGATATAACCAATGAAATTTTTAAGATAACCCAACAAGAAGTGACTCACAAGGCAAAAAAATATAATTCGGAAAAGAACCAAAAATGAACGGGTAATAGAGACGTAAAAAGCATATAGCTTTGATTTTTTTGGCATACGGGATTATATGTGTTAATAGCTTTGTAGTTTATGTGTTTATACACAGGTAAAATATATCTCCAGTCAACGTGTTGCTTAATTTTGGCAGATTCGGACTTGATGACCGTTATCATGACAGTGCTAAACTTGTTTTATTTTACTTTAAACAGTATTGCTGATGTTGATCAAGACTAACTGATCTATAGGTTAAAAAATGCCGTATAATCTTTTTACATCTGTGAATGTAGCATACACTGGTAGAGGGCATTTCATTAGTTTAATCAGTGACCTTTTTGATCAGTGAGCAAATACGAAATGATGTTTCCGAATGTATTTTCGAAAAGTGGTTAAACAATATACTTTGAACTTTCCGTAAATGTTTCTTAAAAGTTGAAGCTTCCGTATATAATTCTTACAAGTTGAAGAGACAAGATAAGAGTTAAGTTGAACTTACACAATGTACCAATGTTTAAATCTCATAGATACAAATTAAAGTCGCAGACCCAAACATAAAGGTATATCAATTCAACGATCCATGGACAAACTTCTATGTCAATGAACATCCACTCAACATGTCAGCATCCAAAACTAATACAAGACGACTCGTGTGTATATTTGAACAAGGAAACAAAACATAAGTGAGTAAACACACAGAAACATCAAATAAAGTAATCACTTGGTAATAGTAACAGTAACATGTATGAGCCTCTGCTGGTGGACGTTTTGTCCCCGAGGGTATCACTAGCCCAGTAGTCAGCACTTCGGTGTTGAAATGAATATCAATTATAAAATATATGGTCTTTTTTGAATTTTTGAACTTTGAATTTTTCGAAAAAACTTATGAAAACTTGACATGACCATCTCTGATAATGACAAGACCAACATCGAGAATGACAGGACCAAATAAAAATGCTAATAACTTTTTTATTTTTCAAAGGAATCCTCTCAGATTTGAAATATAAAATAAAATGTCAAATTTTGAAAAATAAATGTTACAAAAAATATAGAAAGTTTAAACGTGACATGACCATCACTGACTGACAGGAACAACCTCGACAATGACAGGATCAGATGAAATTGCTAATTACTTTTTATTTCCAAAAAATATTTTTCTGAAATTTGAGATATAATCAGATTTAATCATTTTATACATAAAGATAGGAATACTATAGAAAAAAATATTAAAAGCTTGCTGTAATGTGACCTTACCAACACTGACAATGACAGGACAAACATCGACAAGGACAGGACCAAATAAAAATGCTATGCACTTTTTAATTTTTAAAAGAAATTATATTAGATATAAAATATAATAAGATCGCATCTTTTAATACATCAATTAAAGAAAAAAATCTAGATTTTTCATATTGCGAAAATGTGAAATGACCATAGTTCCTACTATAGAAATCCTGGTTGAAATTAATAATAATAATTAAAAAACACACATTAAGATTGAATGATTTAAAAGTTTTAGAAAATAAGGGAAAAAGCTAACTTGGGGAAAACGTTAGGTCTGCGAACGCCCACCGCGTTATTTGAACTTTATCAAGGAACAGTGACATAACTCAAATAGCTGCAGCCTGAGGTTCAAATACATTTCAACGCTATGTTATTCCAAGAACGGAAATTACTTAAGAAGCAAGTGCAATAACTGGCTTAACATTTTCACATTCTACAAACAAGATGTATGTAAATGGAACACATGTTGAAACATGTTCTGTTGAGCAGTCATTGCTAGATTTTATTGATTTTTTAAAACTTAATGACAGACCTATATTATAATATTGCTAATTTTGATATGTTGGTGTTAGAGAATAGATTAAAGGAATTCCATTTCTTTTCAACTTTTTCTGCTTGTGCAAAAGGATTTATTGACACCTTAAAAGTTTCTAAACGTGTAATTCCTAAACATGAAGTAGAAAATTACAAGCAACAGACTCTTGTTAAAGAAATTTTACAGTCGACTTACAGTGCACATAATGCAAAAAAGATGTTCTTTCGTTGAAAAAACTTTTTGAAGTTAAGCTTCAGGAAATAAGTATTAATGACGATGTTTACAATCTGAACTATAATCATGCAAAGATATCATTTAAACCTTTAATTGATATGAAAATTATAAATTCATTGATATGTTCAAAATTGGCAAGAAGTTGAGTCTATTTGTGTCATTTAAAGATTGCAAATGCTCGAGATGAACATGGAGTAAAAGATATTTTAACAGAGAATCATGTGCGCGCTAAATATGCTGGACCTATCATTCAGTTTTTGACAGTACCAGAGGAGTAAACAATATTATATATATGTTATAACTTGTTATGTTGCTACAAATTAGAGTCTTGAATATAGATAGGTTTTCTTTTCCCTATCATTTAATATTACTCTATTTGAAAACTATATGTTGGAATATCTTTGATAATTATCAGTGAGGTGTGAAAAATTTACATTATTATTCACATTTAAGGTGTAACACTGTTCCAGACCATATGAGTATTTGGACCGTACGCGTACGGTCCGGACCGTATACGTATACTCGTACGGTCCGACCATACGCGTACGGTCGGACCGTATGAGTATACGCGTACGGTCCAGCTGACCAGACATGTTTTGAGATCATATGGGTTAAAAACAAATATTTATCAAAATCTTTATTTTTAGTTATACAAATTGTTATTATTACAAATAGATGGATGAAGTGAATAAGCGAACAATTGACATTAAATATTTGTTTAATTGTATATCTGAATCCTCTTTTGTTACTCTGGCAGTATACATGTCTCTGATCTGGCCCAAGGTGACACTAGTCTTGCTACCACAAGGAACGTCATATTTTTTTACATTATCATGTTTTGTTCATGCATGTTCCTTTGCATATGCATTTTTTTTTGTTGTAAAGTTCCTAAATATTCTATGACAATTGTCCTCCCACATTATGTTTACTTCCGATAACTTCAATGTCAATGAGCATACTGGGCTGCAATTAATGAATTACTGACATGCTAAATACAGGAGATTAACAGATTAAATAAGCGTGTTTTTTTTAAATAGTTAAAATATTAACTTTTTATTTCAATTACTATTGAACTTTTTATATTAATTTGAGATATAAGTTATGTTGATCTGTTATATACATTTGTATCTAATAAACTTGACCAACTTTAGTCAGACCGTACGCGTACGGTCCGATCGTATACGTATTTGAAAAAGTACGCATACGGTCCAGACCGTACCCGTACGGTCCAAATACTCATACGGTCTGGAACAACACCACTAATTCAGGGCCGGCCAGAAAGCACATACCAGAAAGTAGTACATATTTAACACAAAATAGTTCCTACGCATGAGTGTAACTTTCAAAATATGTAGAATATTTAGGTATGTTGGTATCAAATGAAAGCTAAAAGACTGGTGATCATTGTAGAACACTTTTGGACTTCTAATTTTGAATATTAACAAAAATGCATCAAATTTTTAAAAGAGAGTACATTTTGTCTGTTTGTCAGATCTGAAGTACCTGTTTTGGTACATCCAAAGTTCCGGGAACCAGTTCCTTCTAATATGCCATTAAAGGTATGTTGATTTTTTCAGTACAAGACACCATAAAGTGTTGCTTTGAAATGCAATGATTGCCATTTTATTTGAACTTAAAACAAAAGAGGTGTGCCTGCTTGAAACGGAGGAATTTAACATAGAAAGCAATGGGACCATGAATTAGTGATGTATTTCCTTAAGAGGCGGGTGACCCAAAGAAGGATAACTGAATTCTGTATATAACTTCATGTTGTATCGTCAGTTTTTTTATAAATGTTACCATGGCAAGTAATATGATTGTATGCTTCATCAAACAAAAATTGTTAATTTATTTACATGCTTGACTTGTACTTATAAATCAATATTTGAATGAAGAAAAAAAAATTCTATCTGATCTGAATTTTCCTACGTCTTACCTGGTTGCCATGGTGACTGTTGTTCCTAGAAACAAAACAACAGCTTTAATTTGATTCTAGTGTCAAACTATGTTATCGTGTTTAGGTTTTACAAAAGATATGACAATATTTGCCACACTTTGTATACATAAAATTAGAATTTTACTTCTTCTTGCCCCGTTGCCATGGTGTAGGATTAACAAAAGTTATTGAAACATGTGCAACACTTTGTTTACACAAATTTTGAAAAAAATACAAAGAATTGCTGTTGATTACTGTGTCGTCATGGGTAACAAAAATGTTTTTCGATGAAAAAATAGTCTGGTGACCTATATTTTTTTTTGAAAGCTCATTGTTTGGATCATGTTATGTCAAATTAAAAAAAAAACTCATTTGGAAATTTAAGAAAGATTAAAAATTTTAACAAAATCTTTGTTTTTCATTTGCACTATTGTTGACGAAATGGGGGCGGGATTTAATAAATATGTATAAAACTGCTATTATTTGTGTTTTATTTACATTTTCAACATTATTTATGTACTAAATGAAGAACAAACCTTTCAAAAAACTTTCAAAGGCCTGAACAAAATCCAGGATTTTTACTTCAGGTATGTATTCATTCACATATGTGATGTGCCAACTTTGGTGGCCGTTACCATGGAAACGAGTCTGGTGACATCATATTTTTAACTCAAATTTTGATAGAGGCCATTGCATAGTATATGTATGCAAATTTTAAGAAAAATTCATTGGTGAAAAAAAAATTGCTTTATCTGTAGGGATCCACCTTAAGGATGACAAATTTTAATTTACTAAATACATGTACGGTTACATTTGTAAACCAGTTGATGGTACGATACGGGTGTTGTGTTTTTACAATATTTTATGATCGTATGATACTAAACCCTTGACGGGGGGGGGGGGAGTATTCTTGATTTCCATATGATGTATTCTTTTGATAGCTTTAAGTGGGGTCTAGAGTGGGCATGCAATCAAATGTTTGTAGTCCCTTATTCATGTTTGTATCACTAGAACACAACCGCATGTCGCGGACATTTAGAGCGTTGTTGAAATTATGTAAACTATTGTAGAATAAATTTAAAAAATGAAAATGATTTTATAACTGGAGAGTTTTAAGAAAGATATCAAAAGTCAAAGGCATCTGAGGACTGGACAATTTTATTCCTGTTTTTTTTTCAAATATTGTTTCGTTTTTCTGTAAATTATGAACATGCATATACAATGTTCTGTAAATAAAGTGTTAGCAGTTTTAACTTATTTTACTTTATAAACTATCCGTGTTCTTTATACAATACTAGAACACACCCGCGAAATCGCGGGCATTTAGAGCTTGGTTGAAAGTATGTAAACTGTTTATAAAGGATTTTGTGTCTAGAGAATTTCAGTAAAAAATTTCATGTCTGGAGAAATTCAGAAAAGGTATCAAAATTAATAGGTACTTAGAAACTTTGAGCTTGGAAACAGTTTCAGCCCTCTGCCTTGTTTCCAAAGACCGTTATTTTTTCTGTTAAATTCGATTATTTTCGCATTTCTGTATATTATGAACATACATATACTATAAATAAAGTGTATTTGCTATTAACTATCAATCTCAAGTTTCTTCACCTAGGCGATCACTGCTATGATATATAGAGAATATCCACTATCAACGCGATAATCATTGTCCTGTCACCGAGTACTCTTGAAATTTACTATGTGCAATTTTAAAATCGGAAGTCTTGTTTGACTTAAAAGCGAAATCGCGGGCATTCTAAGCTTGGTTGAAAGTATGTTATCTATTCTAGGATTAATTTTTGTAAAAGATTTTATGTCTGTAGAATTTAACTTACTGAAATGATATCAAGTCATATGTAGTAACATAGAGACAGGAAAATATTTTTTAGCCCTCTCTTTTTTCAAAGCCCGTTATTATTCTGTTTTCTGTTATATTCCATTATTTTTGCGTTTCTGTATACTATGAAAATACGTATCTATATTATAAATATTAAAGTGTATTTAACTTTCTATTAACTATTTATGTTAAGTTTGTTCCCCATGGCGATCACTGCTGTATAATATATAGAGTCTCTATATATTATAGTTACATTATTAGTAGTAGTATATTAATCATAGTATACATGCAGAAACTCGAAAATAATTGTCCTGCCCCCGTCCGAGTACTTATGAAAATTATGTGCAAGTTAAAACCGAGGTAAAGTAGAAGTGGTTCTTACGATCTAAAAACCACGTTATGGACAACACTCTGATTGGCTTATTTATTTTGTTATCTATCATATGATTGGTTCTCAATGTTAAAACCGGAAGTCATATCTGACTTAAAAGTCGGTCTGATGACGGAACAATATCTGGCTGCCTTTTTTTCGTTTTTCTCCCAAAAATAACCCAAACTGAATAGTCATAAGAATGCATGACAAATGCGACTATGCATGGTACCTATAGGACACAGAGGTATGATGATCAATTTGTTGTTGAAGGAAGAGAAGCGACACACAAAATGAGGTCTCCTCGTTTAATAGTATAGATAACAGTGACCGCCGGGTGTGGAAGTACTCTAGGTATTGATAGTCAATGGCAAATACATTTTACTGAAAGTATATGTAAGCTCATTGCATACAGTCCTAAATGGAAGATTTATCTACGACTAAAAAGTCCGTTCGATAACCGACATGATATCCGGACTTTCATGTTCCTCCCAAAATAACCCAAACTGAATAATCATATGCGATAGTGACAAATGAAACTGTGCATGATATATTTAGGACACAGTGGAAAGGAAAAGAAGGACATACACAATATAGCTTCATCGAGCGTAACAAAATGTTATAGAGTACATTTAAATATCTTGTTCACCAAATGTTATCTTACCACACAACCTTTTAAAGGTATCCATGTAAATATAGTACAACGTATGTTTGAATAATTCTACAGCCGTATATATGTCATTCTTAATAGTATGTACATATGCTTGATATAGTTTAAATCGGATATCATAAAAGAATAAAACTGGCAATATTTAAAATATAGTGCACTGTGCTCTCAGCTTAAGTCAATACGTTAACAAATCAATAAATCCCTTTAGAAGTGTAGTTAAAACAATAATTTTAACCTATTAAATCGATGTTGTTAGCAACAGAAACATGGTTTAGATAGAAATAGTGTGTGCGTGTAGGAACTTTTATCATATGTGATAAATATGTAATATAAAGGTACATACAAGATATACCGTTACTCTCATAACGATTTCCGGCTGAGGTAGGCATTTTTTTAAATACTAAATTATTCAGTTTCTGTACTTTTATGCAATCAGAGAAGGCTTTGACGTACAGTTAATCGAGTATTAAAGCAAAATATGCAATAAGAGTTAGTTCCAAATATAATATTGTGAAATTATGTATCCGTCCATTGAATTATTTCAATGCGATCACTCGTCGAAAAGCTTTAAAGTGAATCGTAGCTGATATTTTATAGCGATATACAAACAACCTGAAAACCTGTTGGTGACATTCTGCTGTTGTCTGTTCTATATGGTCGGGTTGTTGTCTCTTTGCCACATTCCCCATTTCCATTCTCAATTTTAACCTAATACCAGATACTAAATGAATTTGTCTTTTTCATTCCAAGTAACTAATTGTATAATGCATCATTAAGTAACTGTTATTGCATTTTTTTGTTATTTTTCTCTTTTCTCAGTGGTTTGGTGTTTCTATAAAACGACACCAAGTTCGTGAAACGGGATAATAACTTTTGTCCATGTTCTGTTGAAAATTAAATTCAGAATTGCCAAAAAAAACACCTATTTTAAATAAATATGTTTCTTTCGAAATGTTTCGTGATATAGGCATATTTTGATACATTCGTTGCATAACAGATGCAAAAACAACAATGATAAAAAATTATAATTGAAAATGTCAAACAAAAATAAAATGCATACGATAAATTTATATTGATTATCGTATGTATTATGCTACCAACCGTTCTCGGTATTGCGCATTAGGTGAAAAAACAAAGTTGTCAAGAAAAAAATTAGTAAAAGAAAATGACCAATAGTTTCTCCATGAGTATTCAATAGAATATGCGTTGTTTATATCTAAACAAAATAAGGAAATAAAAAAATGGGGCCACCGTAATGGAAAACGAGATATTTCTCAAAAGGGGTTAACAATATGAATTGGCAGGAACACATTGCGCTAATTTTAAAATCAACGTCGAAAAACGTTCGGCCGGTTTAGGAGATATTCTTACAAATTAGGAACACCAGTTCTCGTTATTTGCTGTTTTGTGGTTTGTTTGTTTTAAACTACAATAAATGCACATTAATCTGCTCATGATGGTACTTAGTTTTTAGTCAGTAGTACAGACACGTAATATAAATACGGTCGTTGGAAAACAATGCGTTATGTACAAATGTACACACGAATGCGTCATTGAACATTTCATTTCAGGTTATTCATAGTGCTTATGTGTTGAACAGAAATTCTTCTTAAAATAGTGAAGACATTTTTTTTTATATAATATCATTGTTCAATCAAAATATACCTGAAAGACAAAACAGAATTTTGCTTTCGATATCAAGCATGAATTTTAATTTCGTTTAAGAATGTTGTTCCTTTTTATTTAGACGATAATTACTTAAAATAATTAGAACTCTAAAACTCCGCTAACAATACAGATCGATCGATCTTTAGTATTGCAAAAATGAAAAAGATCGATTTTCAATCGGGCTTAAACATTCCATCCTCAAATGTAGTTTTAAAAAATCGATTTTTTTTTTATGAACCGATCTTTCTTCAAGTTAAAACGCTTAGATACATCGCTATCGACTTTTCAATCGATCAATCGATATAACATTCAAAGTGTTTTATGTAGATATAAAAATAAATATGCGCATAGTCAGTTTTAAAATGTTCCTATAAAAAGCTGATTTCAGTGTTTATTCTCAAATGATTTGACCATGTTGACAGAACGTGGCATTAATAAAATAAAATAAAAAAAATAATGTATTCGAGGTTTTTGCGTCATACGTCTGAAAAGATTAATAGAAAAAGGAGATGTGGTATGATGAACACAAATCTCCACTAGAGACCAATTGACACATGATTTTATTATTTATATGTCACCATAGGGCCTACAAAAATGACCAAATCCCAAACCGCATCTATAGCTATAAAGGTCCCGAAATGACAAATGTAAAACAATTCAAACGAAAAAACAACAAGAAAAAAGGAATGAAAAAACAAATATGCAAATCTTTTACAAACGACAACCTCTTAATTACAGGCTCCTGACTTGGGACAGGACCCACAGCGGTGCTCGACTGATCCCGTTATTTGTTCGTTCCTTATTTGCCCATACGTTGAAATACATGTACATATCACCTATTACGAACAAAATCTTTGCAACTGTTTTCTTATCTCTGGTGTTAGCTATGGATTCTTAAAAGTGAAACATACTTATTAGCGCGTATGTACAAGTTTTAGCGTTTACTTGCTGAACTCATAAGTGACGCTCGAATCCAAAAAAAGTTAAAAAGGCCATATAAAGTACGAAGTTGAAGAGCATTGAGGACCAAAATTCCTAAAAGTTTTCCCAAATACAGCTATGGTAATCTATGCCTGAGATAGAAAAGCCTTAGTATTTCAAAAAAATCTAAAATATGGTTATATTTATAAATTTACTGTTTACAAATTTTGATTTTTTTGAAATACTAAGGCTTTTCTACCTCAGGCATAGATTACCATAGCTGTATTTGGCAAAACTTTTAGGAATTTTGGTCCTCAATGCTCTTCAACTTCGTACTTTATTTGGCCTTTTTAACTTTTTTTGGATTCGAGCGTCACTTATGAGTCTTTTGTAGACTAAACGCGCGTCTGGCGTATACTAAATTTGGTCCTGGTATCTATGATGAGTTTATTTATACCGATGACCTGTTACTTATTCGCTTATAATATGTGTGTTGTAGGTGGCACCTCGACTGATGCCCTGTTACTCATTCGTTCGTTATTAGCTTACCATACGTGTGTTAATTAGTGCACCTTTTAAAAAAATATCTTTTCAATTGTATT
Source organism: Mytilus edulis (assembly GCF_963676685.1). Lineage (NCBI taxonomy): Eukaryota > Metazoa > Mollusca > Bivalvia > Mytilida > Mytilidae > Mytilus > Mytilus edulis. The sequence goes on along the minus strand of NC_092357.1, from coordinate 3,503,087 downwards.
CATTCATTTTTGTTTCAATTTTCTGTAAATAAATCATCTTCAAACGAAGTGACCATCATAAGTGATTTTTTCTGACATTTCTTTGTTTTTAATGACTTATGACATGTTAATTACATAAAAATAATAAATGCAGAAGCATATATCTAATGAACCAAATATTTACTTGTTCTATTTTATACGATTTTTTGTTAACAAAATGGTTAGACCGGATATTTTAGGTATGCAACGTATAACAAATGTAAAAGCACAAGTTCTAACAAGATCGTAAACGCGAGATGCTTTTCAAAGATCGATTTAATTTCAATTCCGTGCAAGTGTTAACGGGGTCTACACTAGTAACCCGAATTTAACTTGAACGGACAAAAACGTGTTAACGCTATTTAAATGAGATTGATCGTTTATTGATAAAGATTGACAAAAATTAAAAATTATATTTAATTCATATCAATTCAATGACATATCAATTCATTTTAACGCCAGTCAAATAGATTTCTCTGCGGTGAATCAATTGAAATCAAGTTGCTGGTTAGTTGCGTTAAACTAATAGGCCACGCCCCCGTTAAACTATTTCAAACATCCATTAATTCGTTTTAAACATGGTTGAGACCCGAGCTTTACACTCAAAAGTCTTTTTATATCGTTGAATGATTGATAGAAATTCTACCGTTCAGCGAATGATTTTACAATTTGAATCTTTCACCTTTGTTTTCGGTCAATATCATCGTGCATTTCATGTAATAGTGTTCGCTGAACTGTCACGTATCAGAAACATGCCTTTTGTAATTTCAGAATTAAAATTATAATTTAGTTTTAATCTATAATTATACATGGGGAATGACGAATCGTGTTTTAAATTGTTTTCTAATTATAACCTTTTAATTTCGTGAATTTACAAGAAAGATTTAAAATATGTGCGTCAGTCAATGTATATAGAGAGAAGAAAACTGCATCCGGCTCTACCTAAAAATCAAGAAGAATACAACAGATGATGACTTTGTATTGTGTAACAAAAGCGGGATGATTTTATTAGGATGCGAGGCTAATTTAAAATTTCTTTGTACAATGTAAGAGGATTGTTTGCTGATGGTACCTTGTCAATCATTTAGTTGTTATATATGAATAAAAATAAATAGAATTGGCGCAATTAGATGATTATTTTATTGGCGCAAATGATACCTATGGTTTTAAAAATTAGTTGGCGCAAAAGAAGTATTGGCGCAAATAAGTTGTGGCGCAAATGAGTTACTTTTTGGCGCAAAAAGATATCGCCCATAATTATTATGAATGTAATTATTCTTTTTCGTCTACGTAACTCGATATGCGTGTTTTTCGCCACTACAAAGATGAGCACGAACTTTTTTTGTTCAAATTTCCTAATCATGCTTATGCAATGTTGTAACTCGTCTACACAAAAATCTTTTATTTCAATTCATTTTTGGTCTTTTCTAGATCTTTTATAACCTCTCAGGTAATTTTCAAAGAAAATCCAGAGTTTTCGGCATTTACAAGGACGCGTACGGATGAGGATTAAATATAATCTTTTTGTGATATATTCACTTGTACTTTACCCGTAGGCTGTCTTCGTGTACTGCAATTTATGGTTTACATGTTTAAAGGAATACGAATACTTTATTGCTCATAAAACTTCAATTATTAGTTATCAAGAACATACATACACATAACTATAAGGTAAAATTAGTACATGCATGTGTAAACGATACAATTAAATTAGCTTGGAGGACTGACTTTCACATTTATAACTTTTACATAGTTTTTCTAATATTACAATATTTGATGAGTTTAACTGTTGATCAGCTTTAAAGATATAAGGGTTTGACTAACAGTAGTTCCTTAAACATTTCCTTCTTTTTCTATAGTTTATATGTTCCGCATTTTTGCGCCTGTCCCAAGTCAGGAGCCTCTGGCCTTTGTTAGTCTTGTATTATTTTAATTTTAGTTTCTTGTGTACAATTTGGAAATTAGTATGGCGTTCATTATCACTGGACTAGTATATGTTTGTTTAGGGGCCAGATGAAGGACGCCTCCGGGTGCGGGAATTTCTCGCTACATTGAAGACCTGTTGGTGACCCTCTGCTGTTGTTTTTTATTTGGGCGGGTTGTTGTCTCTTTGACACATTCCCCATTTCCATTCTCAATTTTACAATTCATAATGTAATGGTACTCATCATCAATGTTGTTTGTGTCACAGAGACGACATATTCTGTCTTCTCTGTGTAAATCCTGAAACCTTCTGGACTCAATCGGCAACTACCACATCTATATCTGCGTAATATATGAATTTAGAAATGTAAAAAGGAGTTTTCTAATTGATAATTCTTTTTGAAAATATGACAGCATTATGTTTTATGCGATTCTGCATAAAAGCAAAGAATTCTTCTTGAAACTGGTCTTTGGGTTTCTGTTTAATACATTTTGACACCCATTTATCACAAACTGTGCACAAGGACGGAAAACAAATATACGTCCTTGCTGTGCACTATAATACGAAATAGTTGTAAATTGCAATTTTTTTTAATTTCTATTTTTTCCTCACTAGATAGGTGAAAGTATTTATAACATTTATTGTAAATTGCGAAAATGCATTACGAGCATAAATTTATAATTTTAAGTTAGAATTTAGAGTCTCAACTTTTTTCAAAATCTCTGTAATATTACTCATGTATTATTTATGTTTATGTCAAAGGCGTTTGATTGGATAATAGGTAAAGGTAGGCGTGGTTTTTGGTAACTTTCCTCCAATCAACTGCCCCATTCGAGAAACCTGTGTGCGCTGATGCGTGTAAACTGGGTATTGTAACGGTACGTGTCTTACATCAGAACCTATCGTGCGTGACCAATGTTTATTGTATAATTTCTTGTCACGTGGTCAAATTATCTGAAATACAAGTTCTAAAGGTGCACTACAGCAGAATTACAGTTTCAGTTGTTATAATTCAGACACAAATTAATATGGTTATTTTGAAATCTGCTGCATGGTTTATTCTATTGGCAATCATATTCACGAAAAGTTGTAAATCTTGAATATTCTGTAATATCTTTATAAAGCGTGATTGAGAAGTAGATTCACACAGATACTGCAATCGTTGTCATCTTTAAAATTTACTTTGCATGCACTAAATTTCTAATCCATTTGTTTAGAACAATAAAATATGTTTAAACTACTAAATATCTAAATGAGATTACATAGGAATAACTTGTGGTGTATTCATGTATACTAGTATGTAATAATAATAAAAAGAAACCAACAGCACTATTTGACGAAGACGAAATAAAGGATTGAATTTTAACGTTCAGTGACATATATTACAATGATGTCGAAACAGAACTTGAACTTGACAATAGGTTTTCATAGAACCGTCGCTTATTCAAAGTACGCTTAGTTGCGATTTCACAACTTCGGGTTCGCATTATAGTTATACATGTACAAAATAACTTACAATAAACAAATTCTGATGATTTCTTCAACTGTTCGAGGACTTTCTAGTTGTAATATAAATCTGTGATTTTTCTATATTCGTACTTTCGACGAAGCAAAGCAGTTCGATCTAGATCTGGACATGTATCATCATTAAACATTTACAATATTCAATAGTTGTACATTTTTTTTGGTACATGTATAAAAAGTAAAAAAATACGTCTTTTCGAATAAAATCTTAATTTACGTACCATTGTAAAATTGAGAATGGAAAATGAGGAATGTGTCAAAGAGACAACAACCCGACCAAAGAAAAAAACCAACACTGAGCAGAAGGTCACCAACAGGTCTTCAATGTAGCGAGAAATTCCCGCACCCGGAGGCGTCCTTCAGTTGGCCCCTTAACAAATATATACTATATATATATATACATGTATATATAGTCCAGTGATAATGAACGCCATACTAATTTCCAAATTGTACACAAGAAACCAAAATTAAAATAATACAAGACTAACAAAGGCCAGAGACTCCTGACTTGGAACAGGCGCAAACATGTTTATGATCTCAACACTCCCCCTATACCTCTAGCCAATGTAGAAAAGTAAACGCATAACAATACGCACATTAAGATTCAGTTCAAGAGAAGTCTGAGTCTGAAGTCAGAAGATGCATATACGGACCCTGGATTTAAATCAGATATGATCTGGCGGTTTTTATCTTTTTTTCAAAATACATATTTTTAATTGTGACTATCTTTAGTTTCGAATCTTTCTTTCATTCTAATTAATTTAGTTTAAATGAAAATAAGGAAATTGGAATTAAAACACTGTTGAAGAGAAACTACATATTCGGGTTAAATTCACCTTAGTTTGTTAATTCAAGTTTGACATCTAACATCTTAATCCGTAATCCACATTTACCCGACAACCTTAAATTGTTTATTGAATTTTATCAATCAAATATCCTCACACAGGAAACTAGACAAAATAAGTTATTTGTAATGGTATTTATCAAAACTAAAATGATTGAAAATATCTTTGTAGAATATGAATTTGCCTAATAAGCGAATAATTATAATACATATATTTCAACATCTTCAATAGAGAGATTACTGATAAGATGCCCAAAATATATGTACATGTATACATATTGCGATTAGTGCTATATAGTATGTCAATGATATCGAATGCCCGCTGAGTGTTAAACATGTTTGACACTGCTGGTTTTAATTTTCTGACTCAAGTATAAATTTAAGAAAAGTTAATAGTTTCTGAATATTTTTAGATTCAATATTTTATCATTACTATTATTTTTTAAAGTCTCACCACATACAAACATAAAATGAGAATCACAGAACTAAACAAAACATTTAAACATTTGCATTGTGTGCATCAATCTTTAAAAAGATAAATGAGACGCGTATAAGACACAATATATAAATATAAACAAATTTTTACTCATTTACATTCAAAATTTACAGTGTCCGTATATAACAAATGAAATGAAACATCTTTTTATTTAAGAACAAGTGAAATAAAATGCCGTTTCTTTTCAATAAAATATTGTTGATGTTTTTGGCATCTATTGCAGCAACATTGTCGTTATTGAATAAATATATAAATGTTTCGCTATTTGATATTTATAAATTGAAATGTTAAGCCTAATGTATTATTATATGTCTATAATGGGCATTTTAAAAGGACAGGAATATAAAAAAGAAGATGTGGTATGATTTCCAATTAGACAACAGTCCACAAGAGACAAAAATGACAGAGACATTAACAAATATAGATCACCGTACGGCCTTCATCAATGAGTAATGCCCATACCGCATGGTCAGCTATAAAAGGCCCTGATATGACAATGTAAAACAATTCAAACAAGAAAACGAACCGCCTTATTTATATAACAAAAAAAAAATGAATGAAAAATAAATATGTAAAACATAAACAAACGACAACTACTGAATTGCAGGCTCCTGACTTGGGACAGGCGCATACATAAATAATGTGGCGAGGTTAAAATTGTTAGCGGGCTCCCTATCCTCACCCTAGTCTCGATCAGTGGTATAACAGTACATGTACAACATAATAAAAAAAAAGAGGGTTTGGATGGGGTTCAATGATTAGAGAATAATGCCCTTGAAAAATGAAGATTAGAGAATAATGGGCATAAAAAATAAAGATTAGAGAAATGCGTGGTCTAAAAATATAATGAACATTGAATGATCAATAAAAGAAAACGCTAAAAGATACCTGAATTTTATTGAATGATTAATAAAAGAAAATGCTAAACATTATCTGGTAACAGAATTTTCTCTTCTTAAAATTTAAAGAAAATTATCAAAGTTATCATTGTAAAAATATGATAAAAGTGAAAACAAACTTGGTAAACCTTTTTTGGTTTCGTGGTAACAGACTATAGGATTCAGTCAATATGAACTGGTTTCCGATACTTCTACTCGGGCTTTAAATTCAGTGGCGGATCCAGAGGGGCGTAGAGGGCGTACACCTCCCCTTTTGCTTGGACTTTTTTTTAAAATGATTAATCAGACTAGACTTCGTGAATTAATAGGGAGATGCATCATCTAAAATGTCCAACCCTTACACCTTACCAGCAACTACAAAATATGCATGCCCCACGCCAGGAACCGTTTAAAAAGTGCATATTTCACTTATTTTATGTTTTAAGTCCTAAAAAGGGGCAAAAAAAAAAATTCGCCTCGCTCCCCTCGTTACAAAACTACAGCCCCTCTTTCAAAAAGCCTGAATTCGCCCCTGTTTATATCTGACTATGCGGTTGGCTTTAGCTCATTGTTGCATGCCGTACAGTGACCTATAGTTGTTAATTTCTGTGTCATTTGGTCTCTTCGAAGAGTTGTCTCATTGGCATCTTCTTATGTGTAGTCAAAATCACTGGAAAGAACTGATGAAAACTTGGACTTGTTACTTCATAGAACTAGCACTTAAATCATGCAGAACAGTACACACCAACACGTCATTGTTGAGTAACAAATGAAAGCCTTGCTGTTGTTTGGAAATCATCGTTCTTATTCATTTAAAAGAATGATTTTTACTTTTTTTTAAAAGATTAAAGAAAACTGGGGAAAAATTAGAGAATAATGCGTAAAAAATTACTTTTAAAGAATAGACTTATTTTTTGAAGATTAGAAAAAAAGGGGTGAAAATTAAATGTTTACAGAAAAACAGCCCCCCCCCCCCCCCAACTCAGACCCTCCTATAAGAATCATTTTAAATAGGATGGACAAAAAGATGGAGGGGTAGAGTGTAATATTTGTAACTGGGCGTTAAGCAATCATGAATCATTTAATCTATTCTTTATATTTTCATCTCTTTATTCTGTAATTTAAAGTGCTTATTCCACTATCATCTTTATTTCTGTAAACTTACTTCCATATCCTCATATATGTACATGTACATGGTATTTGATACAGGAACAATATACCGTCGTATATTACAAAAATTGAGAATGAAAATGAGGAATGTGTAAAAGAGACAAAAACCCGACTATAGAGCAGACAAAAGAGGAAGGCCTAAATTACGGGTCTTTAATGTAGCGAGAACCTCATGCGTATACATACATGCATTATTGTATGCACATGCTTGTTCCAGAGACATATAATACAATTATATGTCTCTGGATAAACATAATTATTTAGAATTAAAAAGTGTATAGTTATCAATAAGTTCATTTTCAAAATCATTTATTTAAAGTGAAAAATCGCGAATTATCCCTTTAAGGCTTGTTGAAGATCTTCATCAAATAACGAATGAATATAAGAAGATGTGGTATGCTTGTCAATAATTTAATTCACCGTACATGTGGAATACCGTATGATAGTTTTTTTGGTCTAAAAAAAAATACATCTACTACATGTCTTTGATTTAACAAATGATAAAAGATCTGGCATAAAAACGTGATTCTGAATATAATCTAAAAATTGAAGAGAAAGCCAGACTAAGACGTTATACAATTTAAAGAATACAAATCTTAAAGTTTTATTACTTAGAGGTATACTGTCCCCTTCTTTTAACCTACAAGAAAACTTCACGAGAGCCGATGATTAAATATCCACCTTGTTTTTCCGTATATATACTGAGCCAAAAAGGTTTAGCAACACATTTTTTTTATAATTTTTTTTTTGTTGTTTTTGGAAAAAAATATTTAAACATCATTGATATAATCCTTAGTTTTACCTGTAACAGTCGTACTTTTTTCCTGCTGATTGATTTCGCGCCATTTCAGCTTTGCACGTGTCAATGATGTTTTACCTTCTGTACCTGTAATTTTAAAAATTTTAAAAATTTGCTTGGGGCGTCAACCAGGCCACCCCGAAAATGACAGTCAGAAAGGTCTTGAAACGGTTGATGCCGGAATGAGGGTTGTTGACATCATGGCTCGATTTAATGTGCACTAGGCAACAGTTCAGAGACTAACAAACAGATATCGACAAATTACAACTGCATAGGATAGGTCGATATCTCGTAGACAAGAAAAAAACTATCGTCAAGGGAGGAGCGCTTCCTTCGCTTTACGTCAACACGTGACAAGTTTTTTTCGGCTAAAAAAGTACTGCATTGACTAAGGGAAGTTGCTGGTGTTCCTGTCAATCCTTCATTGGTGCACTAAGGGCATGGCTGAGAAATTGATTTTGAGAAACACTATATATACTCATTTAAGCATTTTGACCCTCCCGCGCTCCATACAAAGAAAATCTATGATTAATGTGAGTGATAAACATTCATGTTGCTTCTGACATATCATAATTCCATTTTTGTGTTATTAAAATTATATGTTTAAATTTTATGATTTTGTAATAAAACAAAATTTCACAATTTTGTTGCTAAACTTTTTTGGCTCAGTATATATATTAAAATAACTTAAGAAGCAATTCAAAGGATATTCAATTTGTTTCAATATTGCCGAAAACTGAGGCTACTATAAATTTTATACATGTAGTCGTCTCAGCCGAAAACAATACATAATATTGATAATATAAGCAAGTGTGACAAACCAAATTGAATCACAAATTTGTTGTTTGGGATTATTCATGGTTCACTGGTATTCCTTTCACGAATTTGGCTATACTTTTGGACCTTTTGGATTATAGCTCTTCGTCTTTTATATTAAATTTGCTTTTGATTTCATATATTTTGGCCTCGAGCATCACTGAAGAGACATGTATTTTCGAAATGCGCATCTAGTACAAGAAAATTGGTACCGTTAATTGTATTCTATATTAACCAGTGACACGTGTACTAATTTTTAAGAAAAGGGATAGAAAAAGTATGAATAAAAAATATCCGGTTTTTCAAAACTATATTTTCAAAATGCATTGCATAATTTAAACCGATTTAAAGTGTTTCATTTTATTGTATGTTTGTGCGTATACGAAAAAATGATAGAAAGTTAAACTTCAATGTTCATGACTTACAAGTATTATAATATTACTTGTAAAATTGATAAATGAGCGGTTTTCACAAATACTGAACATTAGAATATATCGTAAACGTCAATTAATGAACAAGCAACCCAACGAGAAAAATATAATTTCAGAGGCATCTACATGTACATGTATAACTAGTTTTGAGTTAGAGAAATCATTCAACATGTTCATTGCCATATGATTCTATTCAGATTTGTGAGTTTTTTCGATTTACGAATAAGTCTATAAGATACAAAAAATTAATTGAAGCAAAAAAAAGAAAGAGACATGAAATAACGAATTAACATAAGTTTACAAATACATACCTAGGTGCATTTACCAAAACAACATTTGAACTTATTAATACATTTTTTCATATTATTGTAATTTTATGTTTATGTACCCGATATGGAGTTCTTCTGAAATTAAAAATCACTTGAATGGGTATTTCTGGTGTATATACATGTATCACACTTGCTATCTACATGTACAATATACGGAAATGACACGGCTGGGTATTTTAAAGTTACTGAAGGTAGATTACTGGCAGGTGTATATCCCCGGGCGAAGAATTTACTGATTTGTCAAAACGGTTAGGTGTAATTTGTCATATTGTAAAGTTTTGAATCGCGCTCATCTATTTTTTTTATTATATGAATTGCGCCAATAAATGAAACTTGACACATTCCCCATTTCCATTCTCAATTTTATTAATTGTGTCATATTTATCTCGAAACTATTAACCTATTTACACGTACATGTAACATTAGAATACCTACTTCAACAGTTGAATAACTTTATAATTACTAAAATTCAAAATTATGTACTTCTCCTTCCGTATGCTATGTTTTTTTGTGTCAATTCTATCTTTCCATCAGGTCCATAGTGCACTTTTTTTGTCAGTCTAAGTGCACTAGGGAGGCCCTTTCAGTTTGCGATTTCTGTACCTACATGAAAATACCTAAAAGGACCTCCTCAGTGCACTAAGAAGAAACATTTGAAAAGAAGTCTATAATATTTGCGCAATTAAATGATTGTTTTATTGGCGCTAATGAATGTTGCAGTTTTTATGATAAAGTTATGCAAAAAAAGAATTCGCGTAATTAACTTGTGGTGCATATTAATTCTTTTTTAGCCAAACTGGATATCGGCCTTCAAAACATTGTGTATACACAAACAAAGCAAGATTTATCTTTTGCGCAGTCTAGCCGGAGAATACAAGTTTTTGCAATTTGTGAAGGATTTTAATTTTAGAATGTAATGAACAAGTAAGAAGATCGTTAAATCGGAAAATGAGCTATGCACGATGAAAGTTTGGTGCGTCGATAAAAATTTCATGGATTCACTTGATAATTGTAAAGTTTCAAGTCTTTAAAAATAACACCCATTTGTAGAACTGATTATTTCGATCCTTCAAATATGCATGTGTAGAATAATAATAAAAAAAATATATTATTAAGTCTCTTTCATATAGATACTGTAGATTTGTATTTGAACATCGATTGCAAACATAACGTTCAGTGAGAAATATTTCATGTATTCGTACAGAAAACAAATCAACTTCTTTCAGAATACAATTGATTGGTTATTGAAGTAAATGATTTGCGACCGAATCAGTGACACTTGGCCAGAAGCTTACCTCTAAAATAAAGAAATATAAAAAAAGGTAGAGTTATTTTTAATTCTGTATTTTACTCATAAAGGACTAAAGCACTTTTTACAGTCAATGCCGAAAATATGAAATACATCGATTTAAATTATGTACACAATAAATAATTTTTGTGTACATAGTTTTCCGTGTCTACATTTGAATACGAGTACAATATAGAAAACCATCATGTTATATATTTAACTATTTTTTTTTCAACAGATTCACAAGTTTTGCATTTTTAAACCGTGTGTGCATATATATTTTAATGTTTTTATTTTAATTCCTTACATATGAACATGATACGTGTATTATTCATTCGTTTCAACGTTTTAAATTGTGAAGCATGTGACTTTAATAAGACTATACGCATTTAAAGTTTGAAACAAAAAACGATAGATACATCGAGGTCGTTTTGCTTGGGTGATTTACCTGTAAAAAGCTCGGGTCTCATCCATGTTTAAAACGAATTAATGCATGTTTAAAATAGTTTAACGGGGGCGTGGCCTATTAGTTTAACGCAACTAACCAGCAACTTGATTTCAATTGATTCACCGCAGAGAAATCTATTTGACTGGCGTTAAAATGAATTGATATGAATTGATATGAATTAAATATAATTTTTAATTTTTGTCAATCTTTATCAAATAACGATCAATCTCATTTAAATAGCGTTAACACGTTTTTGTCCGTTCAAGTTAAATTCGGGTTACTAGTGCTAGTTAACATAATTTCTGTTTTTATCATTCATCCTTAGGCGCATCTATGAATATCGAAATATTCCGTAATAATGTCAGAAACTCAGACTTAGTATACTCATACTGCTGTAATGCAATGATTATGAATAGAACCTATAGCTAGTCTGACCCTTTTTCTCAAATCTATTGTTAATTGATTTTTTTCAATATGCTATCCTCTTTAAATCATTATTCCGACAACTTTTATACAAACATTCCGCTGTATACTATATTAGTTGACCCTTTTCATTCACATATTTTATCTAATAATGGAACATGTCTATTACATATAAAAACAGTTTTCATTTTGATCCCGGCAAATTAACCTGTAAAAACGATTGTCACTCTCTCCATCGGCTCAAAGAGGAGTAACTCTCATAAACGTTTCGAGTTCGCGGAAACCGCGACGTCATAAACCGCTGACGGCATAGTACTGTTGCGCTTGTATATGCGCATAGACAATAGAGGGATTTGTCTTTAATAGCATATGATGAACTGTTTAATATTCCAGTTTTGAGTTTTTTTTTTGTTTTTAATTTTGGTAATTTGCAAAAAAAAAAAGATTAAAAGCATACTCACTTATAATTAAAACAGATAATATAACTGAGAAAGGAAATGGGGAATGTGTCAAAGCGACAACAACCCGACAATAGAGCAGACAACAGCCGAAGCCTCCATTATTATCATCTGTATGTATGGATATCAAATCGACATTGATATTTGATTCTCCCTCGTAATGTGAGGCCTCAATTCTGAATTTTTAATACATTTCACATATGTGCCAAATTATTCCTTTGATTATGTTGTCAATGTCGTCGATATCGACGACATCGATTCGATATCAATATTTTTTTTTCCTTGTAATTTTGAGCATACATTCAATAATTTGTAACCATTTTAGGTTGTATTCATCGTAAACTAGAGTTGTTTATCGTGTACGTGATGTTACTAAAATCCTTATTAGCTTGATAGTAAGGGGACTGAAACGTTTTTTTAAGGTGGACACGCTTTGGTCATTGCCAATTATCAGAACATTTGCATGATGCGTAATCAGACATCTTTAGGCGATTTGGAATTTTTTAATCACGTTTTTGGAAACATAGACACATTTAGGAGTGTCGAGAAATGTTTTTGGCAATGGACACACTTTTGAATGTTACAGATATATAAGTAATATATGCCCAATATATTAACACAAGTCATTGGTATGATTACGCAAATTTTCTGCAAATCTATGTTTTGACCATACATATGACATATTTTGAAATACATTTAAAGGTTATTGATATCTGTTTACCTTAGCCGCATTTGGCACAACTTTTTGGAATTTGGGATCCAAATTGCTCTTCAACTTTGTACTTGTTTGGCTTTAAAAATGTTTTGATATAGCATCACTGATCATTGAGGGACATTACTTAAACAAGTAACATTTAAAATTACCCATACAAGAAATATTGAAAACGAGGCTATTTTGAATATTACTTACATAAGTAACTTTTCTAAATATTATTTTTATACAGATGGATGCAGTCCTACCCTGTACAGCAAATTAGCTTGATAACCAGTCATTTGTACAGGTCAAAGTCAACCTGTGACCGGATTTAGGACTGCTCTGACCAGTCCTAGGACCAAAATCTAGTTAACTTAAAAAGCGGACTTGGTCCTAGGACTGTTTTTATGTCTACCAAAAAATTAACTTCGATAGAGGTCAGCTATTGATATAAGTTAACTTCGAACCAGTCCTGCCGTAAAGTTAACATAAGTTAACTTCGAAACCAGTCCTGCCATAAAGTTAACATAAGTTAACTTCGAGACCAATCCTGCCACAAAGTTAACAGAAGTTAACTTCGAAACCAGTCCTGCCATAAAGTTAACATAATTTAACTTTTGCTTTGACAAATCCGATCGAAACCAAGTTAACTTTTGACTGGTCTGCTCAACTCTAAGTTAACTTGTATCCAGGACCGCTGTACATCGATTTTTTAAAAATATTTTTTAATATTTTTGTTTCGTAGTATAAACATCGAAAATAAAGTAAAATTAAAACTTCCGTTATATAAACAGGTTTTAATACAAATATTTGAAAATAAAGTACGCATAAAACGTTGCTTGTAACACAAATTTATCTGTGATCTGTCAATCTATAAATTAAAAAAACCATCTTGGACACAATGATAACGGGCACTGAATATATATTCCAATACCTATCAAATTATCAAAGGGAGGTAATTATGAGCAATTTATATTTTAAAGATATTAATATAATACATTTCTGAATCTATTTTGTAGTGAAATTCTTCCTTCAATCTTATTTTTTATATATTCATTTATATAAAAAGATGACTTACAACTTGATTTAATAAGACAGATAACATATCGCAGGTAAAAACTATCCAGCTGTTAAACATGCTTTTGTTCCAATATATTATTATGCTATGATTTATCTGATTTCCATATAATCAACAACTACATCTCTGTCTCCAGACAAAACTATTTATATAGTTAAAAATATCATCATAATCAAATTCTTCTATTACTGTTAACAGTAGTAATGCAACTATATTCTACCTTACTTTTAAATGTATATTTGTACTGAGATCTGAAAACAACTCACTTTTACATCATCGGTATTTCACTAAGTTAAACCTTATTTAATCATGATATTATTTCATCGGTATTTCACTAACCTTATTTAATCATGATATTATTTTCACAATCACGATCTTTGAAATTACTTCTGGTTTTCTTCCCTATGTTTCATGATAATTTTCTTTTTTAAAAGGATGATATTGACTTGAATATTTTTTCAAGGATAATTTGTGAAATTATTTCTCATTATAATACATTTTTTTTGTAACAATTTCGCTTTATTTCAAATACTCTATTATTATTTCATAGTATTTTGAAGGATAAGTTTTTTTCTAATATCTATTCAATAAGTTAACTACCCAGATAGAATTTCACGGCAAAGGAAAAAATATCTCAGGGAAATATTTTCCTCCGGATAAAAAAATAACAACTACTGTGACATTTTTTCCTCCGGATCAAATTTCACCCTGATATAATTTTGCTTTACACCAGCATGTCCTCCTGTTATTCAAAATTTTGATACATAACAAAATTTCAGTAGTTTTGATACCTCTTGCTGTCTTGTATAACAAAATTATTTGATCGCGTGGACCAAAACTGACCATGTGTGCACTTTTATTTATAAATATAAATACCAGCAGCCATCAGTAAATCAGCCATATTTTTTCAAATTCATGTTTGCCAAAATTTAGGTTGCCAGCATGTCCTCCTTTTATTCAAAATTTGATACGTAACAAAATTTCAGTAGTTTTGATACCTCATATTGACTTGTACAACAAAATTATTTGACTGCAGCAACTAAAACTGACCATATGTGCACTTTAATTTGTAAATCTATACGTCCTCCTTTTATTCAAAATATTGATACGTAACAAAATTTCAGTAGTTTTGATACCTCTTGCTAACTTGTGCAACAAAATTATTTGACCGTGTTGACCAAAACTGACCATGTGAGCACTTTTATTCATAAATTTATATACCTGCATAGTACATTTAAATCAGCACTTTTTTTCAATTTTTTGTTTGCATAAATTTCGGGTGTCATCATGTCCTCCTTTTATTCAAAATTTCGATACGTAACAAAATGTTAGTAGTTTTGATACCTCATACATGTCATATTGACTTGTACAACAAAATTATTTGACTGCATCAACTAAAACTGACCATATGTGCACTTTAATTTGTAAATCTATATACCAGCATAGTAAATCAGCAATATTTGTTATGTCAGGATTCAATGTATATTACAATTGACAGCAATATTGCTACACAATAACAACAATTTTTGGTTTGCATAAATTTAGGGTGCCAGCATATATCCTCCTTTTATTCAAAATATTGATACGTAACAAAATTTAAGTAGTTTTGATACCTCTTGCTAACTTGTGCAACAAAATTATTTGACCGTGTTGACCAAAACTGACCATGTGAGCACTTGTATTCATAAATTTATATACCTGCATAGTAAATCAGCAATTTTTTTCAAATTTTTGTTTGCATAAATTTAGGGTGCCATCATGTCCTCCTTTTATTCAAAATTTTGAAACGTAACAAAACTTCAGTAGTTTTGAAACCTCACGCTGACTCGTACAACACAATTATTTGGCTGCATCAACTAAAACTGACAATTTGTGCACTTTAATTTCTAAATCTATATACCAGCATAGTTATTCAGCCATATTTTTTATGTCAGGATTCAATATATAATACAATGGACAGCAATATTGCAAAACAATAACAACAAATTTTTGTTCGCATAAATTTAAGGGGCCAGCATGTCCTCCTTTAATTCAAAATATTGATACGTAACAAAATTTCAGTAGTTTTGATACCTCATGCTGACTTGTACGACACAATTATTTGACCGTATCAACCAAAATTGACCATATGTTCACTTTAATTTGTAAAGTTATAGACCTGTATAGTAAATCAGCCATATTTTTTGTGTAAGGATTCAATGTACAATACAATGGACAGCAATATTGCAATACAATAACAACAAATTTGTGTTCGCATAAATCAAGGGTGCCAGCATGTCATCCTTTTATTCAAAATATTGATACGTAACAAAATTACAGTAGTTTTGATACCTCATGCTGACTTGTCCAACAAAATTATTTGACCGCATCAACTTAAACTGACCATATGTGCACTTTAATTTGTAAATCTATATACCCGCATAGTAAATCAGCCAAATGTTTATGTCAGTATTCAATGTATAATACAATGGACAGCAATATTGCAAAACAATAACAAAAAAGTTTTGTTCGCATAAATTTAGGGGGCCAGCATGGGCTCCTTTAATTCAAAATATTGATACGTAACAAAATTTCAGTAGTTTTGATACCTCATGCTGACTTGTACGACACAATTATTTGACCGTATCAACCAAAACGCGGGTACGTTAAGGCTGTTTCAAATTATAATTCCTTAAAAATTCTATCAAATCGCTATTTATTCTAAATATTGCTGAAAACCGTATTATTGAACATTCGAGGCATTCATATATGGGTGATATCAATTCAATAGATTCTAAAATTTCATTTTTTTTCTACTTTCACTTTCATGGGAATTTCCCCGTAGCTGTCACGTGACTTATTTGATATAAATACATCTCTGCACCTTTAAATGATTTGCACAACCTTTTATCTTCATATTTATACAGTAAACTTTGGATGTATCAACTCTTCCCTTTATATATTTTCAGGAAATTGCTGGCGATAACAGTGCTGACAGCGTGAATGAATGTAAAAACGTAGTTTAACAGGCCGGAGGTTGAATTTCTACAAATGCTACACCTTTCAAGGATGCTAATGTTCTACGACAAAATGAGACAACCAAGCGCCAGATGTGTTGCAATTGTCCAATAAATTCTGAAAAGATTGGTTATCTGTACAAGTCTAGACGTTTCCGATAAAAGGTTGAACAGATCGAAAATAAAAAACTAGATAACATTTCCGACAAGGTCGTCATTGTTTACAAACGCTCGAGTGATCCAGGAGAAAGAGCAAAGGGAAATAATCGATAATAAAGTATTTTTGGCGCAAATTTTTCAAATTGTATTAACTATTACTAGTTCATTTTTCTCACTTATTAGTGTTCAATAAATATATAGAATATTAAAATATGGATAATTGTTGTTTATTGTTAATTACTAGCACTTATATTTATAGAAAATAAAAAAAGGGGGGAGGGAGCAGTTCTTTGTTTTATCTCAAGTATTTTGTACATCTCCGCATACCGTACACAGCAGACACAAGTTTTAACTTACCTTATTAAAAACCATCACTCTTTTTTGAATTTCCAAACAAGAAGAAAAGTTGGCATTTGCTCATAAAATACTTTACTGTCCATGTCTTTGTCCATTGAAGGATCCCATAAATTGGTCCCATGGTAACATAAGAAAAAAAAAATCTCCTCACTATTAAAAATGCATTTTTTTCCATGTTTTTTTTAATGTTATTTCATCAGTTATGTAGTCGAAATCTTTTTTTTGTTGGTTATTTTTTTCCTGAAATATTTCTTTATAAAATAATCTTTTTTCACTTTGAAAATCTCAATCCACACTTCTCATAATTTAAGAAAAATTATGTACAGCTTGCCATCATTTTATGAACACCCTGAAAATATTTCTTTCATTTATTAACTTTCTTTTTCTGCATTACTGATCTTTACTGCATACCACTTCCTTTCCTGATTTTTCCTGATAAGAAGAATGAGTTAACAAGAATTTTTATCAATCTAGTTTATTAGACAACATCAATGAATACAACATGAAGCAAAAGTTATAGTAACAGTTATATTCAAGAACATTTTTCTATTTGATAATTATTTTTGACATTTACAATGAACATCTGCAATTTTGCAAAAGTGATAATTTCAAGGTCAACAAAAGATTCCACATCTATCAACTATTTCAATAACCCACATAGCAGATCGGAGCAAAATACTTTGACCCCTGTATATAATTCATCTTTATCACTAAAACAGCGCCATGAAAACTATTCTCTATTTATGCATAAATATCCATCTATGCAAATCAACAATTTTAAGTTATATTGTCAAAAAACAGCAAGGATTCAGGAGTATGTAACAAATGCAAAATACTATGAAAACAGAAATCAAGGTGGAGAAAGGGAGACATTTATTAACCATTTTAAATTAATTCAATGGTTGAAAATTTCTGAAACAGAACGCAAACAGCACAAACTAGAAAACTATATGCCTTGTAACACCACACATATAGAAATTTCTAAAATTCATAAATCTGTCTCAGAGACGTCCATTCAAATCTTAAATTTAAGTGAGCAGATAGTAGAAAATGTTTCATCTATATTACCAACCAGCACAGCAACAAAAGGTAAAAAGACAGCACAAGCTTTAATTAATGTCTTAAATCCATTGTTTGAAAACCAGTTCCAAAAATCTTTTGAAAAATCTGCTGCAGAAGCATTACATTTATCACCTATTGAGAAATCAGCTGATAAAAATAAAAAAGAACTAACTTTACTGAAGAAAAACAAAACCCAAATTATTGAAGCTATAAGTGTCAATGACAGAGATGTTGAGAATTTCCTAGCTTCAGGAAAGTCATTTAGACAACATGATCGAGAGAGAATGCATCTGTTCGAGAGCAAGGCGAATGCTGAGGAAGAAACCAAAAGAAGACTGGAAAAGGAACAAAAGGGTCAAGTTGTCCTTAAGAAACATCATGGAAACTTTTCGAATTATACCTTTAACAAAGATGAGTTCCTTGTAGAGATTAAGTCTTTAATGGAAAAAGGTATTGTAAATTGGACAAGACTAGGGAAAAAATATGACGTCACAAACAAGATAACAGGAAACAAGCCCCAAAATGCTGGCCAAGTTTTATTTATGTTTGCCAAAGCAAATGGAATAGATATTATGTCTTTTAATAAACATAAAGCAGTTTCAGGCAGGGATATCTTAAGGAGGGTGAGACGACCAAAGAAAAAGATAATGAAAAAATTATCTATTCCAACACCAAGATCATCAAAAAAATTTAAAGAAGTTATCAAACAAAAACTTGCTGATGGTACAATCTATCTTGGAAACCAAATTGCCCCGAAAACAGTTATTTCAAGTTGTATAAGTAAAGAGGGAAATCTGACAGAAAATAAAGTAATTGTTTACAGTCGAATCATTGGGTTACAAAAAATCATCTTAAGTGAATTATCCCGTCTTCAGAAATCAGGGATTTTGTTAGTACATACTGATGAATATTACGACACGTTGACAGAGGATAAAATAAGACAAAGATTACAATTTCTAGGGGAGGAAACGAGCGTTAGCTGTCAAGATATGAGACTGAAGTTAAAAAATATTGAGAGAACCTTCAAATTGAAAATGTGGCATGACCACTCTGATATTTTAAACCACTCCTTTGTCAATTTTATGACCACAATCATGTATGATGCAGCCAATTTCATGACAGACAATGAATATCAAACACTAGCAAGGACAACATCATCAACCAATGTACAGTCTATTGTAGAGAAACCCCAGTTATACATACTTGGGAGATCAGGTAAATTGATAAATATATATATCTATATAACAATAATAACTTAAGTAATAATAAGTTATAACAAATGACAAAAACTAGGCTTGGAACAATATAAACAAGAATGTGTTCATAGTACAGGGATGCCAGACTTGCACTTTCATTTTCTTTGTTCGGTAGACTTTGAAAAACTCCAATTTGGCATAAGAAATACCTCGACCAAGAACATTAACATGGTGGAACAGTTGCACAAACCAGAAAACATAATGCCCATAAATGGGGCAAAATGTTAACCAGAACTAAAAGGCCAAACAAATTAGTGAAGGAATTAATATTTGACAATTTCATAATATTAAGGAGTGGGTATCAATGAAACCTGTGACTCAATTCATATTCAAAATGTAGCAAAAGATATTCATAAAAAAAGTATTAAAAAAATGTTTGAATAAAATTATCTCCCCTTATCAGGTCAATAAAATGAAAACAGGTAGGAGCTATTAGTCCACAAGATTTCTCTATTTCACCAAAAAAAAAAATTGTCACTTTGCAATAACTATAATCCTTGCGTGCAAATCAAAATACAATGTACCAAATTGGAAGTTTGAGAAAAAAATCCATATGATCTTACATTTTTTTTAGTATTGTTGATATACTTTTGTTCATACAAAATATACATATTTTCTTATAATTGCCAAATGAATATAAGATATGGGTCTATACAACTATTGAATGGAAACCCTGAAATCACAACGAGCATTACATTTTTTAAATACAAAAAAATTCATTCCTAATGAATATAAAAAAACAAAATGCTTTCAATTCTTAAAATAAAATCTCATCAAGGATGTACTTGGGTGAAATTAAATAAATTAAGAATTCAAAATTGATACTTTTACCCAGAAGAGCATCAGATCAGGATCAGGATTAAAATGAGCTAAAATATTGAATCCTCTTAAAATATGGCGGTATAAGACAGACTCAGATTTTTACATTATTTGGGTCTAAAATCCAAAGAAAGAAAAACAATTGTCTGCTTAAATTTTGGAAAATAACCTTTTATGAGCTATCAAGTCTTACATATATACATATATATAAATATGAAAAAAATAATGTGTCTTATTGGGCAAGATAGTTTAGATAGTATTGTAGGGAAAAACACCAAGGAGTCTTGAACATCTGAAACAGATTCAAAAACCTCACCCAAGTTCATCCTTAATACAATAAATTATTCATATAAAAAAACAAAAACATTGTGCAGAAAAACTTCATGTTTTTAGGTGTTTCTTTTCCTAATTTACTGACCTCTACAAACAATAATATAAATGAAATGCAAATTTCTTATAAACAACAACATTTACATGAATGCAACACCTTTAATAAATATTTCAATCTATTCATATGTGACCCAAGACATGTTTCAAAATTTACATGATTTATGAATTTTAAGGCATCAAAAACAGTTTACATACAATGCATTAAAGTTAATTTACACACCTTAGTTACATAGTCATGATAGTCATCAGTACAAATTAAGTGAAATACTTCTAATAATTTAAAAAAATAAAATTTTTCATGTTTCAGCAAGCAAAGATATTGACCAGATTAGTTACACTGAAGCAAGGATTGAAGACCTAAAACAATTGACAAACAAAATAAGGTATGGAGACGTCGATCTAGTTTTCAAACTAAGACTTTTCAGTGGTGATGGACCAGCCAGGCAATTTGAGGCGGGACAACAGAGAGGGGGAAACTATAGCTGTATTTGCGGTGTAGAAAGTAAAAGCCACATGAATTTGGAATGCTGCTATCAAATGATGCCCCTAGATCTTGAGGATAGAAGAAAACTTGTTGTTGAGGGTTCCTGCTGGAGGAAAATTAAGGACGGAATAATAAATCCATTTCAAAACTTAAAAAAGGAAGAATTAATTGATGAGCCTGAAGAAAGGGGGGTTGATACTTTTCATATGAATTTAAAGTCAAGATTACAGGAAGAGTTAACCTCAGTACTCCATGGAATATGTAGACCCCCTGCGTTACTAATGACACAACCCGATAAAACATCAACGGAAATGAATATTGAAGGCTATGAAGTAATGCCCTGTGAACCATTACATGATATATGTAACATCGTACAAAACATAATTACTGAACTTCCCCACCATGTAGAAAATAAAGAAAAAAAAGCTGAATTAGAAAATTTTTGTTCAAAGACCATTGGGGATAAAAATCAAATTAAGGGTTCTGACGCAAGGCATTTTGCTATACAACTAGCACAATATGTATCAACTGAACAACAGCATAATAAAATTTCTGAAGATACAGTTAACCTTATTCAAGTATTAGTTGAAATAATCAACATTGCATACAGCTCAGAGGAGAAAAGATCACCACGGCAGATACTACGGTTGTATAACCTTACTTTTTTATTTGGAGTATTAACAAAATCTGTAATAGGAACACCAGTGAAAATAACCACCAGAAAACTGTACGGTTGCCATTTCCACAGTTTAGTTGTTCATTTACCAGAAGTGTACCGGATTATAAATACAAAATCAATTTTATGCGAACAGGAAGAACGATCATTTGGAAGCTTAAGGAGAATCGCGGAAACTACAACTAATAGGAAACCCGGTTGGATAATAGACAACACAATTATACGATACAATGCTCAACAGAAAAGTGATGATAGATGCGACTCATTTGCAAAGCAAGACTCAACCATCAGTCGTCAAGCTAAGCCTCTACCACACAGGAAAAATACAATCTTCACAAAGAAACTGCTATCAGGAAAATCATCAGTTGTCCAATCTCATTTGGCAAGAATAGCAGATTTCATTATCCCTGGTGATCAGATCTGGTGGCATTATGATGGAGAAAATGTTGTATTCCATGACAGCATTGATGAACCAAACTTCAGACTGGAGGGTCCTCCATTGTCAAATTACCGTTCAACGTCACTGAAAAAAGAAATAACTAATGTAAATAGAATCTGGGAAAGCTGTATTGCGACAGTCAAATTACAGAAACTCATTGTACCAATACTAAGACTAAAAACTAGGGAGAATGGAAAGCTTGTTTTCCTTGACACACAGATCAGATCAGGTGTGTATAATTCTTTTATAAAATATAGAGTGCTTAAACATCAATTTATATGTATAAAGTATATAAAACAAGAATGTGTCCACAGTACACGGATGCCCCACTCACACTATCATTTTCTATGTTTAAAGGACTGTGAAATTGGAATAAATTCTCTAATTTGGCATTAAAATTAGAATGATCTTATCAAAGGGAACATGTATACTAAGTTTCAAGTTGATTGGACTTCTACTTTATCAAAAACTACCTTGACCAAAAACTTTAACCTGAAATTTGCACTATCATTTTCTATGTTCAGTGAACCGTAAAATTGGGGTCAAAACTCTAATTTGGCATTTAAATTAGAAAGATCATATCATAGGGCACATGTATACTAAGTTTCAAGTTGATTGGACTTCAACTTCATCAAAAACTACCTTGACCAAAAACTTTAACCTGAAATTTGCACTATCATTTTCTATGTTCAGTGAACCGTAACATTGGGGTCAAAACTCTAATTTGGCATTTAAATTAGAAAGATCATATCATAGGGCACATGTATACTAAGTTTCAAGTTGATTGGACTTCAACTTCATCAAAAACTACCTTGACCAAAAACTTTAACCTGAAGCCAAAAACTTTAACCTGAAATTTGCACTATCATTTTCTATCAGTGAACCGTAAAATTGGGGTCAAAACTCTAATTTGGCATTTAAATTAGAAAGATCATATCATAAGGAACATGTGTACTAAGTTTCAAGTTGATTGGACTTCAACTTCATCAAAAACTACCTCGACCAAAAACTTTAACCTGGCAAAGAGCTGTTTCACACAATCTCATTTTCATGTTCAATGAACCATGAAATGAGGACCAAAACCTAAATTTGAGGTACTTTTTAGAAATTCCCTATTATAATGACTATGTATGTAAAGTTACAAATGGATGCAACTATAACTTCATCATAAACTACCTCGACCAAAAACTTTAACCTGACATGGGACAGACGGACGAACGGACGAACGAACAGACGAACGAACAGACGGACGAACGGACGCACAGACCAGAAAACATAATGCCCCTACTACTATCGTAGACGGGGCATAAAAATTGTTTACATAAATTGTAAAACTTGCTACATAATTGTCAAAAGTTAAAAATAACAAGAAAGTGTGTCCACAGTAGACTGATGTCCAGAAAACCATGAGATATGAATATTGTTATTTGACATATTATTTAGAAAGATCACATCCTAAGGAACATATGTACCAAAAAGCTTCAAGCTGGTATTGCTTAAACTCAATCATTTACCATTACCAAATAATTTAGCCAAATACAGGACTGTAAGGCAAAAAGAGCAGAGCCCGGAAAACTTAAAAAGTTTTAACATTTCCAAAAAAAAATTTATCACTTTCAAAGTTAGAAACCTTTGAGTCATGCTAATTAATTGGGTGGTTACTAGTAATATTTTGCAAAAACAGAACATCTTTCTTTTGAAAGAAGATTTTTAAAAACATGAATTCTCATTTTTTTTCAGCAGCAGTAAAATCCGTTGCAAAAATTAGCAAAGAAAAAACAATAATACCACCGAAGAAACCTAATGGTAAGCAAGTTATACAAGAGTAATGATCAAAATGCTTTAAACTTTACAAAAATGTGACTACAACTTTATCAATATAAAAACCCTACATAAAATACTTTTAATTTTTACAGATGTAAAGGTTGAAAAATTGACTGAGTAAAAAACAACCCCATGTAAACTGTTTAATTCATACCATTAATTGTTTGATTATTCCTTTTTATCAAAATTCTGCATTCTTGATGTCACATCAATAATATTCGCTACATATGTCCGCTGAAACATAAGGGTAAGCATTAGTAATTATAAAAAGCATATTTGGTAAAGTTCTTCAACACTGAACTAAGTAATAAACATGTTCTGTTGTTCATTCTTTTCATGATTGCTTGTGTTATTTTTTAAGTGAAAAAATATTCGATCTGCCTCCATTTTTTCAGATATCATATTGGGTGACCTCTCCACAACACAGGAACCAATCATTCAAGGTAATTTATAAACATAAGAATAAACTATAACCATGGATAAGACATGCAAGAGACTGGAGTGAATTGAAACAACACACTTAAAATCTGTATGAGAACAGTAGTCTATATTTCACTCTGTCAAAGTTTTCTATGAAATCACTGTGTAAGGAAACATGAAAGTGAGATAAATGTGAGCCAAAATTTGTTCCTGTGAAAAAAGTTCCAGGGGAACTTATAACACAGGAAATATGTCCTGGGAGAACTTTTTTCGCAGACAATTTCTATATAATTTGTTCCATCTCAATTTAGTAAGTTGCACACTTTACCTTGTGAAATAAGTACTGGGTTGGTGAAATTTGTTCCTTACCTTGTAATTTAAAAAACTCACAGCTAAATCAATATGTTTATCAAATTTCTAAATTACAGCCAAATGTATTGAATGTGCAGGTAAAGGTAATATGTTTGGTTAGCTTGCTTGCTAGCTGAACCACAAAGTCATTATTCATTATTATGTCTGGTAAAATACCCTCCTTTAAGAGTAGACTAGTCCTGGGGATAACCAACTGAATAGAAAAATGTGATAATATGCATGTTATTGTTCATGACTAACAAACATGAATGGAATTCATTGGTAAAACGTTTCATTTTCTAATTATTAAATAGGTTTTTGATTTGTGTCAAAACTGGGTTGCCGACTAAGAACCTTAACATAAAAGTTTGTTTTTACCAGTTTTAAGTTGTTTTTTTTCCATCCAGATAATGAACAGGAAGTTGAAGAACCTGCATTAATTCCTTATGACCAGGAAAGTTGCAGCAATCAGGAGGAACAAACATCAATTCTCAGTGATATATTGCCAGGTATCTACTGAAATAGATATTAGATAACAATTCATGTATACATTTATTGCCATGGAAACATAAAATCAGCAGAAAAATGGTGGAATTTAATTTTTTTCAACTATTTCAGTAGTTTCACTTAATCAACCTACTGAAATCTGGAATAAAATAGTTATTAAATCAATTGTACAAAATAAGACTCAATACTTCCTTTTTTAATTTTTTAGAATAAAATGATTTGCTGAGCCCAGCCTGCTACTACCCCAGAGATTGAACCCTGAACTGTTGGGATCAATTTTGACACACTATTTTTTGCATCATTCTGTCTAAATTTCGAATGTGATCAAATTTTTGACATAACAGAGTTTTTTGACACAAATAAATTTGGTAAAAAATCTTTCTTTTTTTTTCTTTTTACATTTATTGGAATTTATTTAAATTGCATCACATTTTAATCTTTTAAATACATGAATCATGCACAACTGCAGAACTTGAAAAGCTAAACAGCATATTTGAATTTAAAAGAATTGGTTGAACCTTTCATATGTTGACAACTGTGCACACAAATATTGTACTTTATAGATTAATAACAAAAGTTTTCCATTGAAAACACAGAAACATAAATTTAAGGTGCATTAACATTTCAGAGCAGAACAACTGCCCACCTATACAAGAAAGTGGCAAGAATACAGTCACACTGACAGCTGAAGTTCATCATGCTTTTGGTAAGTTTTGTACATGTATATACCAGGAAGGTTAACAAACATTGTTTTAATCCTATACTTACAAATTTATACTGATAGCAAATATACTGCAACAATGGACAAGGATAAATACTAGGCCAGGATTTGAACCTGGAACCTCCTCAACTTTGTTGAGTTGCTCTTCCATCTGAGCTACCTAGTTTTGTATTAGGAACAAATTTACCCATCTGTACACCTGATGTTACTTAAGTATGTTTTTTCTATTAAAAACAAAGTTACAATGTATACTTAAACGTTTTTAAAAAAATTAATATTTTTGTATATATACAATCATTGGAAGAATGTGAAGAGATTGCAAATCTGACTAATACAATACTTTTGTACTTTCTAAATTGATCTGAAAACAATATAATTATTTGACTGTTGCAGAGGAGTCTAATGTATGTCTGATATGCAAAATTTACTCTAGATTATGATATCTTTTGATTTTTATTGTTTTAATCCTCTCAAAGTTTCAGCTGTACAGATTGATCTATTTTTATTGTTATTAATAAACCTTTAAAGATACTTATCTCCATTATAGTAGCTGATCCAGTATGGACAAAGAGCTCAGAACAGGGAATTCAGATTATCTCTTCTTGTGGAGACCATGGTAAGTTTTATTTCACTGCAAAAAAATAATAGAGTTGTAGTATACCAAATACTTTTCAAATTGAACAATTAGTACTTTTTCTTTCACATTGATGATTCTGTCTTGATTACTTTCTGAAATGGTACAAGTAAGATTATCTTTTATTAAGAAAAAAAAACCAAATAACAATTCTATAATTATCTTCATTTCACCAATTCATGCAATTTAACAAATATCATTGAACAGTACATTCTGAAAGATGTGTGCATCAGGACTCCATTATACAAGTGTTTGAAGCAGAACCAGTTATAGAATTCACTCCAGTTGGTGTACAAGGCAAGTTATTCTGTTGAATCTGTGATATGAATTGCATCTTTGTATTCTAAGGAAAATTGAATGGATAATGGATAATTGCTAATGGAGATAACTCTGCAAATTTTTAATGTGTTTGCTTCAGCAGCTCAGTGAATTTAATATTATTTATTTCTAATGAATAAATGATTTTTTTTCCCTATTATTTTATTACATGTATTATGAAGTAAATTTTAACCAACACATTGTAATGGATTGTTTCAGATGCCAAACTTTCCAACAAAGAACCGAAGAAAACTATAGAAAGTATACATGTAGATAAAGAAATTAGGAGATTATATTTTATCAATATCAAAAAGGAAGCTGAAAACAGAAGGGGAAAATTAGCCTGTAACATTTTAGAACCTGTAAAAGGTATAACATTTATTTTCTATGTACTTTTTGCTAGCATAAATAGACAGCCACTTATAACTATTATAAGAATATTCAGTGTTTCATGGTTTAAAATTATGGCTCCTGAGAATAGTTTCCTTAAACAGAAGTGCGATTTTTAATACAGGTAATAATTTTGTTTTCTTTAATTTAAAATTTTATTCCAGATGTGAAAGCCATTTTAAAAACAAGTGACCATCAAAAAGAAAAGACAGAGATGAAGCCAGTTCATGCTACGAAATTGACTGCAAAACGGAAACTTTTTGTGACCAGCCAGGGAAATACTGGTAAGGATTTAATACTCTTAAATACATGTGAAACTGCAAACTACTGCTCACATGTGATACCCCGCTCCCAAGTATTTTGATAAACAGGAAGTTGCTGAGTGAAAATGAGTGATGAAAATGAAAACGCATTAACAAACCAGTCATTTGGTTTCAGACAGGGTTTTATATATGTCACTTACAGAAATGTATATAAACCCTGAAACCAAATATCAGAAATTCTTGTATAGTAGTTCCTGAGAAAAATGTGACGAAATTTTTCATGGGACGGACGGACGGACTGTCGGACAGAAAGAGGTACAACAGTATATCCCCACTTCTTAAAAGCGGTTTAAAGAAGGGTATTATCATTTAGATTATTGATAGACATTCAGTGCTGACCTTTTATATTGTACCTCAGATTATATATTTTTTTTCTTTTTGTTTGGTGGTGTCTCTATTAAAGCTATATAATAATAAATCTTTAATTTTTCATAAGTGATTTTGACGTACATTTTCAGATTATATACGTTTTTAACATTTTTCTTTAAAATATTTAATTTTACTAATCTTTCAGAACCATCTAGTGGAAAAAAGACACCGTTGGATCTTGCTGTGCAGTTGCTCGGAAAAACACCAGAAGTGTTAGAGTGCATCAAATATAAAGGACTCGTGCAAAACCATCCAAGTCATGCACCCTTCTCGATGAAGTATGACAAATTGTTTTCCAAACTCCAGATAGACATCAGCGCCAAGTACCATGAACTGAAAAATAAATTAAACAACTCTGAGATGCATGAAAACATGGAAAAGGAAAACGCTGACTTGAGGATTGCACAAAAATTACTAGACCACTGGGGAGTGTATTACTTCTGATCAGAGAAAATTTAATGAAGCAGAATTGATTGTTAATTTTTATTAAATTTAACTTAAACAAGACCACATTAATTGCAAAATGATTGATTGATATTTAAAGATTAAATTCATGAATAGACAACATTATTGATAACATGATTGATTGATAAATATCAATGATAACACAACTGATCGAAAATAAGTTTCAATGATCGATAACTTTAGATTGATTGATAAAAGACCATTTTGACTGATAAATATACATTTTGTACAGTGTAAATGGCAGCAATGATTACATTATTAATTGATAAATAATATGATTAATAACATGATTGATATGATTGATAACTAAGGATTATACGATTGATAACCTAAGATTGATCGAGAAATGACATCAATGATAACATGATTGATTGATGGATATAACACATTGGCTGAAGTTCAAATTCAACAAAAGAACACAGGATACTGGTTAATAAAATAATAATTCTTCTATTGATTGATTGATTTTAATCCTTTTCAAATTTTACTGACTTAAAACTTTGATTATTATTTTGTCACCTGATTAGAAGTAGTATATTCCTCTGCAGACAACATTAAGGAAGCTGAAAAATCATTACATAACACTTTGATTGATTGATTGATTTAAAATAACTTGAGAAAATTTTCTATTGATTGAATTACAACAAATGATTATACTGACATTTGATTTGGAAAATACCGGATAACTTTCAACACCAAGAACCAAAGGCGGATAATTCACCAAGAAACAATGCCAAAGATAATTAAACAACAACCAAAGGCAAAGATAATTTTATATGGAACATAATTGTCATAATTTGCAGTTCAATTGTACAAAATTCAACACGTGATTTAAAGTCTGGAGATGTATATGTACAAGAAAGATGCTGATGGTCAGGGTGGGAATCTCCACAGGTATTATCAGTATCAATCTTAAACTTAGGTGATGATTGCATCACCAAACTTGAACTACACTCCACTTAGAAATAACATGTGATTTAAAGTCTGGAGATGTATATGTACAAGAAAGATGCTGATGGTCAGGGTGGGAATCTCCACAGGTATTATCAGTATCAATCTTAAACTTAGGTGATGATTGCATCGCCAAACTTTAACTACATGTACACTCCACTTAGAAATTGCTAAGTTTTGGACTCTTGAGTAGTCTACTCTTGTTTTAGAAATGATTGCATTTCCAAACTCTAGATAATGATACTCGGAGTGAAATTAGCCAATGTTGAATAGAGGTACTGAATTGTTGATAAGTTATGATAACTATGCAAGAAGAAATCATCATTACATCTGATCTTCATAAAGATAAATTTACAGCACTAAGCAGGAGACAATTTATAGCACTGCACAGCAGATACCATGTACCGCACTTCTTATGTATGACAAGTACAAGAAATTGAACGGGAAACGGCCCAATTGTAAATCCTTCATATCATCCTTTGATATATAATTTTTTAAATTGAAAAAGCAGTAAATACTATTGTGATTATTTCCGAAAGAATAACTATAAAAGAAAATTTTAAAAGGACAGGGAACATCAGTTAAATTACAAATCCTTCTCCTTATTGAGGTATAATTGCTTATAAATGAGAAAACAATTCCCTAAAGTTATGCAAGAACATGATGAAAAGAAAAATAATGTGAACAAAAGATCACAGTACTGTCTTTTACAATGAGTGGAACTTCTAACTGTTTAGTCCACTATACTGTACTTATGATAATGTATGAAAAACATTTACATATTTTAGAATATACCCGCTAATATGTAGATATAAGAAGATGTGGCATGAGTGCCAATTAGACCCTCACAGAAGTCACAATTAGTTAAATTAAACCATTACATGTATATAGGTCAAAGTACGGCCTTCAACACAGAGTGTAAATCTAACAACAATCAGTTATTTAACTGCTGTCCTTTTATTAGATCAAAAACCCAGACTGGTCTTCAACAGCAGCAATAAATCATTACTTATATATATAATTAATAGATCTTGATTTTATTTTGAGGAACTGAATCCCCACCCCCTTTTTAAAATTTATCTGTTGAAAAGATGGATGATATGAAAGGATTTATAGGGTTGATACATCAGATATCACAGCAATTTACTGGAAACGATCACATCATACTGGATATGACAACAATTAACTGGATTTGACAACAATTAACTGGATATGACAACAATTTACTGGATTTGACAACAATTTACTGGATATGACAACAATTTACTGGATACGATCACTATATACTAGATATGAGCACCATATACTATACATATACTGGATATGACCAACAAAACTGGATATAGCATTTTATAGATACAGAGGCATTGTGGCATGTCAAAAGACATTGGATTGATGTGGCGTCTTAAATATTTTAATTTTTCATCTAGGACTTCATAAATATTCTGTTAAATTTCTAGCTTTTCCTAACTAATTTTAATGTTTATAATCATTAATAAGTTAAAAGGTAATTAAATTTGTACAGTTAGTTTTTGAGTGCATTACAAATTTCTTCATTTAAAGAATAAAGTTAACTAATTATCTAACAAATGTCTAATATTCAATGTAAATAAAGATGGGAAAAGTTATTATATAATTCAAAGTACCAAAATAGCCTAAAAGGGCCAACAATAAAATCATAATGACCGGCAAGGTAATAAAAAAAATCCCGATTTTATTGGAATTTTTAATTTGTTTTGTTTCAAAGAAGGTGCAATAAAAACAGTGGTTTCAGAGAAGTAATAAACAAAGTGGTTTCAGAGAAGATCTAAATGGCATTTAAGGGTTTTCTTGCTGTGTAATTAATTTCTCCATGTTCATGATGTTTCATTAATATTTCATGCCATATTCTGAATTGCAATATTTCACAAGTCCAAGTTCAGCACCGTTAAAAAATGTTTAGGAAGTTCCAATAATAAATAAAACTTGTTTTTCTCTCTCCTTGGATAAAAGTTATTTAAATAATTTAAAATGTATAAACCAAATAAATGATAAACATAATAAATGTATGAATAAGTTAATTTCTTTGTAAGAAAATATGAATGTCTTTGTGTAAACAAACTTCTTCAAATAACAAAAAATGAATAATGACAGACATTTAATTTATTAAAACTAACAAGCAATTTTAAACTGATTATAGTTTCTAAATGTACCTATTAAATAAAAAAAAATAAGTTGGGCAGCTAATATGGGTTTAAAATGGAAACCTAACTAATTATTACACAGCAATTTTGTTAAATGATAGGTATAAAAAAAAGTTTCTTTTGGACTAAAATTTGCAATGTGGTGGTGGGTGGGGAATGCAGCCAAGATATGTAAAATCTTGCCAGTCACAAGCCTGGAAGGAAGGTAACTTCAATCAATATGGAAGTGACCTTCTGAATGCAGAGTGAACCACCATAACAAGTAATATACTAGTTACATGTAAGTGTAAGAATGACTCTGCATTAATAAGGATTGTATTTTTTTGACAATATTATGTTCTGCATTTCTAGTACATTATGTAGATTTAATTTAATTATTTTTGTGTCAATCAAAAATCAAGTAATATTTTAAATAGCCATGTCCACACTTATACAAAAGATACTTATCTGATATGAGGGGGATAGGACCTGTATCGGGACTACAGGATCGGGTAATTCTTTATTCAAATTTTCGGGACCTCAGGATTTCATTATTTTAAGCCCGGTATTTCGGGATCAGGACCCCTCCTAGCTCCCCTCAGATATGTTCATGTCAAAGGTTTTTTTTAAAAGACAAGTTTGGCAAATGGAATTTTTTCATAGATTAAGATTTCCACTTACAAAATCAAACCAAGGTTTACCCCTGGTTCTGAAAGGTAATGATCTATTACATATAAATAGACAAATTTTGTACTGCATGGAATTCTGATGTTATGTGACAGCGCATCAACAGGGTGCATGATATAATAAAATCAAACCCGGTAAAATAATGATATCAAACCCGGAAAAAACAAACAATCTCAGAGCTATATATTACAACTATGACACGTTCAAACTTTTGAAAATATCAGTTATTAAAAAATTATTTATATTTATATCAAATATATGTCCAACTGGCATGACTGCCAGACTGGTTTGTAATTTATATTTACAGAACAGATAATGTATGTAGAGTTTCATAGAAAAAAAATGTAGCAATTAAAAGATTATATAAATATGGAAAAATAAGGACGGTGTATGACTGTCAATGAGGCGAAATCTGTCACAGCAAGGCCTTCACAGTTTATATTTTTACAAGACAATAATAAAAATCATTTCCCTTAAGACCGTCATTTAATTTATAGGGGATGCAAATGGGATTCTGTTAAACAGACCTATGATAAATTTAAAATCTTAGAAATGTTTACCTTTAAAGTCCTTTTCATATAGGGTCAAATCACATTTTTTTTTGTACTACCAGACTATGATATTGCTCAGGTAAAAATCATTTAAATGTAAACTTTTCCTACACTGGTTTGGTTTCGCATGGAATATTTAGGGCCAAGATTCTGCACTTAATATTTATTTACAGCAAGACTTCTGGCCGAGAAAAAATGACAGGGCTTTTCATACATGTATGTACATTTACAAGAAATTGGATCATTCATGACATGACCTTATGATCATATACCTGTATGAGGGGGGATAGGACTTTTATCAGGAATCCGGGATCGTGAGTTTTTAAGCTTGGGATTTCACGAGTGACCCTTTCGGTATCAGGGAATTCTTTTTGTCAAATTTCAGGACCTCAGGATTTCATGTTTTTAAGCCCAGGATTTTGGGGATTTCATTTTTTGAAGGATCAGGACCCCTATATATTTTAGATTTTTTACACCTATATTGATTTTTCTTAAGCCAGAAAAAAGGTATCTATTCCCTCTGGACCATAAGCCACCAGTTCTACATGTATGCCTATACTATAGTAAAATTTTATAAAAACAACTTTGCTTAGACAAAAATGTTGGAATACTGGTCTTCTTACAACAAGTCAGAAAATGTTTTTGGTACAGACTGTCTATTCCAGCGGCACATTCAATGGACAATGACCGTGTATGTATGTATGTATTGGTGGTCACTTTGTTTACTTGTCTATATTCTATTTATATTGAGAAATAGGTTAATACTAGTATTACTTATAGTTCTGCAACTCTTTCTCCCGAGACCGGCCATGCATAAATTATTCTTGTTGTGACTTTCTGTTCTATATTATCTTTTCAATGATTGAAAAGGAAATACAAATGTAATGTCAGCCATGTAGTTGAGAGGAAAATAAAGAATTGTGAAAAAGGCCAATGGCGTCTTAATAAATTGGTTTATTTTTACAATTATACTTTCTGTTCTTGCATGTGCCCAACTTCGGCCCCTAGGAACTTTAAGTATGACGTCACTCATCTGGTTTGGGGCAGTCGATCTACACTTAAGGATTTAAAATGAGCAGACGCTCATATTTTGGCTTGCGAATATGGAACCTTAATTCACACAAGTAGGCTAGCCACCACCATATATTTATTTATGTAAACTAATGTTCAACGATATATATTTTTCTATAAAATAAACATCTTGTTTATGTTTATGTGCTTTTAGTAGTTTGTCAAATATCCCAGAACTTGGGTCGACGAGAAAACAAAAACCAATGGAAACTTCCACTCGAGTTACATGTATATTATAATGGTATAGTTATTTATTGGCTAGAACGTTGGAGGAAGGCGTCCCAGAAAAACCTCTTAAATAGTCTTCACAGTTATCTGGACTACATGTAGCTAGGAACTTGAGAGAATTTTAAGTTTGCTTTCATTTTCATTCAGCCATATATTATATGAGCAAGTCATTGCCATCACATATCAATGTTTTTTTTTACCTTAAACTTGTAAACTCTACATGTACATGTACAATGTATGCACCTTGTGGGTCCTTAATTAGAAGAAATATATCTTATCGTTTTCTGTCACTTGTCTCTGACGACGTGGGGGGGGGGGGGGTTAAAATCTAACACTCATACGAAAAATCAGTGATTTCTTCCATACTAGTGTGGAGTTAAACCACCCATTGACAGAAACAAGTGCTGGGCGGCACATTGTCATTGATATCACATATGAAATCGCCATCGAAGTCCGTGACTATAAACATTGATAAATGCAGAAGGAGTCTCTCAAACCACATCAATGATAATAACCGTTTAATAATACTTCTTATTCACTTAAAACAGTTGGAAGTAATCATATATATTAAAGGGACAGGTGTGTCGTCTGATTATTATCTGGCGATGTCACACGTGGTTGTCCGTTAATTTCACATTATGAGACTTTATTCTTGGTAAATACGCTTGTACTACAACTTACACATAAAAAATTATCATACTAGACATCCACAGCCACTAGTCTGCCAAAAATACTACAAAACTGCAGCAATTTCACGTTTAAGCATGAATATTCCTTCCTGTAGAAAAATCAGACAGGTGCTCGACTCATTTATGCTGCAAGCATCGAAAAGACCCCGAAATTTTTTGATTGGTCGATTAACCAAAAAAGGCGGGGCCTAATCAGCGATAAAAAAACGGCTAAATTTAATAAACTTTACGTAAATTTGTGAATATGAGGTTAAATGTCAGTCAATATGATATAAACGCATCATATTTCAATACTTTTATAAACCTTTGGGCATCTCAATGACTGCAACTAACAAATGTAACCTTGCGACGCCGAGATATATTTGATGACGTCATGAATAATAATAAGGCAAATATAGTTATCTGCGCTTGGTAAAAACTACGGGAAAAAATGAAAAAAAGTGCCTTAACGTACCCGCGAATTGACCATATGTACACTTAAATTGGAAAGTTATAGACCTGTATAGTAAATCAGCCATATTTTTTGTGTTAGGATTCAATGTACAATACAATGGACAGCAATATTGCAATACAATAACAACAAATTTGTGTTCGCATACATTTAGGGTGCTAGAATGTCCTCCTTTTATTCAAAATATTGATACGTATCAAAATTACAGTGTTTTGATACCTCATGCAACAAAATGATTTGACCGCTTCCACCAAAACTGACCATATGTGCACTTAAATTTGTAAATCTATATTCTATATATACCCGCATAGTAATTCAGCCATATTGTTTTATGTCAGGATTCAATGTATAATACAATGGACAGCAATATTGCAAAACAATAACAACAAATTTTTGTTTCGTATAAATTTAGGGTGCCAGCATGTCCTCTTTTTATTCAAAATATTGATATACCAGTATATGTAATAAAATTTCAGTAGTTTTGATACCTCATGCTAACTTTACAACAAAATGATTTGACCGCATTGACCAAAACTGGCCATGTGTGCTCTTTTGTATGTAAATATTTATACCATGTATACCCACATAGTAAATCATTCCTATTTTAATGCCAGGATTCAATGTATAATACAAAGGACAGCTATATTGCAATACAATAACAACATGAACAACAAATTTTTGTTCCCATAAATTTAGGGTGCCAGCATGTCCTCCTTTTATTCAAAATATTGATACAGATCAAAATTTCAGTATTTTTGATACCTCATGTTGATTTGTACAACAAAATGATTTGACCGCATTAACCAAAACTGACCATATGTGCACTTTAATTTGTTAGTCTATATACCATGTATACCCGCATAGTAAATCAGCAATTTTTTTTTGTGTTAGGATTCAATGTACAATACAATATTGCAATACAACATGTACAATAACAACACATTTTTGTTTGCATCAATTTAGTTAGCCAGCATGTTCCCTTTTATTCAAAATATTGATACGTAACACAATTTCAGTAGTTTTGATACCTCATGGTGACTTGTACATGTTGTACAACAAAATGATTTGACCGCATTGACCAAAACTGCCCACATGTGCACTTTAATTTGTTAATTTGTATACCATGTATACCCGCATAGTAAATCATTATTGTTTTTGTGTGTTAGGATTCAATGTACAATACAATATTGCAATACCACATGTACAATAACAACACATTTTTGTTTGCATCAATTTTATTTGCCAGCATGTCCTCCTTTTATTCAAAATATTGATACGTAACAAAATTTCAGTAGTTTTGATACCTCATGCTGACTTATACAACAAAATTATTAGACTGCATCGACCAAAAACTGAGCTGCATATGTGTGCACTTTAATTTAAAAATCTATATATATCCGCATAGTAAATCAGCTATATTTTTGATGTCTGGATTCAATGTATAAAATAAAATGACCGCTGTTGGGATGGCGCCTAATTATGTGTTCTCCTGACACTCCTGTGAACATGTTATTAGGACGGCAAATGTAAGCAATAAGGAAAACAATTAAGTTTTTTCCCGCATAAATTGAGAATGCCAGCTTTTCATCTCTGTATTCATAATATTGAACAGTCCCTAGGGTGTGTAAAACAAAACTATTAGGCCGCATCATCCAAGTATATGTACCAACACTGACATGTCTGAATTCATTTGTGCTTTTTAATAAAAAAATGTATTTGAGGTTCTCTTCTGGTAATAATATACTGTTAATATATTATGTCGGTTGATTGATTTTGTTTGTAGTTAAACGTCAAGTGACAACTATTTCATTCATGTGCACAAATCTCTCGACAAATCTGACGAATTTGACGAGATTGTTGGTAGTTTTAACACATCGTACATATCCGGACACTGTACAACTGTACAATTTTCGTTAGAATATTCTGCAGAAAAAGAATAGCAAATCCAATCCAAACAAGTAGAATAACAATGAAATATCCATGCATGTATAAATGCGTAAAGTAAAAATTAGGAAGAGACACAGGTACAAAACGGGGAACGAAGTAACGTCGACAAAGATGTTGATATCCCATGATATACGAATGTTGTTCCGATGCGTTGGATGACCCTTATTTCTAACCGCCTTCTAATTAAAAAATATGATAGCTCTATGTAATTGACTTATGTTTATAAGAATATATAAAATAAAAAAAAGAAAGAATTGTGTTGTTATGAATAATTTCTAGTAGAGTATAGCGAGTAACAAAATTTGCTATCAGAGGCGTTCTGGGGAAGAACAATGCGAATGTTGTTTATACATATTTTAATAAAGCTCAAATCTGATATGAAAAGTCGCAAAAAACGATAACATTTCATAAACAGACATGTCCCCAGATCTGGTCAATAGCAGACTTGTCCAGAGGTCTGGTCAGAAGCAGACCTGTCCACAGGTCTGGTCTGGAGCAGACCTGTCCTCAGGACTGGTCAAAAGCAGACTTGTCCACAGGTCTGGTCTGGAACAGACCCGTCGATAAGTCAGTCATAAAAAAGCGGACCGTAGGTCTGGTCCACCGTAGACGACGTTAACTTGCTGGTCTGCTTAAAAATTCTCATGTTAACTTAAAAAGCAGTCAACAAGTTAACTCTAAGTTAACTTTTGTCAAGGTTAGGACCGCACCCATCTGTAGGTGTCCAACTATATATACAAAAGAAGATGTGGTATGATTGCCAATGAGACAACTAACCATAAAAGACCAAAATGACACCGACATTAACAACTATAGGTCACCGTACGGCCAACTATACATATTTTACTAGCTTTAACAAATGTTCGTAGTCATCTGCTTATTTTCCCCATGAAATATGGAATCTAATCTTTCTGAAACAATAATTGCCTTTCTGACGCACTTATCTTTTATATCGACGCTTCTGGGTCAAAGATTGGTCTCTTGGGACAATACAAATATCATTTTCCTCAACAATCTTGAAGGTAGACAGATATAAATAGATAGAAACTTGTGAATTAATAAAGACTTGAAGTTATGTATAAGTTGTAACCCAAAACAATTACATATGTTCCTTAAATAAGTGATATTACTAATTCTTTCAACGATGTATAAAATAATTTATTCAAGTAATGTTTTTGTCATTATTTGTAAAGTAGCCCTTAATCTCTATACTCCTCTCAAACCTAATAAATTCTTCATTTTATGATATAAAATGTTGTCAAAATTCATAAAAACTACATTTAGTCCATGCTTCTATTGAAATTTATAATAACTCTATTGAGTTATAAAATAATTTTTTGAAATAAAAATTACCTATATAAGTAACTAAAAAAAAAATACTTGTTTAGGTAATGCCTCTGACTGCTGATGAGTCTTATGTAGATGAAACGCGCGTACGAAATCATATTCCTGGTACCTTTGATAACTATTTACACCACTGGGTCGATGCCTTTGCTGGTGGACGTTTCGTCCCCGAGGGTATCACCAGCCCAGTAGTCAACATTTCGGTGTTGACATGAATATCTATAATTTGGTCATTTTTATAAATTTCCTGTTTATAAAACTTTGATTTTTTTTTTAAAAACTAAGGATTTTCTTTTCCCAGGTATATATTTCCTGAGCCGTATTTGGCACAACTTTTTGGAATTTTGGGTCCCTGATGCTGTTTACCTTTGAACTTGTTTGGCTTTATAAAGATTTTTACAAAGGTTTAGCAATATTTGGCACTACTTCTTGGAATTGATGGTCCTCAACTTTATACTTGTCTGGTTTTCTTACTTTTATTTTGATAAGAGCGTAACTGATGAGTCTTACATGTATGTAGACGAAACGTGCTTCTGACGAACTAAATTATAATCCTGGTA
The DNA here is from genome assembly GCF_963676685.1 of Mytilus edulis. NCBI lineage: Eukaryota > Metazoa > Mollusca > Bivalvia > Mytilida > Mytilidae > Mytilus > Mytilus edulis. Next base: position 3,463,868 of record NC_092357.1, on the reverse strand, counting down.
CCTTCGATAACTATTTATGTGACAGTCGACTGACAACAATATATCTTCAAAATACATTTACAGGTCTCGCCAACCTAAAAAAATGTATGGGTTACACCCCTTATCAATTTCTCGTTTTGGAATATTTACAAACAAGGCAAATTGAATACTACTTAAACTTTATTACCCCTGTTCTAATATTTGAATTATGATGCTTAGCTTACTAGATAAAGACACGTAAGTGGAGATACATGTACATCATAGAAAAATACATGATACAGATTTTTTATCTACAGAGGTATATAAATACATAGAATAGTGACAGTAACTTTTTTAAGATGGCCATGAATATATGAAAATTCTAAACTTTACACAGTTTTGATTGAGTGTAAATATATGGTATAAACCGCGGAATATCATAATCGCTCATCGTGGGGGAACGAAACATCAGTATAACGCGGTTCAAAAGTCATAAATCATTGTATAGAAAACAGATTCGGCTTACAAATCAACTATTAGAGGAAAACAACAGACCAATAGAACATTGCACTGCAACAAAAAACAAACGACAATGTAACATACATAGAACCAGACTTTTAAATAGAATTGCCTTTAGTTTCTGTTTAATTGCGATGAGGTAATTTTATTGTTTATTATGTGACGAGTTGCTATATATGTAAAAGCCACTACATGTTTGCTTAGCGGAGTCCCTATTAAGAGGAAGTTTTTATATTTTACTATTGTTTCTTATTCTTCTGTACCTCACGTTGCATTGCATTAACATAAGTTTTACGCATATTTAACATTGAATAAATAAAACCACTTAGAATAATGTAATAGTACAATTATGTAACAACAATAGGCTATATTTTTGACTTCAATATATCATGTTTATATTAAGTTATTTAATATGTATTCATTTAGAAAAAGAAATTTAGCCTCACGGAAAGAGTATAAGTGTTTAAAATTACGGAGATATATCAATTTAAAAAAAAAATAGTATCTTAATTTATATTTACCATTTAACAGTTGAAAATAACCATTCAGCAAGTGTTTGTTTAATTCGTCAGACCAGAGTAAGGGGGTTAACGAACTCGTAAAATCAGTGATTAAATGGACCTTGAATTAAGATGTATAATATCTTGCTTCCAAATATGTCTGCCGAATTTGTATATGTTAACATCACTCCCTGTTCGGTGTTTTCTTTTAAATTAAAGTATATGTGTTTTTTTTAACGAATAGAGACATACATTTTTACAGTGTTTTTGTTCAAGATACATGTAAACCGTTATACATCAAAGTTAAGAAATGTGGCATCAACGCTAACAAATCGTGTATGATATACAATAGGTAAACCTTCTCAATGATTTTACAAGTATAGATCTAGACCTCTTCTTTCAGAATTCAATGTATAATACAATTGACAGCAATATAGGAATATAATAACCACAAATTTTGGTCGCATACATTTATGGTGCCAGTGCGTCCTCCTTTTGTTCAAAATATTAATACGTAGCAAAATGTCAGTAGTGTTGATACCTCATGCTGACTTTTACAACAAAATTATTTGACCGCATCAATATGAACTGATCATATTTGCAGTTTTTATACTAATCTATATATCTGCATAATGATTCAATAATTCTTATGTCAGGATGTATTGTATTAAACAAATGAAGGCTTTGAAACAAGTTGACAACAAAATTATGTCTGCATAAATTCAGTTTGTAGCATGTCCTCCTTAATTTATATTCAAAATATTTATACGCAACAAATTGTCAGGGGTTTTGATACCGTAGGCTGACTCCTTAAACTTTAACCAACTAATTTGACTTTGTTAATCAAAACTTACCATACTTGCACTTTAGTATGTAAATCCTTATGGCTGCATTATAAGTCAGAAGTTTCTTTTTAATAACGGGATGTATTGTACCGGGCGCCTTTTTGTATTCCCTTGGTGCTCCTGTGGGCATTTTAATATGACCACAAATGGGAGCAATAATTTTGGAAAACCATGAATGCACAATCTTTTCCGTAGTAATTTAGATTTTCAGCATTTCATCTCTCTATTCATAGTATTGAACAGTCACTACAGATAGTAGTTCAGGATGGTGTGTAAAACAACACTATTTGACCGCATCATCCATGTACCAACTCTAACATGTCTCAATTCATTTGTACTTTACATTAACAAGTATATTAGGTTTTCTTCTGGGAATAGTATATGTTGATTTATTATGTCGCTTGACTTTTTTTGGTTGTAGCTATGTTTGTCAAGGGGCAACTGTTTCATTCAAGTGCACAACAAGCATACTTTTGGGACGTCCCAAAATTATAATCGGCAAAGTGGATCTTTCCACAAATCTGACAAAATTGACGAGATTGTTAATAGTTATACCAAGCCTCGTGTATCCGGGCACTGGACAATTTTCGTAGGAATATTTTGTGGAACACAGAATCGTAAATCCAATGCAAACAAGGTTAATTACAATGAAAAAGTAAAATTTAGGAATAGATAGTAATCATGAGGAACGAAGCAACGTCGACAATGACGTTGCTATCCCATTATATAGAAATACTGTTAACATTTTTTTAAGAAGCTCAGGTCTGATATAAAAATTCTTAAACACGATAATATGTCATAAGCAGACCTGTCCTCAGGTCTGTTCAAACGTAGGCTTGTCCGTCCACAGGTCTGGTCAGAAGCAAAGATCAAATTATCTTGCTTGTCTGCTTGAAAATTCTCAAGGTAACTCACAAAGCAGTCAACATGTCTGGTATAAGTTAACGTTTGTCAAGGTTAGGACCGCACCATTCTGTAGTTCGGCAATTATTTCTGAACATATCATATGGTTTAGTTCATAAGTAACTGTATCACATCTATAGCCGTTTATTTTGAAAAATAGTTGTCCTGTTTGGATTTACATGTAAAAGAATGTCAATTGTGAAATATAGATCGATATAAAAGTAAAAATTAGAAAAAAGCAAAAAAAACACTTGGTGTTTTGCCATTGTGATTACGACTGCATTTTGTTCATACCATCAACAATGTGATTTGTTACCGTCCTTGTAATGTACCAACAGTAATTTTAATACTTTGACTGAATATCGTCTTGCTATGACAAACAAAGTGTGCTGTTACACCACTGTCCCAGGTAAGGGGAGGGGTAGATCTCATACAAACTTGAAGGCCGTACTTTCACTAATATTGGTTTACTTTTACAAATTATGCACTATTCCCCATGTCCCTGTCCTAGTCATTAGCCCGTAGTTCATTTGTCATGTTATTCAATTGCATTATTTCATTTTTACATAGTCAGGGTCTATTATAGTCAAATATACGGTATAGGGGTTTTCTTATTGATGAAGGCCGTACGCTGGTTGTAAATGCCATATGTTTAAGTGCATTAGTAAGTGATTATTACCGTCTATAGCCTTTTTTTAACAATAGTTGTATTATTTTAGAATTAAATATATACAAATATTTAAAATATTATTGATTTACGTAATACTAAAAATAAGTAAAAGAACAAATACGAAAAAGAAAAAACAAGTAACAATGGTTGTGTTGCAATTCTGATACAGTCATTTGTCAATAAATACACATACTTATTCCGATAATTTGACTGCATATCGTCTTGCCATGACACATAAACTGTCAAACAGGAAATGAAAAGCAATACTCTTAACTGTTCATGAACAGTAACAGTATTGTTTTTATATTTTTTTAAGCAGGCAATGTATTGTAGAGAACACATTTGGAAGTTATGCATAAACACTGACACTCATAACTACTTTCACCACCTACACAGTCATATTTTCCTAAATCACTCTTTAATGCCTGACTTTTCTGCAAAAGGTAGATTCTGTTCTGACAGTCATTATGTATATTTTCAGAGGTCAGCAGAAAGTGCCCTTTATTTCAGTATAGAGTCAGGTTTTTTAAATATTCCGAGCTAGATAAAACTATCAAATTGTGTATATATCAAACATAAAAATAGGCATATTTTAATATGGATTGTTTTATTTTATTAAAAAAAAGTGATGGATTAATATTGAATTACTCATCACCCGAGGTAAAACCTAAGAAGTTGTTATATCAACTATAATCAACCATTTTTCTCGGAATGTATATTATTATCGATTGGTTTTGCTAATGGTGTTTAATGTATGATCATTATACTCCAATAACAACTAAGCTTAAAAATTGACAAAACGATAATGTTTTTGTTTTTGTTGGACCAATTGATATTCTGTTTTAATCAACATAACTGTATGCCTGCTACATGTACCCATATTGTCAGATTACTAATTCCGATTAGCCCTTAAGCTTGTTTTGTTTTAAGTTTTTTGATTTTTCCACAAAAAAAATATGAAATAATGACAACTCTACAATCTTTTTTACGATGTCTAACATTTAACCTTTTTTTTATATTGAAAAAAAAAACAAGTATATAACTCAATTCTTCTGTCGATCAGCGTGTTTCTGTTTACTTGAAACAGTTCAATTGAGAAATGACGGCCTATTTTAAAACAACATAAATTACGAAAAACAAATATGAAAGACTTCAACAAACGACAGCCACTGAACTACATGATCCTGGGTTGGAGCAGGCACATGCAATATATGGCGGAGTTTAACATGTTTGTGAGCGCTCAATCCTCCTCTGAACCTGGAACAGAAAAAGAACAAACTTTACAAATCAGCGGAAAAGGGCTTAACGCATGAGATCGATAGAAAACAGATGAAAAAAAAAATCTAACAAAAACACATACCGAATGTGGCAGTGTATTTATACATCGTTTTCAAATAATCAAAGTACTAAAGTACTGAACATCGAATGACTGCAAGTTCTTATGGATTGTCACAAGCACTTGTCTCAGAAAAAAATATCACATCTCTATACCTGAATGTGAGGTTAATATACAAATATAATTTTCTTTCTGAGACAAATTCTTGCGTGAATGGTGAATTAATGACAGGGAATCAACTTCAACGTAATAACTAGTATAGTGTAGGGATACAAATCTGTACACTCTGGTTTGTTTGTAATGTTATATCAATATTTGTATATTACACTTAAATCTTGTATATATGATTTTCAACCATTTGTATATCATTCTAGTTTACTATATAAATAACAGTACAGTGCAAGTGCATGGTGGACACTCTTCTGTAATAAGTCGTTTTTTCTAATAGATTGGATTTGAGTAGGTATTCACATTTCTTGCAAAACTCAATACACATATTCTATATAATATGATCTTTTTAATTTTAATGCCAAATATAGAGTTCTGACCCTCAATTTCACTTGACATGGAAAATGATAGCGCGAGTGGGGCATTTATGTACTATGAACATATTCTTATTCAAACCCTTTATTAAAGAAGTTAGTAAACTTACTTCAGATAAAAATACTACATTTGTACATTAGACGAACTAATCTGTTAAAAAGGTATATCTCTGATTTCGTTATACTTATGTGTATGAAAAAATTAATATATATATTTGAATTTTAATAAGATTATTGAACGAACGCGTTCAATCTTAGAATTTAATTCTTATCAATTTTGCCGAGCAGAGCGAGGCAAAAACAGATAGACGTCTTTCAAGCCAAAGTTAATTATTGCTATACACACATTATGTTTTTTTTATTAAACTTGGTAATCAATCATTAAAAAAATACAGTCCCAGACAATAAAAAATTCATGAAATATTAGGTCTAGTAATCAAATAATCACACAAGTTGTCGTTTGTTGATGTGGTTCTCGCTTCTCGTTTTTTACATAGATTAGACCGTTGGTTTTCCCGTTTGAATGGTTTTACACTAGTCATGTTTGGGGATCTTTATAACTTGTTATTCGTTGTGAGCCAAGGCTTCGTGTTGAAGAGGGTACTTTGACCTATAATAGTTTACTTTTACAAACTTGGATGGATAGTTGTCTCATTTGCACTCATACCACATCTTCGTATATCTATATATTATTTCGATATGTTTAATTGGGGTCTGGGGCTGGCATGTTAGTTACTGCTAGTAGTTCTTTGTCGATTCATGAATCATATTTATTTTGCGTAGTTTTTTTTGTTTACTTTTCTGACATCGGACTCGGATTTCTTTTAAACTGGGGTTTTCTGTGCATATTTGTGTGTATTTTACATTAGCTAGCTATAGTTGAATAGTGGGAGGGTTGAGATCTCAAGTTTGAATGATAAAAATCAGTCGAAAACTGAATCTTTTTCCGATAAGTCATCGTTTGACGTCGCAAAAAAAACAATTTACGTTAGCAACGTCATTACCTCCCCTGTAACTGTATCGTATGCCCTTAAATAGTCAACCCTTTTGAGTGTTTATAGAATCGTAAATAATTATGATTTTTTTTAAATGATGGCAAAATTGCGCTATTGTGTGAAATAGCTTAAATTTCCTTATTATCGGCATCCTGTCAAATAGTTCATGAAACTCAATAATAATTATTCTGCATTAAAAGAAACCTTTTACCTCTGAACTAGTGGATTCCGCTTAAATATGATTGGACAAAAGGTTTATATTTTGTATTCAAAGTATGATGGGCAAGAACATTATTTATTAGCTAAAAAAAAATAATCCGTGTTATAAATTAACTTGTAATTTTGATCAAGTATGCCCTATATCTCTAACTAACGTTCTCACCTAGTGCAGATAAAAGTATTGCCGCAGATTTTTTTTTATTAACTATCCGGAAAGGGTTGGGTAGGGTATCCGACCTCAACTTTAGACCTACTTTAGAAAAAAAAAATAAGCAGAACAACACCCTGGATTTTTTACTGTAGACCTCAGCTACCCATCTTCCTTTTGCACCTAATAGGGACAATTTTTATTACATTTTCGGTAAGGGTGGGGTCGGGTGTTCGACCCCAAATTTAGAACTATCTTTGAAAAAATAAGCCAAACAGCAACCTTGATTTTTATTCCAGCTACCCAGCTCCCCTTTACACATTGTGCTGACAAAAGTATTGCCGGTAGAAATTTTTTTTTTAACTTTTATGTAATGATGGGATATGTTGGGTAATTGAGGTCCACTTGAAAAAAAAATGCAGGGACTCCAATGTGGTTTTATGCAGAACAATTACCGGAAATCTATGGTAGTTTGCAAAATAAGTAATATGTTGGCAAATAATGAAAGCACGCTTCTTAATTAATAGACAGAGAAATAAAGAGAAACCGTATGATAACCAATAACAATCTCCGAGAGACAAACTACATTACATTTTAACACCATTATTCTAGCTATTTTATTTATTTCTTGGTCCATTGTCTCCATCATTAACATTGTTGTCCACTATTCTCAATTCCAATATCACCCATCAACGGCCTCTAGTTAATATAACCTTAAAGTCTTCGCAAATAAGCTAAACTAATACCACATAGGCTCCAAATGGCAAAATAATTGAATGCTTTAATATCCCGGTTTGAATTGTGAAATTGCAGAAATTTGTTTTTGAATCAATAGATCAAGCAAAATACATTATCGTCCTCGATGTTCGTAAAATACTGGCAGATGGACCTTGGTCATCAATTCTAATAATCTTGGATCGTCCTTACTTAACTTAAAAGTAAAGTTCATTTACCCATATTGTTCAGATTGTTAAAGACTTTTGCATCCGTTGACATTATCTTCGATTAAGTAGTATTGATCACACAACCACTGTGCATGTATACTTTAACGACCGGGTTAGTTTTCGTGTCAGTTTAAAAGTAGTTACCTTCCTTGTTAGTGTGATGTTGTCATCTATCCATTTATTTGTACCACCTTTATATAATATTATATTGTACAATTTAAATTTGTGATCCATTTAATATTTAAATATAATAACTAATTCTTTAGCAAAGATATTAACAAGGTAATTTGAAAGTCTGATTACTTTATTACCGTAGTTAAATTCAGAAGTCATGCGGTCTATTTTGTCTTCATTATGTTGAATGAACACCGGTGTGTTTGCATTAGCAATATTTACTATCAATGACTGTACATCAAGAAAAGAAAACATTTTACATTATAAATCGAGAAATAATTAAAATTTTATACAAAACTTTATGTTCACCCTTTTTGTTTAAGTATGTAACAAAATCGACAACATTGTTATAATTTCATTCTCTGAAGCACCTTTAAACGAATGACAAATAACAACATTGTCATTTTTTGAATGACAGTTTAAGTGTGGGAAAGATAAATTGACTACACATTCGTTTTTCGTTTTTTTGTTTTTGTGAAATCTGGCAAGTGAAGTGTATATATCACTCCAGATAAATCAGTGTTATACAAAAATGTACATGTATATAATAAGTGATCGGTAATTGCTGTATTCGAGTTTTTGCCAGATATTCAGATTCCTCTTTATTCATGATATTCCAAACTAAAAAAAAGTCATAACCTAGCTCTACTTTTCTTTCCATAATCAATGATAATACCACAGTCCATTGGACGTTAATCAACTAACAATCAACTTTTCATAATTTTAATTTTAAATGAATATATAAATATAAACTACATCTACAAATGTATCTATAAATATTAACTTTAGTTCTCTTTTAAACTTCTCAAGTACATGTATATTTTATTTGGGAAAATGGGATCCAGGATTTTTTAAAGGGGGTATCAGGATATTTTGTTTTACAGAGATTATACAAAGTTGTAGTGTCTTTGGTAATTTTCTTTCAAAAGAAAGCCGAAGGTTGTATTTTTATCAACTAATTTGCTCTCCTTTGGCCACTTTTTTTACTTTCAAACCACACTAAACACAAACAATAATAAAAGTCAATATGAGAAAAGTAACATTTTGACCTACTTAAAATATGAAAAGGTCTACATTTTTAATTAGGCGAATTTATATGAAAAGGGTGGGGTAACAGAACCACAGCAGCACACCCTATCAATTAAGTATTGAGGTCCCCCCAGCTCGCCCCCAACTCCACCGCTAGAATTTACTAGACTATAGCATTACTACTGTCAACATGCCTAAATGGGTTGTAAGATAAGATATATATCTGTTATATCTTCATTGACTTCAAGAGTATCTGCATGGCTTTAGTGTAGGACAAGCAAGAACAAATCGGTTTAGCTACTTTTTGATTTTTCGTACAGGTGTGCATGGTAAACAAGTGTCTGTGCAAAAATTCCAAATTTTTGAAAGAAAATTACCACAGCACAGGCACTTGTTCCTGTCACAGGGATGGGGACGATTACTATAAAATGTTATCGATTAAATTACAATTACTTTGCTTATAAAATATTATCGATTACATTACAATTACACCTTATTTAAAATGTAACTGATTACATTAGATTACTTTTCTTTAGAGTTATCATGATTACTTGTGATTACATGTACTTATGATTACATTGTATATTTCAATATTAAAGAATTACTCATATCTTATTATATTCACGAAAAAGCTAATTTTGGTGATTTTTTTTAGCAATAACTTATTAATCTTATTTAAAAGAATTTAGACAAGTACAGCGTAATTTGAAAACATAGCTATAGACAAGTGTCCTTTCTCTATGTAAAAGATATAACTTTGTTTTTTCTACAAATTTTGAAACAACTGCCCAATTCATAATAAACCTGGACAAATAATGAAAAATCAATTAAGTATAGTTTTATTGTCTGTGTGGACATGATTGACTCATCCATAAATGTGTTTACAGGTGTTAATCACTATTTCCATTTTTTTTTTAACAAAAATAGGTGAGATTGGGTATTAAAATGTTATTGTCTTAATTACAATACCAATAAAGTTATAAGTGATTAATTGTTATAATTTGTTTGAAAATTTTGAATACATATATATCATATTTATGGAAAACAAAATTGATTAAAATTGTCAAAATGAAATATGATTTTAAATTCTATTTTGAATTAAAAGGACTCATGCAGTTATGCATGTCGAACCTCAAAGTCAAATTGGAGCTAAATGTTGTCTGCTTTTGAATTTCATTGTAGTTTTATAAAAATATGGGGCATACTTATATGAAATTGGAGGTAATATCAGAATTGTTCAATCAATGAATAAAAATGCTTTAAAGAGATACTCTTATATTATTGTATATCATAAGAGCTCAATCTCACAAACACTGGAAAGCAAATTCCTTTAGTAAACTGTTAACAAAATAAAACACTTGGTTATACAAAACTTGTTATTTAGATGATACTATTTATCACCTTAAACAAAGTCCCATCATAGTGAATACTAGTTCAATGATTTTTTTATTCATGCTTTACATTTTCATATTGTCTATCAAAAACTATTTTCCTATATATACCAGTAATCAAGATTTGTAATCAGCAAGTACTCATATTAATGTAATCTTAAAGTAATCTAAAAGTAATCAAATTTGGTCAGTATTCATTATCTTTTTGAAATAAAATACATACTCACTTTTAAAGATTTAGCTTTCAGTGAAGGGTTTGGATTGGTGCAATTGTTTAACAAAACTATTTCCCTATATTTAAGTTTTAAAAAGTTAAATTTTTTTTCATGTTTACGTTACTAACAAATTGGACCACCTAATTTTAGTAGCACAGCTGTCACGATTGTATACTTACATATATTGTTAGTACAAATGAAAAATGTGATGCAAATAGCATATGAAACAATCTTATGGATATATGCTTTACAAATGAATTTCCTGATTGAATATAGTGTTAAACAATTATAATGTGACTTTGCTACTTCAGACATTTCAGCAAGCTTGAAACATTGTTGAAGCATTGTTGTAGGCCGTACGGTGACCTATAGTTGTTAATTTCTGTGTCATTGTGGTCTCTTATGGAGTGTTGTTCTCATTGACAATCATGTCTCATCTTTTATTTCCCCAAAATATAGCAGGTTTTACAAAATTGTTAAAATGTAAACTTTTAGTTAATTATTGGAAAGTAGAATGCTTCTGCTACATAAATGTGAGCTGTTTTTTTACAATACAATGCACAAATATCGGGTACTAGCATCATGTAAAAACTACTGGAAATACAATTTTAGCATTTCAGTTTAATTATAGACGGTTTCCTCTTAAATAAAAGTGGCCCAATTTATGTTAATTCTAATATTGAAATGTTAGTTGTATTTGATGATAATACATAACATATATAAAGGTTGAGGATGAACACGTATGCCGCCATTTTCAATTTTAACAAAAACCATCTGAAAAGTGACATTTTTTTGGCATATTTGATAGATTTTCATATTTCAGATTGAATCGGAGCGTTTTTAATCACTTCATCAGTTAAAATCTTTCACATGAACTAATTGAATCAATTGAAATAGACACTTAAGCGTTAAGACTTGCATTATATGAAACTTTAATACTGTCTCCGCAACAGGGTTTCCGCTGGCGGTCGCCATTTTCGTAATTTGCGAAAAAATAATAATTGTGGCGATTAAAATTTGTCATTGGCGAAAGAATTTGGCGACAGAAATATATATAACGATTTATTTTCCTCCATCTTGTTTATTTACTTATTTTTCGAGTTTCTCGGACTTATCTCGATCATACAATATTCGGAATTCACCTTAACCTCATTAAGATTTGGACAGATAATCAGCTGATTGCATATTATACCTATCGACAACAAATTAATAAAGGTTTTGATTGAATTGTCTTTAATATAGGTTATTGTTATGTCGTCTTATCTTTAAATTACCAAACGTGACTTATTCCTGATTGTGACTGTTTTGCTGAGTGTGAATTCGCATTACTATTAGACGTGTTACGGTACTTGTCTTTCACAGAGTCATGTATTTATTTTAAATGTTTAATGTTATATTTGTAATTCTTATCGGATTTTGTCAAATGTGTTGACGTCTTTTCTATTATATTTATGTGTTATGGAAAGAAAATTAACCACCGCCGTCATTTATTAGATTTAATTTTGGTCAACGTAATCTGTATGATAATTTACGTTTGAAGTTGGATTCATAACAAACTGGACATATTTATATTATAGTTAATTGCTATTAAAAAGTATTGCAATATGCATTGTGTTTAAATGCAATATCAGTATTTATTTCTATTATAATCTTTAATCAATCCTAATTCTATCTTACTTTTGAGATATAGTTTTTCATATGTGACGTAATTTTTCTGCTGTTTCAGAAATTTCATATATTCAAATGTGACGTAATTTTTAATGCCTTTTCACCATCGTATGTGACGTCATTTTCATAATTTACTGCGTTGAGGCCTGGACTGAGTCGGGTGTGTCTATTCTGTGTTGGTCTTTTTGCATTATGTATTCGTGTTTGTTTTATGTAATGAGTTAATACTTCAATTTCATTATGTATATCTGTTATATTCATTTGATAAAATTTACTGTTTGCAATAGCATTAATTATTCTAAATAATAAGGATGTTCTTATCCCAAGCATAATAAACAGCTGCGCCATGAGCGCATGATACGCCCGACGTCTTGTGTGGAAGTTTTATGCAATGATCATAAATAGTTTCTGAGAAAGTTTTAAGCAATTACCATTTATTGCTTTTGAGACACGGCGGGACATGTGAAACCCCCCCCCCCCCCCCCACCCACCCACCCTGTTTTCTTATTACAAATATCACTAAAATAAAATTTTGAATCAAACCAAAAAGTATACAGATCTTTAGATTAATATAACAAAGAAGTGTGTACAGTTTCAAGCAATAATCATAAATTGTTTTTGAGATACGGCGTGACATGTAAAAAAAAAATCCCCTTTTTTACAAAATACTTAATAACTCAAAAATAAAATTTTGAGTCATCACCAAAAAGTATACAGATCTTTAGAATAAAATAATAAAGAAGTGTGTAAAGTTTTAAGCAATAATCATAAATCGTTTTTGAGATACGGCACGACATGTAAAAACCCCCTCCCCCTTTTTTACAAAATACTCAATAACTCAAAAATGAAATTTTGAATCATCACCAAAAAGTATACAGATCTTAAGATTAATATAACAAAGAAGTGTGTAAAGTTTTAAGCAATAATCATAAATCATTTTTGAGATACGGCGCGACATGTAAAAAACCCTCCCCCTTTTTTACAAAATACTCAATAACTCAAAAATGAAATTTTGAATCATCACCAAAAAGTATACAGATATTAAGATTAATATAACTAAGAAGTGTGTAAAGTTTTAAGCAATAATCAAGAATCGTTTTTGAGATACGATGCGACATGTGAAAAAAAAAACACCCCTGTTTTAGTTACCAAGTGCCGTAACTCAAAAAGTTTAAATCTTATTTTCACCAAAAAGTATACAGATCATTTGACCATCATAAAAAACAACTATATTAAGTTTCATGAAATTTAGATAAGTCGTTCTCAAGTTACGGTGCGACATGTTTACGCCGGACAGACAGACGAACAGACGGACAGACAGACGGACGGACGGACGGACACCGGACATTTGTATACCATAATACGTCCCGTCAAAATTTTGACGGGCGTATAAAAACTAGGGATGTCAAAAGATCTGAACTTTAATACTCGGATACTCGGTCATGATACTCGAGTACTCGCAAGTACTCGGATGAATCTTAAACGTCTATCGAAAAGTTTAGATTTTAGGTAGGATGCAGTGTGTTTGTAACCTTACATAAACATATTAACGAAAGACAAACGTACTACAAAAATAGCTTGATCCTCTGTTGTTTTTTTTTTATTGTCAATTAAACAATGAATTACCGAACGCCGTTTCTACAAATTAAAATAGAAATTATTATTTGTATACGTGTTCATGGACCATTTCCCAATAAAATCATAAATATTTGCATATTTAGTCCGACAAAGTAGATAATATATGTATCGTCTGTTCACGAGGAGTCGGTATTTTTCATAATACGACTTGATTAATTTACTTGTGTTTTATTTTTCGTGTTGTTCAGTTTTACTTTTTCTGTGTTTTATTTTTTTGCACTATCGTTTGTCTGATTTTTTTAGCCATGACGTTGCCTGTTCGCTTACGACTTTTGGGTTGGAATATCGCTTTCGTATTTTTGCCTATCTTTAAATTATAATTAAGTTTTAAAAACAGAGTAATAAAATTAAAATGTACATCTTCTCATACCAATCACGTTTACATAGGAGTTTGATTAACAAACAAAGGTAAGTTTTTACGGCTTGTGATCAGTTAATTATTAATCCATGAAAGTGTTGATCCGTGTGCAAACACCGTTAAAAATGTCTCTAATCAGTTGCGTAGGGTTCACCGCAGGTCACTTTGATTTTGCTCTTGTTTAGGAATATGATCTGGTTAACAATATCAGACGAAAGACTGCTGGACTTTTTATTTTTTGTTACAAGTTGTCCACATGAAAACATTCCTTTAGGAGGAAAGAACGTTGCTGATACTACTATAACAAATAATATAATCAGGATAAACATATTTATGTTGTTAATTGATTCTATTAAGTATTACAAAGGGCATATTTCAACGGAACTAAAGTGACCGGAAATGTGGAGATGTATAACAGGCAATCGAGTATCCGAGTACTTTTTTTAGTGTAAATTGACATTGCGATAAAACGTGTCACGGTACTTGTCTATCCAAATTCTTGTATTTGGTTTTGATGTTATATTTGTTATTCTCGTGGGATTTTTTCTGATGCTTGGTCCGTTTCTGTGTGTGTTACATTGTAGTGTTGTGTCATTGTTCTCCTCTTACATTTATGCGTTTCCCTCAGTTTTAGTTTGATACCCCGATTTTGTTTTTTGTCCATGGATTTATGAGTTTGAACAGCGGTATACTACTGTTGCCTTTATTTATTGATTATGGAGACTACTTCAAAGTCGTTTTAGTGACACACGTGTTTCAAGCATAGTTTTACGTCTCAACTTTTTCATTTTCGATGGTCAAGAAAAGAAAACTGTCGTAATGAAGAAATATATCCAAAAGGTTAAAAACAACCCCTCGAATGAGAGTAACCCTTCAATGTAATGACTACACATGAATTGAGGGATCAATTTTATGTGATGCAAGCTTTTGTTTTTTGTAAAAACCACTTCTTAGTACAAAACTTGAAAAGGGCACATCAGTATTTTTCTTTTAAAGACACTTTCCCTACTACGAACTATACTGGTATTATATGATCAAAATATGTTATATTCCAGGACTTATATCTTCTTTATAGTTAAAAGTATATTGCCCCCCTCATTTAGAAAAGTTGTTTAAAATACAATGAATATAATTTCCCTTTTACTAAGTTAAAAAAAATTCTGTTGTTTTAAAGTAAATGTTTAGTGTTTTCGTTAAAATGTAGACTCTAAAATAAGTTTGAGAGAATAATCATAGACACAATGGGGCAAAATCATCTTATTTAAGGAAAAATGGGGGGGGGGGGTAGAAAAAGATAAATTTAAAACGAAAAATATATTTATGTTACTTGGCGAAAAAAATAATAAAGTTCATATATATTGTTTTGGCGAAAGAGGTGGCGAACAAAAATAATTGACCCAGGGGAAACCCTGCTGCGCAACCTGTCTTTCTCAATTTGGAGTCCATGCGATTTCCTGATGGTTTTTGTTTTATCTTCATATGTCTTTGATATCGGTTTATGATACCAGACAACGAGTTAAAAAATCCCGTTGCCGTTATTTACATATATTACATTTGTAATGTGATACGCAAGACGTGCGTTTCGTCAACATGAGACTTATCGGTGACGCTCAGATCAAAATAGTTATCAAGGCAAACAAGAACAAAGTTGAAGAGCATCGATGACCCAAAATAACGCTAGGACAATCGATGCCTAGGATAACAAATCCCTAGTTTTCGAAAACTCATAGCTTTATAAAATGGACAACTGGACATTAAAAAAAATGACCATACCATTGATACTCATGTTAACACCGAACTGACTATTGGGCTGGTGATACCCTCGCAGAGTAAACATCCACTAGCAGTGGCATCGAAACCAGTGGGATAAATGATTATCAAAGGTACCAAGATTATAATCGTATACGCCAGACGCGGTTTTCGTCTACATTAGACTCATCAGTGAACCTCAGATCATAATCGTTATAAGGATACACACGTACATAGATGAAGAGCATTGAGGACCCAAATTAAAAAAAAATGCGCCAAAAACGGCTCAGGAAATCTATGCCTGGGATACGAAATTCCTTAGTTTTCGAAAACTTCATAGTTGTATAAACAGAAAACTAAAAACAAAATGACCATACAATTGATATTCATGTCAATACCGAAGTGTTGACTTCTTGGCTGGTGATACCACCGAGAATGAAACATCCACCATCGGTGGCACTGACCCAGTGGTGTAAATAATTTTCGAAGGTACCAGGATTATAATTTGATACGCCAGTCATTTAACATGTATAAGATAGATATGAATGTAACCAATAGAAGATGCCGACTAAACAGCAATAACATAACTACACATCAACGGTACAGCACTAATTATATTGATGGCATCAAACATTGCTTGATTTAATGTCAAATATCGACACAGTTAATGTTATTTTTTGATGTTCCGTTAGTCAACATATATACCGATTGAAATAAAAACAGCAGATACAACACAAGGTCGAAAAATACCCAATTCCTAAAAGTATATCATAAGACCAATGAAACTGAAATTTCTGAGGTGGCAGGTTCTTCGACATTTTGTAGAGAACAAACGAAAGGTACCAAATCAAATCACATTTTTCTTTCCTCAATGGCATGAAACCGCTTAATATGTCTCCTTTATATATGAATATCTATGCAAATGATGGCTTCTAGACGTTGCAAGCACACATAACTACAATAGTCAATTACAATAACACACAATGACAAGATTCAGCGTTCATGGCTGCCAAGTGTTCACATGGGTAACATGATTCCAGATATAAGTAAATTGTAAGCACTCAGTCTGTATGATACGGTTGAACTATCGAAACATGTACACACTACCACTGTTATCAAGACAGTGCGTAAATTGTTTGTGACCCTTTGGATTAGTGAGCAAATACAAAATGTTTTACATAAATTCTAATCACTTGACATCCGATATCAAGGAACCAGTTTTAAATGACAAATGTACAATGACAAATATAGTAAACCTCTCATGTACCTTTTTTCATACTTACAAGACTGTTTCGTCTAAATATCTTCATTTTCACAAAACGTATTAATTCCCTGATGAAAACGACGTGTTATAGGTTATTACAAGTATGTTACCATTGTCGAAGTAGCAGTCTTTATTTCATCAATCATGACATCATCGATTGTGACGTATCACCGGTAGTTATTCTATCAAAAGCACCTAGTTATACATATGATTATATGCTTTCCTTAACGACTCATCGGATATACTATTTTCGCTCCGGTTTTGTTTTTGTAAATCCTTGGTACATGTATCAACGAAAATAAATGAATCCACAGTAATACATATTCTATTCTAAACAAAACGTTTGTCCTTAAAGCGTTTATAGAAGTGCATAAAACTGTAAGCATTGTAACAGCTTCCTTCCCCTCGTCTCATCCCACATTCACATACACTATTATTCAAACACATTACATAAGTGTCATCTTAAAAAATGAATTACCAAATATAAATTGTCACATTTAAATAACATGTATACAGATGAAGAAAGCGGTTCATATTGAAAGTACATGTATGTAGTATAGATATCCGACGAAATCAAAGTGTCGATATCAGTTGAAGAAATCAACAGCTTTTTTATATTTGTTTTCGTTTTAGTGAACATAAGAGTTTTATTTATCATTATTCTAAATCCAAATTCCAAATAAATTCTAACATCACAGTTAGATGTATAGTAATCAAAACCACACATTCACCTTTTGTCAATTTAGTTTTGGCAATCAGGTTGGTCAGCTTAAGAGTAGCAAACAAATTGTCAAACTTATCTAAACAATTAGATATAAAAAAAAAATATTGATTGATAAAAAAACGGGTAGAACTCATGGGATTAACTTAACACCAGTTGTTCATATCTCGGAAAATGTAGTAAACCTGAGGCCTTTAAATTTGTTGTCATTGTCTTTTCGAATTTCTTGTGTAGTCAGTATTGTAAGAAGCCGTCACATATTCGGCAGACTAAGAGTGTGGTTACTAAAATTAAGAATGAACATTGGTAATGTGTCAAAGAAACAACAATCTGACCATAGAGCAGACAGAAGCCGAAAGCCTCCAATGGGTCTTAAATGCAGCCAGCGAGAAACTCCCGCACTTGGAGGAGTACTTCAGCATGCATAAGTGTACACATTTAATGTTTTTTACTTTTAAAAGACATATTGTTTAGTTTTCATACTTATATTCATCTTTTTTTTTACAAGTTTTAAATTTAGGATGGAAAATACTAACTAAAATTTGGATTATAGCGGTTATGATAACGACTTTAAAGTTGTTGGTTTTTTTTAAACTATAAAGAACAGTATGATACTGTAAAAAGAAAAAAAATCACAAAAATACTGAACTCAGAGGAAAATCAAATCAGAATGTCCCTAATCATGGCAACATTCAAATGACACATTAAAAACGAATGGACAACAACTGTCATATTACTGACTTGGTACAGGCATTTTCAAAAGATGGATTAAACATGGGTTTACAGGAAAGGAAGGATATTCGCGACGATTTTTAATTTTGCGTTTTTTTTTCTTCTAACGAAAGTTGCGAAAATAAATCGCTCGCGAATATAAGTTGGTTTACAGTATTTGCATCTAGTCATATTATTATATGTTTCAGTAGAAGTGATGATCACTACAAAAAGATTGTTATAACATATTGTAGCAAATCTTGCAACTTGCAAAATATACCATAGAGACAGTCAAACTCATAGATCGAAAATAAACTGACAACGCTATGACAGCATGTAACCGCCATACGATGCGAGAAGAGAAACATTCGCATCCAAAAACTTATTCGTTTCGACAACGTCTTGTTTTCGATAGTCCAGTAGTCAGAACTTCGGTGTTGACATGTATATCAATTATATGGTAAATTTCTTAAATTTACTTTTTGCAAAAATTAAACTAAAGTTTTCTTATCGCACGCATACATTACGTTATCCGTATTTGGCACGTCTTTAGTGTGACGTATTAAATTATAAGGCTGGTACCTATGATTACTATTTACATTACGATACCACTGCTGGTGTACGTTTCGTCCCAGAGAATATGTCCAGCCCACTAGTCACCACTTGGATGTGTTGCCCAATTAGGCTATTAAGTTTAGCTCTTTAAAGTGGTGTTTTACTTACTGTATTCAACATTGATAATAAACACTGCATTGTCATCTGTACGTACGTCGTCGACACGATCAAGGAATGTTTTCCTAATGTTGAGAATGGCAATTATATGCTGGTTATCATTTCTTTTTTACCTCACTAAAGATTTTTCATGAAACACAAACAATTCATTAATTGATTTTCTTAATATAGTGTTACTGCTCACAAAGAAGATATTAAGCCAAATGGTGAACTTGAAATCATACCTTCGTAAATTGTACGGACGCCATCACAAGTTTGTAAACCGTTATGGAATAACCGTTTCACAGATGATATCGGATATGTTCCTTACGTCGTTACTACAATCCCCTTCCCGTTCATGAATGTCACCTACCGAATTAGACTATGTACCAGATTTGCTATTACATGAGCAACGACGGGTGCCACATGAAGAGCAGGATCTTCTTACCCTTCCGGAGCACCTGATCTCACTCCTAGTTTATGTTCGCGTTCGTTTTGCTTATTCTATGATGTGTCATGTGTATTATTGTTTGTCTGTTCGTTTTTTTCATGTTTATCCATGGCGTTGTCAGTTTATTTTCGATTTATGAGTTTGACTGTCCCTTTGGTATCTTTTGTCCCTCTTTTAAGGATATGTTATTATTCCGTTTTTCAAGGAAGCTGCTTTCATCAGACAACTATCGTTTAATTAGTGAAGATCAGTTATATACCACAGTGCAGAATTTTAACATGATTAGGTAAAATATCTATTATTTTAGATAAAGACAAAACAGGTATACATATTTTATTCATAATGTATTTAATCAGCTCATGAAAAATCAATAAAATATTCTCGGAAGTTATGCTCGTGTATTGATTTGTCTATTGATGGTGTATCGGTTGTGTAATTTAACAACACAATGAAATAATTTCTTCCGACCAACTACAAATGACAATCTGTTAAATTCAGTGTTTTTAATTTATCAAATGATATTATTTCAACGACATCATTGCATAGTTGTGCCCATAAAATCGAAATGAAAACCCGACTCTCTCTTTGATGTTGTGTGGTTTTGTTTGTCCATATATATATATTATATATACAACTCGTCTAAACATAAACCCAACAATCTGTAAATATATATATATATATTATGACTTATATTTCAAGAGTCTATCTAAAAATGAGGGTACTTTTTATATGGCCT
The DNA here is from genome assembly GCF_963676685.1 of Mytilus edulis. Lineage (NCBI taxonomy): Eukaryota > Metazoa > Mollusca > Bivalvia > Mytilida > Mytilidae > Mytilus > Mytilus edulis. The sequence goes on along the minus strand of NC_092357.1, from coordinate 3,443,473 downwards.
TCCAAATACCGTTTCGATCCCTAACATCACTGAAGAGACATTTATTGTCGAAATCCGGATCTGGTGTACTAAAAAAATATTGACACCGTATGTTTGTGGCATAACATCGTGGCCACAAGTAAACCAAATTTCTGTTAAGAATTAAATTTATATTAAGATCCATTTTGTTACATCTTGGATGTTCGCCACTTGAGTGTGCGTATAAACTGTTCTGTATACATTTTAGTTTTTGTACATAAAGATTTAATTCTCACGATTAGTTGTGAAACTGACACAAAAAGAAAAATTGTTTCGTTTATATATTCAATCAAATGTATAATCATAATATTTCACATATTCAAGGATTTTTATCCCTTCTTCTGTTTTATTTTCGTAAAATTATTGATGGTCGTTTATTTGTTTCGATATACAACGGATGAGTTAGTAAACAGGGAAATACATATAGCTTACTGAATCATGTATCAATACATTTATGAAAGAAATACAGTGTACTGTCTTTGTCGGGAAAACTATGTCTAGCAAGTCTAGTTGACCATATTTGGTATAATTTAATCCATGGGTAATCTTTTCTAGGATTTTCAGGGATTATTAGAATTAAATGTAATAAAACTATGGGATAAAATTTTGATGAAAATATGTATATACTGGTGTATGTCATGCATCACATAGTAATGTCATTGTATCTTACTATTAAGATAATAATGTAAAAGTTATAAACAGGAAAGATGTATCAACATATACAGGATTTCATGAACATTACGATACTCTAAATTAAGTGTGTGTTCTGCACTAGTTATTGAAATACATTAGCGTAGCATATACGTTACCTTACAAAACATTGCACAACTGTCATATGAATGCGTTTCTTATGTGATCATGGTTCCTACTCCATTTTCAACTTGTTCAAACCTAAAAACTGAAGGGAAATGACACTTGTAAAATGTAATAACATCCAGAATTTTGTTCTAGTCCGTCATTGAAAGCTAACCTCACTCTGTTTATATAGCTCTGATAAGTCTCTGCTTGTCTATTTACATGTAGGACGTTTTATATTGCCGACATTCATGACTTATGGAATCCATAGTATTTGATAAAGAATATTCCAAAAAGCATGCGTTGCGCAGATGATGCAGATATGAGGCTTATATAATACAGTTGTATATGCATTGTTTGCAAATTAATTTTGTTTTCCGAATATTTGATACTAAAAATCGTTAATCTGCTTGAACCCCAGTCCAATTCTCACTTTACGCACATTGCATCTTTGGTATATTTCTTTTTCCCATTCCACACTACCTTTGTTTTTTTAATTTGTTCTTATCCAGACCATTCGGCTTATGATTCTGAAATACAAAGAAATGATTTCAAAGATCTGGTGAACCATCTAGAATAAGTGTCGTGTCATCAGCAAAGTGTAATAACAAAGATTCTTATCCCATTACTTTCAACACATAACAAAACAATCTCCTTGATTGATAAAAGAACTGGTGGATAACAATTCTATTTTACCGCTGATTTAGTATATGCCTTGTGTAGAAAGTTTTAAGTGTTTTATGGAATATCCCAAGTTGAAATAATCAAACACTTCTTGTATTAAAATTATGGAGATGGAATCAAAAGATATTTCAAAATCAAAGAGAAGGAACATGCCTGGGATATCATTTTCTTCAGTGTAGTGGAATGTATCATATATCTTTCTGTTATTTTTACCAATAAATCTACCAGGTATCAATCCAGTCTGGTCATTCCGGTTAAATTGACGAAACAAATTCTATCCTGTTTGCAATGCAACAGTGTTTAAAAAACTGATAAGAAACATTCATGTTTCTTTGAAGGGGGGACTTAAATTTATTTTCCTTCAATATCGCACTTGGAAAATAGTAAAGAGAAATTCTAATTTTTCAAACCAGCTGCAGGTTCCCCAATGAAATAAATTATCAGTCTCTTATATGATAAGTTTATTAGTCATTATTCATTAAACATTTATCTATCTGCAGGGAAATGACACTTGTAAAATGCAATAACATCAAACTGTTTGCTCTAGTCCGTCGTTGAAAGCTAACTTATCAGTTTCTACAGTTCTGAAAATTTAATGTTTTGTTATTCACATAGATATGATGGACGTTTTATAATATCCTTCCCTTTTCACGAATTTGACCTGTCGAAAAAGACTATTTAACAGATTTGTAAACATAAACATCACGACGGGTGCCACGTGTGGAGCAGAATCTGCTTACCCTTCCAGAGAACCAGAGATCAACTCAAGTTTTTTGTAGGATTCGTGTTGCTTAGTCTTTAGTTTTCTATGTTATGTCTTCTGTACTGTTGTTGGTCTGTTTGTCTTTTTATTTCTGGTAATGACGTTGTCAGTTTATTTTCGATCTATGAGCGTAACAGTCAACTGTTTTCTGTTTTGTTTTTATATATAGTTTGATATTATGTATTCACTGCATGATAAATTGTTTTTCAGAGTAACAAGTTGTCTCTGTTTTAGAATTTCAGTAAACATTCCAGCTTTTTCAACCAATTTAGGATTTATTTTGTTGATATGTTTTGTTTCTCTCTAAGTTATCTTCCTTCATTTAACCGTTGTGTCTTACAACTTGTGCTGTTACACCACTGTCCATGGCAAAAAAAGGTGTAATCTCATCCAAACTTGAAGGCCGTACTTTGACCTATAAATCTTAAATTTAACTTTGATGAATTGATAACATTGACTCTCACACCACATCTTCGTATAACCCCGCAACATTGCCATGTCCCTGTATCTGGCCATAAGCCCGTAGTACATTATCATTTTATTCAATTGCATTAATTCATACTTATAAAGTCAGTGTCTTTTATAGCCAAAATCTCTAAAACTGCATTGTTGGAAGTTGATCTTTTAACATTGGTATTTTCTGGGTTTTTTTCGCCAGTAAATATCAATCATGTTGATGAGTTTAAATGTCGACCTATTTCATTGTCATCTAAATGGTAATAAATCCGACCAAGAGGGTAGGTTATGATATGCATAACAGATTTTAATATTCTTGACTTGTAATACATTTAAAAAAGCCAAGGGGCGAAATATACCAGATTCATCAATCGAAAATAAAATTTCAATACAATGCACTACAAACTCCTCAGAGTCTGAATTGACCAGTTTTTGTGCTCGACCAGTAAAATCGAGCACACATTTTACTCGACTAGTCTCGACATTGTCTCGACTGTACTTAACTGTACTTAAATGTACTCGACTAGGTCTCGACTTTACTTAATTAGTCTGATTCAGTACTTGATGATCTTTGTGTAGTCTGAAATGGTCTTGACCAAGGCTCGACCTGTCTCGACCTGTCTTGACTAGTCTCGACCTGTCTCGACTAGTCTCGACTCAGTCTCAACCAGTCTCGACCTGTCTCGACTAGTCTTGACCTTCAAATTTAGTTTTGACTGGTGTAAATCAGCCCATCTAACTAAATTAAATATTGATCTTACAAAATTCAAGCTTATTAGGTAGTTTGATTTATTGCTGTGAAATGAAAGAATTTAATTTTACAATATGTAAAAAAAAAATTATTATATAAAAATTCAGATAGGCATCTTTAATTTTTTTTATAACTTTTTCAAATCAACTTGGATTTTCATCAAACTATGTAGATATCTTAGATATATATCAAGCTTACTGAATCCCATTTCATTTAGTTTTTTGTTGTATTGCTGTAAAATTTAAGAATTAAAGTAATCTTGGTATAAAAAGCTAGAATTTGCAATTCGGACAAACTAGAGATAGTACACTTTAATTTTTTTAATAACTTTTTCAAATCAACTTGGATTTTCATCAAACTATGCAGTTATCTTACATATATATCAAGCTTACTGAATCCTATTTCATTTAGTTTTTTGTTGTATTGCTGTAAAATTTAAGAATTAAAGCAATCTTGGTATAAAAAGCTAGGATTTGCAATTCGGACAAAATAGAGATAGTACACTTTAATTTTTTTAATAACTTTTTCAAATCAACTTGGATTTGCATCAAACTATGCAGCTATCATACACATATATCAAGCTTACTGAATCCCATTTCATTTAGTTTTTTGTTGTATTGCTGTCAAATTTAAGAATAAAATTAATCTAGGTCAAAAAAGCTAGAATTTGCAGTTCGAACAAAATAGAGATAACTTGTACACTTTAAGCTTTTTAATAACTTTTTCAAATCAACTTGGATTTTATTAAAACTATTTAGCTACCTTGGTGATCTTACTAAATCCCAGGTTGTTATGAAGTTTTAAAATATTTTTTTGTCAAATTTAATGACATGACACTATACATGATTTAATTACATCAGTACACGTGAGTTTTACAGGTAAAAAGAAAGCCCTACTTTTCTTAAACTCGTGTATTACTTATCTAGTGAATTAAAAGCCCTGTGATTTAGATTTAACAGGATGTTGCAACTTTGAATAAATGTTATTTAGAATTTAAAACTCTCTGGTAGATGTGATCTTTTTAATAAGTTTGCCCCAAGCAGAAGGTATTGCTTTATAAATCACCACAAATCAGAAGAACTATTTTAATAATTTCTAATGTTTCATCCCTTTTTGATATATTTATAAAGTGTATATCAAAAGGAATAAAACATTAAAGGAATTATATTAATATTTTATATATACTTTTTCCCAAATTATGAGAAAAGATATATTTCTAATATCGTAGCTTTTTGACCTAGGTTAATTAAATTCTTAAATTTGACAGAAATACACCAAACAAAATAACAACCTATGATTCAGTAAGATCAATATATTGCAAAGATATTTGTAGAGTTTGATGAAAATCTAAGTTGATTCGAAAAAGTTCTGAAAAAAATTAATGTGTACCATCTCTATTTTGTCAAAACTGCAAATCCTAGCTTTTTTTTACCTAGATTAAATTAATTCTTAAATTTGACAGCAATACAACAAACTTTGTAACAACCTGGGATTCAGTAAGAAGAATACATCACCAAGATAGCTATATAGTTTCAATAAAATCCAAGTTGAATTTAAAAAGTTATAAAAAAAATTAAAGTGTACTATCTCTATTTTGTTCGAACTGCAAATTCTAGCTTTTTTGACCTAGATTAATTTAATTCTTAAATTTTACAGCAATACAACAAAAAACTAAATGGAATGGGATTCAGTAAGCTTGATATATATGTAAGATAGCTGCATAGTTTGATGAAAATCCAAGTTGATTTGAAAAAGTTATTAAAAAAATTAAAGTGTACTATCTCTGTTTTGTCCGAATTGCAAATCCTAGCTTTTTATACCAAGATTGCTTTAATTCTTAAATTTTACAGCAATACAACAAAAAACTAAATGAAATGGGATTCAGTAAGCTTGATATATATGTAAGATAGCTGCATAGTTTGATGAAAATCCAAGTTGATTTGATAAAGTTATTAAAAAAATTAAAGTGTACTATCTCTATTTTGTCCTAATTGCAAATTCTAGCTTTTTATACCAAGATTACTTTAATTCTTAAATTTTACAGCAATACAACAAAAAACTAAATGAAATGGGATTCAGTAAGCTTGATATATATGTAAGATAGCTGCATAGTTTGATGAAAATCCAAGTTGATTTGAAAAAGTTATTAAAAAAATTAAAGTGTAATATCTCTATTTTGTCCGAATTGCAAATCCTAGCCTTTTTTTACCAAAATTACTTTAATTCTTAAATTTTACAGCAATACAACAAAAAACTAAATGAAATTGGATTCAGTAAGCTTGATATATATCTAAGATATCTGCAAAGTTTGATGAAAATCCAAGTTGATTTGAAAAAGTTATTAAAAAAATTAAAGATGCCTATCTGAATTTTTATATAATAATTTTTTTTTTTACATATTGTAAAATTAAATTCTTTCATTTCACAGCAATAAATCAAACTACCTAATAAGCTTGAATTTTGTAAGATCAATATTTAATTTAGTTAGATGGGCTGATTTACACCAGTCAAACCTAAATTTGAAGGTCAAGACTAGTCGAGACAGGTCGAGACTGATTGAGACTGAGTCGAGACTAGTCGAGACAGGTCGAGACTAGTCAAGACAGGTCGAGACAGGTCGAGCCTTGGTCAAGACCATTTCAGACTACACAAAGATCATCAAGTACTGAATCAGACTAATTAAGTAAAGTCGAGACCTAGTCGAGTACACTTAAGTACAGTTAAGTACAGTCGAGACAATGTCGAGACTAGTCGAGTAAAATGTGTGCTCGATTTTACTGGTCGAGCACAAAAACTGGTCAATTCAGACTCTGAGGAGTTTGTAGTGATGGCTAAAAAAAAAAAGACAAACATACAAATTATAGTAAACATGACATATCAAAGAAAAGAAAACTAAGGACAAAGCAACACGAGCCCCACCAAAAATTGGGAATGCTTCAATGTGCTACAGAAGGGTAAGCTGATCGGGAATATCGTATAAATTGTGAGATATATACTCCTTTTTTTGTAAATTGGCTAGATGTATAGGGGGAGGGTTGAGATCTCACAATCATGTTTAACCCCGCCGCATTTTTGTGCCTGTCCCAACGCATATATCGTTAGATGATACGGTTCAAATTACTTCAGGTGTGAGACCAGCACATCAGTGCGTGCTATTATAAATAATACTTTTGGCCATTTATTTAGAGATTTTCCGTTTTCCATCCCCGGTATTCTGTATTTTTGTAATTTTACTTGATGGCCAATCATAAGGTTTAGTCAACCGTGACCTAAATGTGGAGGCGTAGACAGATCTGTTGAATGATAACACTCGATCATCAAATTAACTTGGAATGCTGGTATACCGATAAAATTCTGCCCACTTGACAAATCGTGAAGAAGTGTCGCGCTTGTCATCAGGTGGATTCCTTAGTATTATTTAAAAAGTAAAATTCACACACATCAAACGAATGGAAAACAACTGTAACATTGATGAGTTGGTATCTTCGTCTCCTAATGTAGACAGTGGTGTTTTATAACTAGCAAAACTTCTCATTTGAATGACAGTCGCATACGATTGTCTTCCATTGACAACACCATGTGTCATTTTGTTGTCTTGTGGAAAGTAATGTCATTGACAAGCATACAGCATCTTCTTATTATATATTAAGGATGTACACCTCTTAGGAGACTGTCTTGGTTGGTAATGAGTTTATAAATTGTATTACTCAAGAACTACTTACATGTACCGTAAATACACACATTTTTCAAAGAGTTATGTTGGATTATGATATTTTTCTAAAACTCATAAATAGTTTCCACTTCTATCACTTGCTTGGAAATAACTCAAGAACGAGATTTCGCCGAAACTGATGTTGTCAGAAACCAAAAATATGATGTTGGGATATAATGAATTTTTCCATCTGTTTAAATAAAATCGAGAATGGGAATGGGGAATGTGCCAAAGAGACAACAACCCGACTATAGAAAAAAAAAACAACTGCAGAAGGTCACCAACAGGTCTTCAATGTAGCGAGAAATTCCCGCACCCGGAGGCGTCCTTCAACTGGCCCCTAAACAAATATATACTAGTTTAGTGATAATGAACGCCATACTAATTTCCAAATTGTACACAAGAAACTAAAATTAAAATAATACAAGAGTAACAAACGCCAGAGGCTCCTGACTTGGGACAGGCGCAAAAATGCAGCGGGGTTAAACATGTTTGTGAGATCTCAACCCTCCCCCTATACCTCTAGCCAATGTAGAAAAGTAAACGCATAACAATACGCACATTAAAATTCAGTTCAAGAGAAGTCCGAGTCTGAAGTCAGAAGATGTAACCAAAGAAAATAAACAAAATGACAATAATACATAAATAACAACAGACTACAAGCAGTTAACTGACATGCCAGCTCCAGACTTCAGTTAAACTGACTGAAAGATTATGATTTCATCATATGAACATCAGGCACAATCCTTCCCGTTAGGGGTTTAGTATCATACCATCATAACATATATGAGAAGAACATATCCCGTGTCATGCCAACAACTGGTTTTTGAATAAATGTGTTTAGTTCCGATGCAAAGACCTTATAAGTGAATCAATAATAACGCCAGAATATGCAATCTTTAATGACCTGACAACAGTATCGTAATTATATCCCTTCTTAATAAGTCTATTCAAAGGTTTTGTTAGTTTTTGAGGTGAATACTGACACCTTTGTGCTTTATAAAGAATATTTCCATAATAAATTGGATGTGAAAAACCTGAACGTATAAGAAGTCTGCATTTTGACTTATATTTACGAATGATGTCCTTATACCGATGATAAAATTTAGTAAATGTTTAGACTAGTTTGTGATATCGAAAACCCTGGTGTAATAATTTTTCAGTAATACATAAATTTCTCTCGTTAAAATCTAAAACAGTGTTACATACACGAGCGAATCGTACAAGTTTAGATATATAAACACCGTAAGATGGTGACAAGGGAACGTCACCATCTAAAAATGGATAATTAACGATAGTAAATGAAAAATCATCTCTTATCATAAATTTTAGTATTCAGCTTTCTGTTAGTGATATAGATATCAAGATCGAGGAAAGGGCAGTGGTCATTGTTAGTATTAGCTTTATTTAAAGTAAGTTCAACAGGATAAATTTCTTTAATATACATACTGCAGTCGTCATTATTGAGAGCCAAAATATCATCCAAATATCTAAAAGTATTATTAAATTTGTTTATCAGATGTTGTTTCGATGGGTCTTTGCTTATTTTGTCAATAAGTTTGTTCCGCAATAAGTGGTGCACAGTTAGTCCCCATTGGAACTCCGATAATCTGACGATATACGGAATCCCCAAAGCGAACAAAAATGTTATCTAGTAAAAATTCAAGGGCATATATAGTATCAAAGCATGTCCAATTGACATAGTTTTTTTTGTTTATTGCTACTAAAAAATTACCTAAAAGAGTTTGAACATATATATTCACATTCTGACTTTTTAAATGCCCATTTAATTAGGTGTGTGAATTTTTTCTTAATGAGAATGTGAGGCAATGTGGTATACAGGGTAGAAAAATCAAAACTTTGAACAGATTTAAAATCACCAACATAAGCATGCAATTTATCAAGTACTTCCAACGAGTTCTTGACACTCCAAAAGTAATTAATTCCACTATTTTCGAAGGCCTTATTTGAACAATTTATTACCAGGTTTTTAATTGTACCAAATGTGCTGGTAAGAAGAATAGACAATTTAGTAGTGGAACAATGGCTTGAAGACGAAATAAATCTATATTTGTAAGGTGTTTTGTGTAGCTTCGGAAGCCAGTACACAGTTGGGACTTTCATTGTATTTGGCTCTGCTTGTAAAGTGGTAGCTAAAAGTTTATGTTTGTTACAGATGACGTTTTCTGAACATGGAGTCAGTTGGAATGTTGGTGAATTGGTGATTTCTATTTTCAGAACCTCAATGTAAAATTTACGTCAAACAATAATAATATTATTAGCAGCTTTATCGGCCAGGACAAAAACAAATTTCTTGGCTAGTTCTTTTAGTTTATGTTTGATACGAGAAATAGGTTTTTTGTGGTTATTGTTAATAGTAAAATGTTCTTTAAAATGTTGAATACGTATATCAACTATCTTCATTACTGAATTAAAAAAAAGAGTCCAAAGATTTTTTGTCAGCTTTTTCCCGTTTTATCCATTTCATACAGTAAGTATGGAGTGAGTCGTGGATGATATTACGACACTCATTCCAAATAATAATTGACGGGGAACGATATTTAGGTCCTTTACTGAGGAATGATTTTAACTCTCTGTCTTGAACGATGTTAAGATCTCCTGTTATAACATGGGAAATGGGTCCATAAATATATTCGGAGGTACTACAATATCGGATATGTTCCTCACGTCGTAACTACAATTCCCTTCCCTTTCATGAATTTGACCTACCGAATTAGACTATTTACCGGATTTGTAATCACATAAGCAACACGACGGGTGCCGCATGTGAAGCAGGATCTGCTTACCCTTCCGGAGCACCTGAGATCACCCCTAGTTTTTGGTGGGGTTCGTGTTGTTTATTCTTTAGTTTTCTATGTTGTGTCATGTGTACTATTGTTTTTCTGTTTGTCTTTTTCATTTTTAACCATGGCGTTGTCAGTTTGGTTTAGATTTATGAGTTTGACTGTCCCTTTGGTATCTTTCGTCCCTCTTTTACATGAAGTAGGTGTATTTTCACTGATATTAACATCTTTACACAATTGACTATAATTAAACACAAATTTCCGGGTAGATTTCTTGTAAATATAACAAATAAGAGGTAGCTCAGTATTGTCAAAATATCCAGGAATTTGTTCTTTAACAGAATGGTCGTTAAATATTTACAAAATCAAAACCTTTATTGACATACTTTATTTTGATAAAATGTTTTTTATGATCTTCAGGGCGATCAATTTTGGGAAATAGTTTAGAATAACAATATGACATAATAATTTGAACAATTTCATACTTAGGACTCCTATATGAAATTGTGTTGCAATCCTCCAAAATTTTATTTAACTTATTAACCGGTAATGAACAGATTTTTGTTAACAGATAATGTCTGCCGTTGTTTTTTTAAATAGAAATTAGGTCCGAAATATTGGTATGATTGGTCCGAAATTTTCTTTGATTGCGATTTGTCCTACGACCGGTTTTTACGAACAGTTTTAGAAACTATATCCAAAATGTTAACGGAATCGGTTCTAGACATATTACCAATTCCCATGATATTTCATTAAGACCGAGAGGGTAGACTGTCTGTAATTTTTTAATCCAATTTAATTCAATTATTTTCCGTGATCATACAACTTTGAATGAGATTCACCAGGCTGCTTATTTACTACTTCTAAAGATTGAACTGCTAAATATTTAAAAGGATGGTTGTGCTTCTTAAGGTGTTGGACTTTAAACAAATATTTTTCTGGTCTTTTATGGCAATTGTTTTTCCTTTTGTCCAGTGTATGTGTTTAGTCTACTGATGCAAATGTAATGGAATGTATGACACATCTTTCACTGGACACAGTTATTTATTTCTTCTCACATTTACAGGCATCATAAGCTATGTTCATTACAGTACTTTTACATTGTATTTACAGTATTTTGGTTATTCGTATTTAGTACAAGATAATATTTGTTGCTGATTCGAAAACATGAACATTCGTCCTTTTTGTCAGCATCGAAACAAATGTATTTTCTCGTTTGAGTTAATTGGAAGTGAATGTTACGTGCACTTAAAGAACGTTTTATATAACTTGATGTCCGTGAGGCAGAACATTTTACTAATAGATAAACGTTACAACAGATAATGTTAAGTCTGCCTCACATCTTGACTTACATCTAGAAATTGACATTGAGTTTCGGTTGGAAACAAAACTGTACGACAAAAGGATGATTTCAGCTTTCCAATTAATTTTGAACTTTTCATTTCTATGTAGCAACAATCTAGCAGCGCATACTTACGGGTACATACATCAAGACATTACATATATTCTGAACTGTTGCCCAAATTTTAGTCTGAATTGTTGTGTGACCTTTGACACAGTAATCTTAAGGTTAATTGAATCTTCTTTATCAATCAAGCATTGACAGATATTGTGTGTGCGACTGGCATACAAGTGAGAGGTTTAATTAGCTATAATACCAGGTTTAATCCATCATTTTCTACATAAGAACATGCCTGTACCAAGTCTGGAATATGACAATCATTATCCATTCGATTCAATGTGTTTTGCCTTTTGATTAGGGATTTTAGACTTTGAATTTTCCTTGGAGCACAGTATATTTATTATTTTACTTTTTATGACCTGGACAGCATTTATAATAAAATAATTTGAAACTGCAAAAATTTTAAGACAAAAAGTACAACCTCATATGCTTGAATGACTAAAAGGCGCTTTGACTTAACCCCAGTATTTCCTTCTTCGTTTGTTCGTTTATATTTCATTACACAGTTCCCTTAGAGAATCAAATAAACTGTGACATTATAACATCTAAATAAATTGCAATGAAGTTTAAAGAATTGATATATAATGGAAGATATAATTCAAACATTTATGATTACATATATAAACAAGTATTTTCTTTGTATCTGCTTAGGTTAGTGTTATTCGAGGTAATATCAATTCTATTTGACTCGTTTAGTTACATAAAATTTTGCCCTTGTGGACAAATATGATTTTTTTTTTAAAACATGAATAACTTGGTTGGATATATAGTTTGTCTAACACTAATTTAAATTGATAATTATTTTCTACATGTAATAACATACAGTGCACTCGATATCGTTAAACATTAAGCTGTCTTCACTTGTTTTCACCTAATAAGAAATAAAAACCAAAAAGCAAAGGGAGTACTAGAGGAGGACATCATTTTAAAATAATAACTTGCCATTATTTGATACTATCAACATTTTATTGTCCGAACTGATATATTCGATACATATTTATCATCATTCAAAAAATTTGTTATGTGTGAAATCGGGGAAAGTAAAATGGTAATTGTAAGTAAACCTCAAGTTTATCTTTCTTTCAGAAATCTTACAATCAGCATGGAAACAAACAGTAGACAGCTTGAGGAGGTAAAATTTGAATATATATATATATATACATGGTCTAACGATTTTCTTTATTATGTATATTAACAGGAACAATCTATTTAAAGATAAGAACACACAATGTTTCAAGTAATGCTCCTTATTGTAAAATATAAAAACAATGTTTAAATCAACTCGGAAGACAAGGTTGTGATATATTTCTAGGAATCGCACTATTTATGACTTTTTGACAACTAACAGAGGCAAAATAGTGCTGTATAAAGATAGGGTTATGCATTAGGCTATCTAACCAATGTAAACTTTAACATTTTTGCTTATCAACTTCTTATCAATTCTGCATGAGGCATTGAATACTGTGGCCACTTAGTTGTGTAGACATTGATCAACATGTGAATGATGAATGTTGTCCGTTCGTTAATTTGTATAAAAGAGGGAAGAAAGATACCAGAGGTTAGAAAAGTCAAATGTTTTAATACTATTACAACATGTACAAGATGAAAGAGAGTTAGATTGTATGTACTATGAATAATCTTTGGAAATTTTGAGTATCCACATCTGATTCACGCCACCTCTAGAATAGGCAGTTTCACAAAAACTTTCAAGTCCGTCTTCGATTGCTGATCAAATAGATGTTAATAATTTAGAAAGAGGTTTCGTTGAGCACTTGGAAGACCCAGCAATATACCGTTCTTTGTAAGGACAATAATACAGTTTTGGTATCCAATACAGTGATGGAAGATCCAGTTCATCATCTATATCAGTCAATACCTAATTCGTTTATCAGGCAGTTAACGTAATGAGTTTTACACACCGACACGATGTTGCTTGGGGCTTTATCTGCGGGAACAACAACATATTTCTCATGAAAGTAGGATAAGTGTTTTGCAACATTAGGGTCTTTAAAGATTGACGTAGCATGGGCATTGATAGACCCATTCAGATTCTTAATTCTGATTTGTATCAAAGACCTTACTGCCTTAATTCATTCGGAAAGAGTATATACGTGTTTCTTCTCACGCCTAGCTCATTGCCTTGTGTAATCCTCGACTGAATCCATCAAAATTTTAAAGTTGTATTTCCAATTGATGGATTTCGGCTCACAATATTTTGGACCTTTCGATAACACATTTCGTACGGAAATGTTATTAACAATGTTGAGGTTACCGGTAATAACGTGACCAGCCGGATGATATGTGAATTGGGAGCTAAGAACAAAACAAATGAGTAAATTTAAATTCGGTTTGAGGTTATTAAAAAAAAATAAAAAAAAAAATAACCAAAAACAACAAAAAACATTATACAGTTGCCTTATTACTCTGTCAAACCATTTGACCCCTCACAATAAAGGCTCGTCTAGCATTGTGATACGCAGGAAACAAAATTTGTTTTGTATTAAGGGATAGACCCGTATTTATCATTTGTGCATTTTGAAGTTTATATGGTATGAATGTATTCAGCTATCACAAGATTAACAGGATGAGTTTGATGTTAACGCTGAATATATTTGAACAGTATACTGGCTCCAAGCTACTAAATATGTTATCCTACTCTTCAATTCAGCGTGTATAGCAGGAAGCATGTTACACGTTTTAAGCTTTTTTTTATTGCCTTAAGTAGAGTACAAAATATATACATAATAAACCCTTAGCTACCATTCTATTTCGCCTTCTGCAAGTTTTTTAGTTTTCACTATTACTCCTAAATGGTGGACGCTAAGGAAACCAAATAATTCTGAATTATTTCTCTGATATGCTTAGCTTTTATTTGAGATTTTTGTTAAACAAATATTTTAATGCCGGTTGAACTATTTTTTTTCTATCGATGCGAAAGAAAACAACAACAGATCAGGATTCTGTTATATCATGTAATGTCCAATTAAAAATAATTTGATATATTTGGTGATTTTTTTTTTATTCCTAACAAAAATGGTGATAATCAAAGCCGTGTCTCTTGTCTTAAAATACATCATCCGCTTTTGAGAAATATTTAGTTTGTGATCTATTTTTTACCACTAACAAATTTCTGCCTCTGATTTTATTCTATACATTAGCTTATAAGCAACATTAAGTTTATTTTTGTTTTGTTTTGTTTCGTTACGCTTTGAATTCGTTTTGCAATTAATATGTACCCCTTTTTTAGCAATTTTTTCATTTTTGATAACATAATCAAAAATCAAAAAATCAAAAAAATTACAATGCGAAATAAACAAAATAGAGGGGCGCCTTAGTACAGAAATTTGACAAAATCATGCAAATAGTGAAACAAGAATAGGATTTGGCACGTTCTTTTGGTCGTACTTCATCATGTTAGAGGGGTAGCCAACATGTTTTTGATTTTGTTTCACGGCGGCCATATTCAATTAAATATTGACATCATTTTGCTCATTACCATCACCTTTGACAAAATATACGACAAAACCAACAGCTGAATTTCAAGAACATAATATAAAATTTCAAAATGAGTTTCTTTCATCACACCATTTTATAAAATCGTCAAATTCTATTGATTTATCAGGATTTTCGTTATTAAAACTTTCATAAGCAGACATTAGCAAATCAAACAATAAACGTGCGTTTACCTGATGGGCTAGTCTCAGTTTTGGAGTATTAGAACTTGACAAGAACGATTCTGCGGTCCCAGATTATGCAACATCGGCTTCTGAAAAAGCATCTTTCCAACCACTATCCTGCAATAAATCAACCACAACCTTAAAACATGCCATATCAATATGTATACCACCGAACAACGAATTTGTTTTCGCCGTATTCATTTGGCCATTCCTCTTGAATTTGCTTTGCCAACACAAATAGCGGTTGGTCTGCTGTCATCATTTGAGTTTGACCAGGTTTCAAAAACGACACAATATCCCTTACCTCATCCATCGAATGCTTTATGGTAGCAGTTGATTTGCTTGTTCTTGACAAAATGACATTAAGCAGGTATGACTCACTTTAACAGTCTTTCTTAATAGTGAATTGATGACCATGATATTTTTCGGACGTAATATGTTCACTCGTTAACCTCTCATAATTTAAGAACTCATACTCGTTTTGCAAACTCATGAATAGAAAGTCGTGGTTACGTATATTAGTTACATCGTCATAATTTAAGAACTCATACTCGTTTTGCAAACTCATGAAAAGAAAGTCGTGGTTACGTATATTAGTTACATCGTCATAATTTAAAAACTCATACTCGTTTTGCAAACTCATGAATAGAAAGTCGTGGTTACGTATATTAGTTACATCGTCAGGCAGAATGAGTGGTCCTTGTTATGTTTTAAGTCCTCCACGTTTCATATTCATATAAGCAACTAGGAAATGTTTGGCCCAGCACAGTATATCCTTCATCTGACGATTTCATTAGGTCTGCTGTGACTTCCTGCCATAAACACAAAACATTTGTACAATCCGTTTCCCAACCATCTGCTGAGGAAGCTGATTAGCGAATTATTTTCGCCATTTAAAAACTAAAGAACTATTATATAAATTAACAAAAGTTATCAGCAAGGCAATAACGCAAATATAATCTGAGTCATTAATAAATGAAACAGAAGTTATCCGTGGGTTACAAATTCAAACGCCATTGAAACAGGACGATGCACCCAGCCAGTTACATCTTTAAATGAAAGAATTTGTCAGTTTTGTGATGGAAATACGATTGAAACTGAACAACTTTTTTAATGAATTGTAATAATTTTAATTCGGACTTGAGAGAGGAACTTTTAAATTCAGCCTTTTTATCAAACTTTGCTTTTATTGTCTGGAGTGTAGAATCAAAATTTAATCATATTATGAGTTGTGATGAAATTCAGTTCTTATTAGCTAAAACATTGCATTTGACGTTTAAGAGGAGAAAGATCAATTTATAACTTTTAAAGAACTTACATTTCTTATTATTCTTTATTAGCATATTATTTAAGATTTTTAAATGAATTTTACCTTTTTTGTTGCTATCGTGAAAAAAATGCTGATCTACGAAGTATATTTTTTGTATTTTGTATTTTTATTTATTTTGAAAAATGTTTTTAACTGTGTATGCATTTAATGGGCATTAGGGAAAAGTGTCTACTATGTCTTTTAAGGCAGGAAATGTATTTATTAATGTTATAAAGAACACGTGTATTTGCTGTGACATTTGTCACATGACTAGATATACCGGTTTAATGTATACTCTAGAGTGATGAGTATTTCACGAGCTAATATAAGCAGGAAGAATTGTAACGGTAAATCTGTGTGTAATTATGTGTCATTCGACGCTCGCATTTCGGACAGTTCAGTCTGGTCATTTTCTTCAATATGGCCGAACATACAGAAGAAAGTTTACTTCTACAAGACGACTCGTTACCTGATAAAAGCAGTGATGGTGCAAACAGATCATCTTCTAATAGGGACTTACATGACACGCTCTCTCTATTCAAGATGTACATGGACGGGAAAATGAATAACCTTGAATCCAAGTTGGTACGTGGACAAGACGCGATGTCCAAGAAAATAAAAGAGGAAGTCTCTACCAAGTTCAAGCACGCAGGAAACCGAAATCAATTTAAGTTTAACGAATAATTTAAGAATGATCTCAATAAGCTCTACAAGTCAATACCGTCAACAGAGGCACAGAGTATTCGTGTTGTTCTGGATTTGCTGGATAAAGTTAAAGGCCGTAAAAAGCTTACACGGATTGCTGATTCTTCACCGGCAGGATGGTCAACCGTCTGTGAGAATGAGTCCAATGATATTGCTTCTGACAGTGAAGATGAGAAGAAAATTCGCCAGCCGGAGAGTCGAGCTATGCGCACGATGAAAGACAAGACATAAGGGTATCCCGCTCCATATTCCAACAAACCTAGATTGCCACCAGCAGAAACCTATGCTAATCCTACCTACAATCAACAGTTTCAGAGGCAGCCCTTTCGTAACAGCGTCGTACGGCGTGAGACGTGCCAGTGGGACATGTGCTTCTTTTGTAAGCAGTTCGGGCATTGCCGGATCGTCTGGAGTTGCCAATCAGAAGTAAATCTGCAGATGCACCCAGAAATGTAAATGATAAGTATAATTTTACTGATATAGATTGTTTTGAATGTGAATATGAGTCACAGTATGAATTAGATAATTTCTTAACTCAAATTCATTATTTTGAAGAAATTAGTCATAATTTCATGTCATTTACGGGTGTTAAAGGAAGGTTAGCCAAGCATGTAAAATTTTGGGAAAGTATTGGAGCAAATTCCTTTGTTATTGACACAATAAGTAACGGTTATGTCATTCCATTTATTGACCCGCCGGTAAAAATGTTTCTTAAGAATAACAAATCGGCAGTAATGAACGAATCATTTGTCAATCAGACTGTTTCTGGGTTAGTTTCTACAGGTTGTGTTGTTGAAGTACCATTTCAACCTCATGTTGTCAATCCCTTAATTGTAGCGATTCAAAAATCTGGCAAAAAACGGCTTATTCTTGACTTATCTGTTTTTAATAAATCAATCAAAAAAGACAAAATAAAATTTGAAGGTTGGAAGATAGCAGTTCAGTATTTTCAGAGAGATTCGTACATGTATAAATTTGATTTAAGTTCTGGATATTTTCATTTGGACATTTGTCCGCAGCAACAAACCTTTTTAGGTTTCAGATGGAACAATAGATTTTATTGTTTTACAGTTTTAGTATTTGGTATATGTACGGGCCCATACATATTTACAAAATGTCTGAGACCTATGGTAAAATATTGGAGTGAAAACAGCATATATGTTGTATTGTACCTTGATGATGGTTTTGGTATGTGTACAGATAAATCTAAGTGTATAGAAGATTCAAATTTTGTTAAGAAATCTTTAGAAGACGCCGGTTTTCTTATAAATGAAGGAAAGTCAATTTTTTCCCCTGTACAGTCATTAGAATGGCTTGGTATTGTTTGGAATGCTAGTGAATTTAGTCTTGTTATCCCAGACAGACGTGTTAATGATTTGCGTGTATCGCTGGTATCAGTTATTGGAAGATATCCTAATATAACTACTAGGACATTAGATCAGGTTGTAGGTAAAATTATTTCCTTGGCTCCAGTAGCTAGAATTATGACAAACTTTTGTTATATGGCAATAGAGTGTAGAACAGCATTGGACACAAGGCTGTTATTTCCATGTCTGTACAAAGTATTATCAGAACTGCATTTTTGGTTTAAAAACATAAATAGTTTAAACATTAAGTTGTTGGGTCATTACTCAAAGTCACATGTTGTAATTTACTCTGACGCCAGTGGTAAAGGGGCGGGTGCTTATTCAGTAGAACTTGACAAGAAAAATTTTCATGAAACGTGGGATTTTTCTGAAGCTCAAGAAAGTTCGACATAGAGGGAGTTTAAGGCTATAGAGCTAGCCTTACTATCTTTCAAAAATGTTTTTGAAGGCAAGACGCTTAAATGGTACACAGATAATCAGAACTGTGTTAAAATTGTAAAAGCTGGTAGTATGAATGAGAAACTACAAATTTTAGCTTTGTCGATATTTTCGGTCTGTATTAAGAAATGTATGTCCATTGACGTTTAATGGATTGCTATATCACAAAACTCTCAAGCTGATTATATCAGTAGAATGGTTGATCACGATGACTGGGGAGTATTAAATGAGTTTTTTTCAATTTATGAATGATTTATGAGGTCCTTACACAATAGACAGGTTTGCTAATTCTCAGAATGCAAACGTGTGTAGATACAATTCTCTGTTTTGGAACCCGTGTGCAATAGCAGCTGTAGATACTTTTACACAAGATTGGTCAAATGAGAATAATTGGTTGGTACCACCTGTTTATTCGGTTATTCGGTGTATTAAACCCTTGATTTTCTGTAAGGCTAAAGGAACCTTGATTGTTCCTAAATGGAAATCGGCAGCCTATTGGACTAAAGTTTTTGATAAAAACTTAGAATACCAGGTACATGTTACAGATATAATTGAATTTATAGATACAGAAGGTATCTTTGTAAGAGGGTCGAACCCAAGTTCTATATTTGCTCAAGAACAATTTATAACACCAGTTTTGGCGGTTATGTTAGATGCTACTGGGTAGCGGTGACACGGTCATATAGAAAATAGTTGACATGGTCACGTGTATTAATGATTTTACTAATAATATATTGGTGGTGACAAGGTCAAGTATAGAAAAATTATAGTTGACAAGGTCAAACGTATGTGACAAGACTTCTGGTTTAATGTGAAGTATGGTCATGCTAATTTAAAAATATATATTATGTTTTGAGCTTATTAATTTTTATAAGGTTAACACATTTTACAGACATTTTCAACGTTGGGATATGGCAATCATTGTCCAGCGATATTCATCTAGTATGCCTGATCATCTTGTACAGAAGCTTCCAGATTATGTTCTCTCGTCGAGGGCGGACAGCACTAGAAATAAGTACACATATGGATTCAACTAACTCATGGTGTAAGTGGTCAAAATTACTTTGCATTTCTTCATTACCAGCTTCTACTGTACATATTGCATTATACTTACATGTAGTTCATTTATCAGAAACATTCAACTCTACAAGTAAAATAGATGAGGCTGTATATGCGATTTCTTGGGCTCACAAGCTGGCCGGTTTTCCGAACCCTTGCAATTCCGACTTGGTTACTTCTGTTCGTGAAGGGTCATAAAGAAAAATTGGACACAAAAGAAACAAAAAGGAACCTATTACAGCTAACATTTTATCAAAAATTGTTCATTTATATGGTCAAAATTGTAATAATCTTAAAGATGTACGCATTGCATGCATGTGCTTATTAAGTTATGCAGGATTGTTACGATTTTCTGAATTAGCTAAATTGAAAAGATCTAATGTAACCTTTTTTCCTACTCATGTTAAGCTATTTTTAGAACAGAGCAAAACTGATGTTTACAGGGAAGGATGTGATATAGTTATTTCTAAAACTGGAAATAACACTTGGCCAGTGGCTATGTTAGAACATTATATGAAGTTAGCTAAAATATCAGAAAATGCTGACGAATTTATATTCAGGTCTTTTAAGTTATTGTAGTAAAAGTGATACTTATAAGTTAAGGAAAAATTTACCACTTTCATACACTAGAGCTAGAGAAGTATTGTTGAATGCATTAGACACCATAGGTTTAGATAAAAAAAACAGTTTGGTCTTCACAGTTTACGTTCAGGTGGAGCAACCACTACAGCAACAGCAGGAGTTGAAGATCGTCTATTTAAAAAGCATGGGCGATGGAAAAGTGAAAATGCAAAAGATGGTTATATAAAAGAAAGTATAGATAATAGATTGTCAGTATCTAAAAAATTGGGTATATAAGACTATTTTATAGATACAATTATTGCTGTAATATAACTAGTATCTGTTCCCTTTCTTTGTTTTCATTCGATGCTTAACTGTACTGTCCAGGCGAGCTGATATCCCAAATAATGTTTGGTTTTTTATTTATAAATATTTTATGTTCGTTTAAGTTGACGAACAAGAACATAAATGTATTTATCAATGTTATAAAGAACACGTGTATTTGTTGTGACATTTGTCACATGACTAGATATACTGGTTTAATGTATACTCTAGAGTGATGAGTATTTCACGAGCTAATATAAGCGGGAAGAATTGTAACGGCAAATCTGTGTGTAATTATGTGTCATTCGACGCTCGCATTTCGGATAGTTTAGTCTGGTCATTTGATCACACCCACCCACCCACTTTTATTTTGTCAATATTGTAAATTGATGTATTCATGCTTATGATTGATGTGGATGTTTTTAAGATTATACATGCTTGAAAAGATTGTTAACAAAGATATTTCTTTTGTAGATTGAGTATAATTGGAAAATGATATTTTGAAGCAGCGGCTAGGGGCGTGCAGACAAATATTCATATATTGTAAATAAAATGAATAAACATGCTTAACTGTTCTGTTCAGGCGAGCTGATATCCCAAATAGTGTTTGTGTTTTATTTATAAATATTTTATGTTCGTTTGAGTTGACGAACAAGAACATAATCTAATAAATTTTTATGCTGTTTTTATCTGATGTATAATATATTATTTATAATGTTAGATTGTGACACTGTTATAAACTAATTACTAATTATGTTTTTCATGGTTTTCTAAGGTTTAAAATGGAATTTAGAATTAAATTATAAGAAAAAGTAAAATCACAAAAATACTGAACTTAGAGGAAAATCAATTCGGAAAGTCCATAATCACATGACAAAATCAAATAACAAAACGCATCAAAAACGAATGGACAAGAACTGTCATATTCCTGACTTGGTACAGGTATTTTCAAATGTAGAAAATGACTGTAATATTTTTTCTGTCTATTCGAAATAACATAAACAAAATGTGGTGCACACTGTTAAATAACCCGCTACTAGCGTTTTTCAGTGTGCACCAATTTGTTTATGTTATTTCGTCATAGACCATAAATCCACAATTTTTTATTTTTGTTTTAGTTTTGAATTGATTAGTGTTGCAGAGACAATGGTTATTTTTATATCGGTAGTACACGCATTGTAGAATGTCAGTATCCTCTTAAAGGATGTGTACTGATCGGATCCTTCATGTACAAGTTAGGAGAAAAAGGATATTTTTTTAAGCCCCGATGTTAAATTTTGTGTCTTAATTTCTTGATTTTGTTTATTTATCATATTAATTATTTCTACATTCGAACAGTTGTTTTATGTTATACAGGCTCTTCTTACTGCTGCAAGTTGGGGTGACTCGCAAATAATAAAGACATGTTTAGAGGGAGGAGCAAATGTCAACTATCAAGAATATGTGAGTTACAGTAATAGTATACAAATACACGCTTCATTTGTTTGTTTGATTTTTTGTAATTGATATTTTATGCAGTACTTCAAACCTCTTTCATATACAAATAAACAAACTTATTTTGAGATTATCGCTGGCTATTCTCTATTCCTCCACCAGATATCCATGAATACTTATGAGGTTCCCATTCACATTACCACCAATCAGTATTACTGCATAATTCTCAGACGTAATGCGACTTGTCAGGACAGACATGTCAGTGTTGCTAAATTTCTTGCATTTATCTATAGCATTATATATATAACAAGTCAAAAAGGGTACAACATCACCATTAAACAACAATAAAATGAACAAATATTAGATATTTCGGATAACAGATATCCTTCTTCAATAAAAGCACGATGTCAAATGTATCATGTCAATGTATTTAAACTGTGAAACTTTTTCTGAATCTTAAATTTATACAATTTAAGCGAACAACAGACGCTGATACAATTTTAAAATTTCCAAACACGGCGCACAGATTACAAAGATATGCCAAATGAAAATAGTTATTTTCGATGTGAGATGGCACAACTCTAAATTTCTAGGTTGTGACAGTTTAGATGTTATAACTGCATTGAGGGCAGTCCTCAAACAAAAAAATCTAAAATGTCCTAACCGATGCACTATATATTGCAATGTAACTGGCAAAACCCAGAATGTTGTATACCTCCTTCAGTGTCGATGTGGCATGCAGTATGTTAGCGAGACAGAGCAGCCATTCAACAAACGCATGAATGGTCATCGAAGTGACTACACTTGCAAGCCCGACCTACCCGAAAGTCGCCATTTGAGATCACCTGGGCATACACAAGCTGATCTCAAAAACCTTACCATCACAATCATAGACCACAACGAGGGTTGGTCGAAGGTCGATAGAGTCGCTTGGGAAAGATTTTGGATAAGAAGTTACGGACAGTTTCCCCAGAGAGCATAAATGAAAAACACATAGAGGGGTACCTCATGTTCCTATCATCACCTGCTTCCAATAACTCCGGCTTTAGTACTGGCTTTACAGTTCGAAAATATTTTTAAAAATAACAGTTTAAATTATAGGGCTATATTCATTCGGGATAGATGTGTAAGTACATAGCCACGTTCAACTATTTTACCTCATTAGATAAAACATATTTTTATTATCATTATTAGACTGCTATTCGTTTGGGAGGCTTACATATGTAGTTTCTACCGTTGTCAAATTTGAAATATTATACCAACTTTGATCGGTTCATTTAAACTGTCACAACCTTTGGAGATTTCGGTACTGGCATGAATATACGGATTTTTTGTGTTATTAAAATTTGCTGTTACAAAATATTATAAATTATTATAAATTAAGGAATGTATCTCCCTCATGCAAAGCTCTGATTCCTTTTAAGGATTTGGCTATACTTTTTGAACCTTTTGAATTATAGCTCTTCATCTTTTATATAAGCTTTGGATTTCAAATGTTTTGGCCACGAGCATCACTGAAGAGACATGTATTGTCGAAATGCGCATCTGGTGCAAGAAAATTGGTACCGTTAATTTTATTACTACCACTGGGTCGATGCCTCTGCTGGTGGACTATTAGTCCCCGAGGGTATCACCAGCCCAGTAGCCAGTACTTCGGTACTGGCATGAATATACGGATTTTTTGTGTTATTAAAATTTGCTGTTACAAAATATTATAAATTATTATAAATTAAGGAATGCATCTCCCTCATGCAAAGCTCTGATTCCTTTTAAGGATTTGGCTATACTTTTTGAACCTTTTGAATTATAGCTCTTCATCTTTTATATAAGCTTTGGATTTCAAATGTTTTGGCCACGAGCATCACTGAAGAGACATGTATTGTCGAAATGCGCATCTGGTGCAAGAAAATTGGTACCGTTAATTTTATTATTACCACTGGGTCGATGCCTCTGCTGGTGGACTATTAGTCCCCGAGGGTATCACCAGCCCAGTAGCCAGTACTTCGGTACTGGCATGAATATACGGATTTTTTGTGTTATTAAAATTTTCTGTTACAAAATATTATAAATTATTATAAATTAAGGAATGTATCTCCCTCATGCAAAGCTCTGATTCCTTTTAAGGATTTGGCTATACTTTTTGAACCTTTTGAATTATAGCTCTTCATCTTTTATATAAGCTTTGGATTTCAAATGTTTTGGCCACGAGCATCACTGAAGAGACATGTATTGTCGAAATGCGCATCTGGTGCAAGAAAATTGGTACCGTTAATTTTATTACTACCACTCGGTCGATGCCTCTGCTGGTGGACTATTAGTCCCCGAGGGTATCACCAGCCCAGTAGCCAGTACTTCGGTACTGGCATGAATATACGGATGTTTTGTGTTATTAAAATTTGCTGTTACAAAATATTATAAATTATTATAAATTAAGGAATGTATCTCCCTCATGCAAAGCTCTGATTCCTTTTAAGGATTTGGCTATACTTTTTGAACCTTTTGAATTATAGCTCTTCATCTTTTATATAAGCTTTGGATTTCAAATGTTTTGGCCACGAGCATCACTGAAGAGACATGTATTGTCGAAATGCGCATCTGGTGCAAGAAAATTGGTACCGTTAATTTTATTACTACCACTGGGTCGATGCCTCTGCTGGTGGACTATTAGTCCCCGAGGGTATCACCAGCCCAGTAGCCAGTACTTCGGTACTGGCATGAATATACGGATTTTTTGTGTTATTAAAATTTGCTGTTACAAAATATTATAAATTATTATAAATTAAGGAATGTATCTCCCTCATGCAAAGCTCTGATTCCTTTTAAGGATTTGGCTATACTTTTTGAACCTTTTGAATTATAGCTCTTCATCTTTTATATAAGCTTTGGATTTCAAATGTTTTGGCCACGAGCATCACTGAAGAGACATGTATTGTCGAAATGCGCATCTGGTGCAAGAAAATTGGTACCGTTAATTTTATTACTACCACTGGGTCGATGCCTCTGCTGGTGGACTATTAGTCCCCGAGGGTATCACCAGCCCAGTAGCCAGTACTTCGGTACTGGCATGAATATACGGATTTTTTGTGTTATTAAAATTTGCTGTTACAAAATATTATAAATTATTATAAATTAAGGAATGTATCTCCCTCATGCAAAGCTCTGATTCCTTTTAAGGATTTGGCTATACTTTTTGAACCTTTTGAATTATAGCTCTTCATCTTTTATATAAGCTTTGGATTTCAAATGTTTTGGCCACGAGCATCACTGAAGAGACATGTATTGTCGAAATGCGCATCTGGTGCAAGAAAATTGGTACCGTTAATTTTATTACTACCACTGGGTCGATGCCTCTGCTGGTGGACTATTAGTCCCCGAGGGTATCACCAGCCCAGTAGCCAGTACTTCGGTACTGGCATGAATATACCGATTTTTTGTGTTATTAAAATTTGCTGTTACAAAATATTATAAATTATTATAAATTAAGGAATGTATCTCCCTCATGCAAAGCTCTGATTCCTTTTAAGGATTTGGCTATACTTTTTGAACCTTTTGAATTATAGCTCTTCATCTTTTATATAAGCTTTGGATTTCAAATGTTTTGGCCACGAGCATCACTGAAGAGACATGTATTGTCGAAATGCGCATCTGGTGCAAGAAAATTGGTACCGTTAATTTTATTAGAGTTGTGCCATTTCTCATCGAAAATAACTATTTTCATTTGGCATATCATTGTAATCTGTGCGCCGTGTTTGGAAATTTTAAAATTGTATCAGCATCTGGTGTTCGCTTAAATTGTATAAATTTAAGATTTAGAAAAAGTTTCTCAGTTTGAATATATTGAAAATTTCATTTAACATCGTGCTATTATTGAAGAAGGATATCTGTTATCCGAAATATGTAATATTTGTTCATATTTTTGTTATTTAATGGTGATGTTGTACCCTTTTTGACTGGTTATATATTATATTTTGTAGTGTACAGAATCATATTACATGATCCATCGCCCTGTAAGATTGATTGTTGACTATTTATTCAGTCATTTTATATTTATATATATATAGTGCCTAAGAATAGCAACAATCAACATTCGATCTATCTAGATGGTGATCAGTTTGTAAATAAACTGATGAAGTTACTAAATTAAATTATATCAGTGTCTAAGAATGTAACTTTAGCACACTGATTGGAGTGTTATAGAATTAGTTGTTATATTTTATATATTATTCACGCAATATTTCGGTAAACAAATTCGCTTCATCGGGCGTGTGCATCTATCTAGGTGAAATCAGATGCATGACAAAACATATTTTTGTAGCTTGAGCTACACAAAATTCGTTTAAAAGTTTAACATAATGATTGATAGTCTATATAAAACATATTTTTTGCAGTTTATTGTACATTACAATTTTAAATTTAAACAAATATAACAAATAAGATCTGGTATGATTGCCAATGAGACAACTATCCAAAAAAAACAAAATGACACAGACATTAACAAATATAGGTCACTGTACGGCCTTCAACAATGAGCAAAGCCAATACCGCATAGTCAGCTATAATAGGCCCCGATAAGACAATGTAAAAATAGTTGTTTTAGTTAAATGGAATGAAATTCATGATTTATTCCTTTGGTTTTTGGTAGAACTATTGTTCATCCCTCTCATTAAGTTCATCAGGTTCAAGAGTACGTAACTGATGCATCCAGAACCTTTTTCTCTGTTTTCTCCTTTCGGAGTCCCCATTTTGGTTTACCTCAATTATTTGAAAGGTGATATTATAAAAAGTATGTCCTGTTCTTAAGAGGTGTCTCGTCATTGGACAGTTTCTTCCTTTAGTATAGAACGACCGGTGATTGTTAAGTCTGATGTTGAATTTAGTTTCTGTTTCCCCAACATACTGCAGCTTGCAAGTTCCACAAGTAAGAATATAAATACTATTTTCCGTGTTGCAATTAGATGTAACATAGATGTTTTATCGCTGCTTTTTTTACTGTGCTGCTGAAAGAGTGGTCAGTGTTAGCGACTTTACAGCACTTACAATTGCTTCTACCGCATTGTTTGTAACACCCATTTTTAGAAGTTTTTTGTTTCTTTACTTTAGATATCACAAGTATGTCTATGAGATTTTTGGGTCTGCGATAGGCAATAACAGGAGGTGATGGAAAAAATTCTTTTAAGGCAGAGTCATTTTCGATAAGACGCCAGTGCTTTCGGATAGTAGATGAAATATTTGTCAAATCGGGATGGAAGGTTACAACAAACGGAATTCTATCTGCACGGGTCGTCTTATCTTTATATTCCATGATGCTAGCTCGATCTTTTTCTTTGGCTTTATCAAAAACGTCTGTGATGTTTTTGGTTTTATATCCTCTTGATTTCAGCTGTGTTTTTAGTTGTCCCAAACGATAGTTAAGTTTGACTCTCCATCTGGTATGTTTCCTCAAGTGAACAAAAGGTTATTAAAAAATTATCATTTTAGTACATTATATTTAAATGTAATTAAGCCTTAAGCCGAGGAGCAAATTCGCTTCAGTCTGATGGCTTGATTGTAAGGTATACTCCTGGAGCAGTGTTTCGGGTGACAACCTTTTGAAGAAAGGAACTGGTGTTTATCAGTTTTCTTTGTGTGGAGATCAGTTGTCATGAGCCCATTTTTTACCAATGTGGTGGTGTCGAGAAAAGCAATTGTCTCGCTTGAAAATTCAGATGTAAAGTTAATTGAGTGATGAAACTGATTACAATGATGTAAGAAATCTTGCAAATGTTCTGCAGTATCGTTCAATTTCATGTCAATATCATCAATAAAACGGAGCCATGACAAGGGTTTGTATGGCACACTCGAAAGGATGCGTTCTTCGAGATTCCCCATAAAAATGTTGGTAAAAGAAGGTGCCATTTTTGTTCCCATACTAGTTCCGTCAATCTGTAAAAAGCGCTTGTCGTTGAAAATAAAGTTGTTATTTTCAAGCACTGGCTTGAGCAATTGAACTAGACAGTCAGTTTTGGATGTTTATCCTTTCGAGTATTCCATACTTGTTCACGCGCGGCTATTCCTTCATCTTTTTAAAATATTTGTGTATAAAGAACACACATCCATTGAAACCAAAATTGTGTTGTTAGGTAGAGGACTTAGGGAATTCATTTTCTTCAAATAGTCAGTCGTATATGAGATGGTAGTTGTTTAACATGTGGTCTGAGGTGGTAATCAACAAATTCTGAAATGTTTTCGGTGGGATGGCCATTAGCTGATTCTATAGGTCTCCCTGAAATCCCTTCTTCATGTTCTTTGTGGAGTTTTGAAAGTAAGTAAAATCAACCGGCTGTGCACGTTTTGTCTGGGCGTAGATAATCGTACGTATCGCCATCTATTTGTTTATCTTTATTCATTTCTGAGAGGACGTCATTAATTTTTTTGCGGATTTCTTTGGTTGGATCACATGTTAGTTCTTTATAAAATTTAGCGTTTGAGAGTTGACGATTACCTTCAATTGATTTATTTGATATCACTTTTTTAAAGCTTCTTTTTATTTAAATGGAAGAGGAAACTAAAATATGCCAATTTAACATGTTAAAAACATTTCAAACGGAATTTAGCGAAATCATAAACTATTTTAGCAATTCAGTCGTATGACTTAGAATAACTTACATCTATAGTGGATAACTTTTTCAAAAGAAATTACTTACGCGACTACTTTATTGCTATAAACAAAATTAGAGGCATACCATTATATATAAAGTAAAACACAGTTTACATTAATTGTTTATAATAAAACATATGTTTTCTTTTCATTTGAATAATGATTAGCTTTTTGATTCTAATTTATTGAACTTATTTACGTCAAATTACATTTAAATATGATGTACTAAAATAATAATTTTTTAATAACCTTTTGTTCACTTGAGGAAATATACCAGATGGAGAGTCAAACTCATAGATAGAAATTAAACTGACAACGCCATGGGTGGTACAAAAAGACAAACAGACAAATAATAGTACCATAATTCCGTCATTCCGCACCTATTATACAGACTTATGTTCTAAACGCAATCAGATATTGGGTTGATTTTTTCTATGTGAGTTAACCATGATGAGATACAGATCAAGTTTAAGTTTCGTTCCTTGATTATTTTTGCCAAAATCACGGACTTTGGACTTTGACAAATTGTTGAAAATCTCAGTTATTTTTTTCAAAACGCCCTCAGATATTAGGCTGGTTTTTGGTATGGGAGTTAACCATAATTAGTTACAGATAAAATTTAAGTTTCCTTCCGCCTTGTTATTTTTTGCTGAAATTCCTGACTTTGGAATTGACAAATTGTTGAAAATCACAGTTTCACGGATTCGGATGAAAGGACACGAATTTGAAAAGAATGAAAGGCATGAAAGAGAAAGGATGAATAATTTGGGAAATATATTTTGTCATTTTTTTGTCCGAGAGCAAGGGGGAAGAAAGTAGAAGCTAAAAGTAGAATACTAACCATTCGGTCTAAAAATAAGTCTCCAAAATCAACATACCGCTATACCAACTTTAAATCTAAGATAAGTTAAATAATCATCTGTAATGTTGACTCATTGTAGAGAAATGCAGACCGTAACCCAATTATAGTTTGGAACTGTATGCTTTACTGCTAGCAAAATCCATAAAAGGTCACAAAATGACCTACTTTATCTTCCTGTCCCACTGATGAAAACAGATTATTGAGTCTTGTAAAAAATCCACTGAAGAAGCATATTGATATATAGAAATAATGAAAATATATACATAGAACTGATCAGCCAATGATTGTACATGTATACATGTCAACATTTACTAGTATATTGAAATTAACAATGTTAATAATGTTTTATACATTTGATCTCATATGATATGAACAAAAATCAAAAATGTTTTATATTTTTTTTTTAAAAGAGCTGTTTTAATTTAATTATATTGCTCAGCTGCCTGTAGTGAATTTTTCTGAAAACATGATTCATAATATGCAGTTTTCTTCAATACAGAAGGCAGCTAATGATATTTGGAAATATTAAAAATCATAATACCAAGTGTCAGTTGTGGTAATTGCACATGCTTTGACCTAAATGGCTACTTTAATAATTTTACATCATTTGACATTTGTTGTCCATCCATATGCTATTCTGTTTCTATTTCAAAAGTCATATTTTCTGGATATAATGAGAAATAAACTAGTTTTGTTCAATGAGACAGCACCAAAACAAAAAATATTATATATTTCCTGTTTACAAAACTTTGAACTTTTCGAAAAACTAAGGATTTTCTTAACCCAGGCATAGATTACCTTTGGCGTATTTGGCACAACTTTTTTGAATTTTGAATTCGTAATGCTCTTCAACTTTGTACATGTTTGGCTTTATAAATATTTTGATATGAGCGTCACTGATGAGTCTTATGATTTTGTTATCAGTAAATTAAAAGCTAACTAAATATTACTAGTATACTATATACATATACATATTCATGGATCTACAATCTGTCGAAACATGTAACTTGGCATTGCACAAGGTCATGTTTTTTTCTGGCTGTTTATTACGTCTTTACACTAAATCCATTGGATGTTGGAGGTGTACGGATTGATAGTTTAGTCTTAGATGCATGATTTTTTTATTAGTTGTTAGTGGCTTTTAACTAGCTGTCAGATAACTGCGAGTACTCTCAGATCTGTTCATTGCGTCTTTTTGTGTCGGGATGTATAAGTACCCGGCATCGTCCACTTGTATTTTTGTCCATCTGATGAGTTAAGCTTTTTTCAACTGATTTTTATAGTTTGTTCTTATGCTGTACTGTTATACCACTGTTCCAGGTTAGGGGAGGGTTGGAATCCCGCTAACATGTTTAATCCCGTCACATTATTTTTGTATGTGCATGTCCCAAGTCAGGAGCCTGTAATTCAGTGGTTGTCGTTTGTTTGCGTGTTACATATTTGTTTTTCGTTCATTTTGTTACATAAATAAGGCCGTTAGTTTTCTCGTTTGAATTGTTTTTCATAGTATTATCGGGGCCTATGATAACTGACTATGCGGTATGGACTTTGCTCATTGTTGAGGGCCTTACGGTGACCTATAGTTGTTAATGTCTGTGTCATTTTGGTCTTTTGTGGATAGTTGTCTCATTGGCAATCATATACATCTTCTTTTTTTATATTATGTAGACGAAACGCGTGTCTGGCGTACTACAAGTTATTACAGTATTAATGATTTAATAACAATTATTCTTTTTACTGTATACAAAGGATACTATATATCCGAACAAAAAACAAAACAAACTAATATGTTTGAAATTTTCAAAAACGAATTTCTTCAATATCACGAAATATTGATAAATAAAAAAGGCAAATATTAAAAATTCAATAATCTGGTTGCAACAAAAATTAAATTAATTTCATAAATTATAATTTATAATACATCATGTTATCATATTTCTATTCCGTTACATACATGTCATTATTACTATATATAATATATATTGTGCACTAACAAGTACTAACTTATCAATGAAATGCGATATACTAACGTTAACGAGGCCGGGATAAGGTACCGGTACTTTATGTATCTCTAACAAATGTAAAATTCAAATAAAACATTATAATTTAAAAAAAAAAAAAAAAAAAAAAAAGATTCATTTCATATAGAAAGTTTTTAGCAAATCAAGTCAGATAGAATAAAAAGATTAAGTCACTAAAGATGTTTATGCTTAGAAAAAGTAGATATGGAAGTCATAAAAAACTATTTGTATCAATCAAGAAACAAAGATATACACAATCCGGGTTACCCCTTCCACTGTATGACCCTCAACAATGAAGAAATATCCTATGAAAATTTCACTGCTTAATACCATCAAAATAAGAAAAAGAGATCATTTACATGTATGGGAGCAATCATTATAACAATTTTTAAAGGAAGCAACAAGTTTTTGAAAGGTATAATCAGACAATTGCATTTGTTAAGAAATAAGTTATCTGGCTCAATCATTGTGTGGTAGTAAAAGGATAGCAATTTTTACATCACCAACCGTTGTTCATTGACTGACATGAATGTTACAAAAACAATATATGTACCAAAAACATCAAACGAATAGACAACAACTGTCATATTCCTGACTTGGTACAGGCATAGTCGAATTTAGAATATTGTGGATTGAACCTAGTTTAATATCGCTATAACCTCTCACGTGTAAGACCGTCGAATCAAAAACATTTTTTTTTTTTTTTTTTTTTTTATCTATAACATGTTATAATATACAACAGTACAGTTATCAAATAGTAAGTTCATATATATCAAAATATAATATAAGACAACTCATCAGAAAATGTATAGAACTTGAAAATAATCTTTTGTTGGGATTTTATAATGATATCTTATTAAAAAGGATAATCAAAAAAAATATAAAGAATTATTAAATAAAAGAATTAAAAGATAATTAAGAAAAACAAATTAAGAAATTTGATGTCTGTTAATTTTGTATAGTTTCTAATCAATCAAATATCTTGTAAAGCCTCTTGGTAAATGCACCAAGCTTGATTAAACTTGTCAACACATTTTTTTTAAATATCTTCTTCTCCAAAATATAATGATACTTTATTTTTTCAATCAATGCTGTTAAACTTAATTCTCCTTTAACATATCTTCTTTTATATATATATTGTTTAATCCAGAGAAAAATATTGTTTGGATGGTCACCTTTGTACATTCGTGATTAATTTCCAAAACAAAATATATCCTGTGCAAAGAGTATACTAATACCATTCTGGAGAAACCACATTTCAGTTTGCTCAATAAATTATTGTACATAATAACAGTCCCACAGTATATGTTTAATTGATTCAAGTTCAGGCTAACAAAAAGTACAATATGTGTTTTGCACTATCTCAATTTTGTTTAAAAACGTATTTGTTGCCAGAATTGTATGATTAATTCTATACTGAAGCCATTGTAGATTAGTATTTTTTGAAATAGCAAATGGTAGTTGACACATCTTTTTCCAGTTTTGATTTTCTAAAACTGAAATTGTTTCCCATATTTTTACTCATGTAGGAACAGTGTTGTTTTTGTTAAGCACCAGATACATATCTTTAGATTCCTTTTTGCTTTTGAGAGTGGTCTTTATAACTATGGTATGAAAGGAGATACTTATTTATAATCTCCCCTATTAATTTTTTTGGAAGTCTTAGTTAGCATAGAAATTATGCTATTATATTTCATGATGTTTTAATTCATCTGAAAACACTCCTGAAATTGATAAAAAAAATAGTAAGGTACCATTCTCCCCAACAATATCATTAACAAGTATAATACACTATGCCAGTCTTTGATAAAAACACTGGTTTGTTGTCAATTTGGAATATGTTATTCATCCAAATGGACTGGAAAGAAAATATTCCCAGTCGTACAAATTCATTTCTTGTTCAATTACCATTTGCCAAGCACCCAGTATCTTTCCAAAATATATTCTTAATACTTTGCTGTAGTTGCTTTACATATCTATTACCACAGCTAAATAATATATCTTTATCAATATATGACAAAAATATATTTCGCCATTTACAATCGTTTTTAAAAACTCTTCCTATCCAAGTACATTTCAAAGCATTTATAAAAGCATGTAAATTAATCATTTTTAGGCCTTCAGCACAACAATCTTTGTGTTTTACATCCTTTTTCACTCTATGAACTGGTGAGTTCTAAATAAACTTATACATAAGTTCATTTATCTGTTTAATACTATCTTCACTTGGATAAGGTACATGTTTTAGTAACAATATTAAAAGATTTAAAATTGGCAACAAAAGTGTCTTGACAACAGTAGTTCGACCAATAACAGAAATGTTACGTCTAGACAATTGTTTGACTAGTCTTTTTATTTT